>NC_064920.1:199719872-200028122 GCF_023897955.1 Schistocerca gregaria | reverse complement strand
TCCCTCCTCTCAGATTTAGTTACAAGTTGGCGCAGTGGATAGGCCTCGAAAAACAGAACACAGATAAATCGAGAAAACAGGATGAAGTCATGTGGAACTACGAAAAAATAAGCAAAATATACAAACTGAGTAGTCGATGGGAAAGACAAGCAACATCAACAATAGTGCGGGCTCAGGAGCGCCGTGGTCCAATGGTTAGCGTGAGCAGCTGCAGAATGAGAGGTCCTTAGTTCAAGTTGTAAGTAGGCTGTTCAGGTTTTTATGTTGGTAACGCCACGCAGCGCTCTGTATGAAAATCACTGGCTGTGCTGTGTGCAGTCTGTGGCTGGTTTGCATTGTTGGAATTCGCCATTGTAGTGTTGGGCAGTTGGCTGTGAACAGCGCGTAGCGTTGCGCAGTTGGAGGTGAGCCGGCAGCAGTGGTGGATGTGGGGAGTGAGTTGGCGCAGTTTTGAGACCGGATGATCTGGACAGAGACAGTAAATTTGTAAGACTTAATGTCATGAACTGATAGATGTGTTATGACTTTTGAACACTATTAAGGTAAATACATTGTTTGTTCTCTATCAAAATCTTTCATTTGCTAACCATGCTTATCAGTAGTTAGTGCCTTCAGTAGCTAGAATCTTTTATTTAGCTGGCAGTATTGCCGCTCGCTGTATTGCAGTAGATGGAGTAACGAAGATTTTTGTGAGGTAAGAATTCATGAAAGGTATAGGTTATTTTTAGTCAGGGCCATTCTTTTGTAGGGATTGTTGGAGGTCAGATTGCGTTGCGCTAAAAATATTGTGTGTCATTTTAAGCACAGTCACTTACAATTTTTCTAAGGGAACGTTTCAAAGTCTTCCCTCGAGTGAAAAGTTTAATTTTTTATTTTCAGTCTATGTGACAAACTCTTCCGTTTTCATCTGATTTTCCGATAAACCTGTGTCATTGATGTTCTGATTTCATTTCTTTTTCTTTCATGCCATTACGTTAAGAAAACTGTAAATAAGTTTCAATGTGAATATTAATGTTCATGCCAAATGTCAAGTAAAGTTGCAATAGAATTGAAATGTAACAAATGTTGAAACTGCTGTAAGATGTTCAAAATTGTAACTGTGCGTCTGGTCCATACGCAGGCAATGTGTTAGGATATGTAGAATGCAAAACCTCGGGTGAATACCCGGTCTGCCAGTGGGCGGTAAAAGGTGGATGGCAGGCAAGCGCGGGAAAATGCGTACGGCCACTGCACGGCACAACGGGCTCAGCAGCAGTTAGTTGGAGTCTGGCACTGGTCTGAGCAACACCTTCTGGAGCGAGGAGGCTCTCCTGGAAGACATAGCTTCTCTGAGCCTCGGGTATGCCGTTCCAACGCCCACACATTATGGCAAAATTCCATAGGCAATAAAATGGAAAAGTGTTGTTGTTGTTGTTGTTGTTGTGGTCTTCAGTCCTGAGACTGGTTTGATGCAGCTCTCCATGCTACTCTATCTTGTGCAAGCTGCTCTATCTCCCAGTACCTACTGCAGCCTACATCCTTCTGAATCTGCTTAGTGTATTCATCTCTTGGTCTCCCTCTACGATTTTTACCCTCCACGCTGCCCTCCAATACTAAATTGGTAATCCCTTGATGCCTCAGAACATGTCCTACCAACCGTTCCCTTCTTTTGGTCAAGTTGTGCCACAAATTTCTCCTCTCTCCAATCCTATTCAATACTTCCTCATTAGTTATGTGATCTACCCATCTAATCTTCAGCATTCTGCTGTAGCACCACATTTCGAAAGCTTCTATTCTCTTCTTGTCTAAACTGTTTATCGTCCATGCTTCACTTCCATACATGGCTACACTCCATACAAATACTTCCAGAAATGACTTCCTGACAAATCTATACTCGATGTTAACAAATTTCTCTTCTTCAGAAACGCTTTCCTTGCCATTGCCAATCTACATTTTATATCCTCTCTAGTTCGACCATCATCACTTATTTTGCTCCCCAAATAGCAAAACCCCTTCACTACTTTAATCGTCTCATTTCCTAATGTAATTCCCTCAGCATCACCCGACTTAATTCGACTACATTCCATTATCCTCGATTCGCTTTTGTTGATGTTCATCTTATATTCTTCTTTCAAGACACTATCCATTCCGTTCAACTGCTCTTCCAACTCCTTTGCTGTCTCTGACAGAATTACGACGTCATCGGCGAACCTCAAAGCTTTTATTTCTTCTCCATTGATTTTAATACCTACTCCGAATTTTTCTTTTGTTTCCTTTACTGGTTGCTCAATATACAGATTGAATAACATCGGGGAGAGACTACAACCCTGTCTCACTCCCTTCCCAACCACTGCTTCCCTTCATGTCCCTCGACTCTTATTACTGCCATCTTGTTTCTGTACAAATTGTAAATAGCCTTTCGCTCCCTGTATTTTACCCGTGACACCTTCAGAATTTGAAAGAGAGTATTCCAGTCAACATTGTCAAAAGCTTTCTCTAAGTCCACAAATGCTAGAAGCGTAGGTTTGCCCTTCCTTAGTTTAGCTTCTAAGATACGTCGTAGGGTCAGTATTGCCTCACGTGTTCCAACATTTCTACGGAATCCAAACTGATCTTCCCCGAGGTTGGCTTCTACCAGTTTTTCCATTCGTCTGTAAAGAATTCGCGTTAGTATTTTGCAGCTGTGGCTTATTAAACTGATGGTTCGGTAATTTTCACATCTTTCAACACCTGCTTTCTTTGGGATTGGAATTATTATATGCTTCTTGAAGCCTGAGGGTATTTCACCTGTCTCGTACATCTTGCTCACCATATGGAAGAGTTTTGAAAGGACTGGCTCTCCCAAGGCCGTCAGTAGTTCTAATGAAATGTTGTCTACTCCCTTTTTAAATTTTCTAACATACCTGCCCCATTAAGGGATCTGACATTCCACGCTCCGATCCGTAGAACGCCAGTTTTCTTTCTCCTGATAACGACATCCTCCTGAGTAGTCCCCGCCCGGAGATCCGAATGGGGGACTATTATACCTCCGGAATATTTTACCCAAGAGGACGCCATCATTTAATCATACAGTAAAGCTGCATGCCCTCGGGATAAATTACAGCTGTAGTTTCCCCTTGCTTTCAGCCGTTCGCATTACCAGAACAGCAAGGCCGTTTTGGTTAATGTTACAAGGCCATATCAGTCAATCCTCCAGACTGTTGCCCCTGCAACTACTGAAAAGGCTGCTGCCCCCTCTTCAGGAACCACACGTTTGTGTGGCCTCTCAACAGATACTCCTCCGTTGTGGTTGCACCTACGGTACGGCCATCTGTATCGCTGAGGCACGCAAGCCTCCCCACCAACGGCAAGGTCTATGGTTCATGGGGGGAGGAATGGAAAAGTATTGCGACGCTAAGAAGAATTAAAGTGCCGATACGTCAAGAGCCATAGCTGTTGTTGTGTGCTCTGTGCCTCGCCATCTCGCCGCCCGCCAACCGCCGCATCGATACGAACAGGTTGAAATTTTTAGTACTGTATTCGTATGGATCAGAGAGTGAACTGTGTTTGTTTGGTGCAATAATAACCTGAATTTTACCAGAACTTCTCCATCGTTTAACTATCCTCACAACTAACCTAGACAGGGTCCTTTCCAAACGTTGCGCAATCCGAGTGTCCCGAAATGAAAATTAAAAATAGTGTTAATAATAATTATTTGCTGACCTAGCTATATTAGAATGGTGTTTAAAGAAATGTTTTTTTAATGAACCAGTAAATCAATAACGGAGGTCTAACGAAGTTGAAAGATACAGTAATGAAGTTTATTATTTCGGGACAGATTTAAAGGCATTTAAGTGAGTAGTAAATAAGATGAAAAGAGTAGTAACTTACATACTGGAAATCTTGAACGAATAATAAATTCAGTAAATATTTTTTAAATACACCTATCATAACAGTTTCAGGGTCCCCCCCCCCCCCCCCTAATTTACTTGAATTTTGAAGTGTTCTGAATTGGTTTGACTAACAAAAGTTAGTCGGTATAAAAGTCAAAATTTATCAGTGTTTATCAGAGTTGACATTTTGTGTGTGGCATGAAACTACAATTTCTAGGGTAACCTATGTCCGATTTTAATCAGATTGATAGACAGTATAAAGTTTTGTAGTAAACAGTATAGTGTAGTGTTATATATTCATGGTTTTCCATATCAGTACAGATCGTGAAACTATCAGTTCTATAGATTTTCTGGTTCTAAAATTCTACTGTATTATGCAGTGTTACAACTTGTTTCGCATGAATATACAAGGTGTTACAAAAAGGTACGGCCAAACTTTCAGGAAACATTCCTCACACACAAATAAAGAAAAGATGTTCTGTGGACATGTGTCCGGAAACGCTTAATTTCGATGTTAGAGCTCATTTTAGTTTCGTCAGTATGTACTGTACTTCCTCGATACACCGCCAGTTGGCCCAATTGAGGGAAGGTAATATTGCAATTGTGCAATCACGTCATCAACACAGATTTTCTGTGACGTTTGGGCAGGCATTGTTGGTGATGTCTTGATTGGGCCCCATGTTCTTCCACCTACGCTCAATGGAGCACGTTATCATGATTTCATACGGGATACTCTACCTGTGCTGCCAGAACATGTGCCTTTACAAGAACGACACAAAATGTGGTTCATGCACGATGGAGCTCCTGCACATTTCAGTCGAAGTGTTCGTACGCTTCTCAACAACCGATTCGGTGGCCGATGGATTGGCAGAGGCGGACCAATTCCATGGCCTCCACGCTCTCCTGACCTCAACCCTGTTGACTCATTTGTGGGGGCATTTTAAAGCTCTTGCCTACGCAACCCTGGTACCAAATGTAGAGACTCTTCGTGCTTGTATTGTGGACGGCTATGATACAATACGCCATTCTCCAGGGCTGCATCAGCACATCAGGGATTCCATGCGACGGAGGGTGGATGCATGTATCCTCGCTAACGGAGGACATTTTGAACATTTCCTGTAACAAAGTGTTTGAAGTCACGCTTGTACGTTCTGTTGCTGTGTGTTTCCATTCCGGAATTAATGTGATTTGAAGAGATGTAATAAAATGAGCTCTAACATGGAAAGTAATCGTTTCCGTACACATGTCCACATAACATATTTTCTTTCTTTGTGTGTGAGCAATGTTTCCTGAAAGTTTGGCTGTACCTTTTTGTAACACCCTGTATACCAACTTGTACAGGGAAGAAGCTCAGTTAATGCCTAATTAGGCTGGCGACCGTATTATTATCACATTGGTAGCATCTTCTGGGTTGCTTTTGATCCATAGTGACGTGTAATTGCATTTCGAACTTATTTGACGAATCATTGTTGTTACAGAGTGGATGCAAGTCTGATTTGCCACCATTCAGGCACACACGGTCGATATCTATGCGAAAATTGTTTCTCCTAAGGTGAATGCCGCTCACTTACCATTGCACAGGCTTTAACGAGTACTGTGTCACAGACATTACATAACGATGTCGAAATATCTGTAGTCTTGTGCGTTTTCGTAGTTTATTTTTTTTCCGAGAACTTAACACGTTCACAAACTTTAACAATGACACATTTTATTTTGCATATTTTTCTAACAGCTCCACAAATTTTTTTATGCAGTTACTATTAAGTTCGAATGTGTGGCTTTAGTACCAAAATGGCTCCGCCGCTGTGCTTGAGCGGAAGTCAACACCCTCGCCCCCTCCCCCTTTTCTCCCTCCCGTTACTAGCTGCGCCAATCCACATGGTGTATCCACTTTGCAGGAAGGAGAGTCTCCCGTCGCATCTTTTGCTGAAGTACCGGTGCCTCGTAGCCCATGTAAAAAGTGT
Organism: Schistocerca gregaria; assembly: GCF_023897955.1. NCBI lineage: Eukaryota > Metazoa > Arthropoda > Insecta > Orthoptera > Acrididae > Schistocerca > Schistocerca gregaria. The sequence goes on along the minus strand of NC_064920.1, from coordinate 200,022,307 downwards.
TCAAAAAAATAAGAGCGCAAGATTTGAACTATTTTTTAGTTTTATTCGTTTATTTATTTAACCTTAACAGATTACAGCCTGCAGGCTCTTACATCGGGCCAGGTTTCCATACGCACAGCATTTTTTTTTTACATCATAACAATAATTTGAATGCAACAACTACTAATAAAGTGTTGTAAATTCAGCTAAGATTATGTGAATGTACGTATAAAAAGTCTGAATTAATATTACTAATGTAACTGTCATGTCACTAGGGCATACCGTCGGGTAGACCGTTCGCCGGGTGCAAGTCTTTCGATTTGACGCCACTTGGGCGACTTGCGCGTCGATGGGGATGAATTGATGATGATTAGGACAACATAACACCCAGTCCCTGAGCGGAGAAAATCTCCGACCCTGCCGGGAATCGAACCCGGGCCTTTAGGATTGACTTCCTGTCGCACTGACCACTCAGCTAGCGGTGGCGGACATTAATAGTAAAGACAAAGAAATATTGAAGTTTCTACTACTACTACTACTACTACTACTACTACCACTACCACTGCTGCTGCCGGTAATAATAATAATAATAATCACAGATAATAATAATAATAATAATAATAAAAAAAAATTAGTGATAACGATAGCGCTAGTACCAGATGCGAACTTTCTCCTAGGTGAACGAAACTGATATTTTCTGACACAGGAGTTCTGAGAGAGAGCTAAGAATATTAGAAAATGAGAAAGATCTGGTTGAAGAGAAGGCAGGAAAGTGGTACCGGGTGCCTACGAGGACAAGGAGACATTAGTGTTGCGTCTGTAGATATGTCATTGATTGTGTTTTGAAGTTGGAGGTTTTACTCAGTTCTCCGATAAAATAAGAGAGAATTTAACGTCAGGTTCCTGTTTCTGAAAGTAGCTTAGAGAATGCCGCAACCTGAACAGGCTTTTATTGTTCGTTATTACATACTTTGACACAAGAGGCGTTACTTTTTGACTCTTCCCCTTATATAAGCGACGCATTTTGAGTTGGTGTGTGTGAATTTCTAAGGAACCAAACTAACTTACTCTAATTGTAAGAAACACACACACACACACACACACACACACACACACGCACACACACACACACACACACGCGCGCGCCTGAGGGAGGACTCGAACCTTCGGCGGGAGCGACCGCGCAATTCTTAACACGGCGCCTCAAACCGCGCTGCCACTCCGCGCGGCTTTTGAGATGGTAAAACGCTCTGAACCAGATTGAATCATCGCACGTGTAACAGGCTGAATCACCAATTTCCTCGCTACCTGCCGACTGGTGTTAGAAATATTTATTTTTGATTCTGTAATAGCAAAGTGTGTACAGTATTGTAACTTTTCTGTTGATTGGATGTATCCTCGGCCGCTAAGAGAAGAATGTTTGTACAGGCGTGCGAAATCGAGTCGGTCTGTCAACTGCGACGTGCTTCAACGCAGGACGAAATTCATCGATCTAAAAATATCCTCATAAACGTAATTAATTCAACATTGACAACGTCATGTAAATACATCAAACCGTCTCTCAGCTTCAGTGTGTAGATACTTTAGTTTGTATGACGGCTTAATAAAGGCTGCCCCACAAATAGTTCATTAATACTCTGCATGCAACTACTAAAATACGGTATCATGTTGTCACATTTCGTTTAATGGAATTAAAACCTCCAATTGTAGGATTTTCTGGTCTGTTTCTTGCTTACACTGGATATCGCAATTCACCATGCTTCTCTAATTCCCCCTGTGGCAGTACTGCTATAAGCCAGAAATAAGTGAACATAGAAGTCCATAAACGGCGAGGAAAGAAACACAACAAGGTTGAGAAAGATGTGTAGCAGTAAGGCATTATTTTTCGGTCGTTCCAATAACACAGACCGCTGACATCTGCGGAGCAAAATGGAGCGAAGGGAATGTCTGTTTTTCTGCTCCGCGCCTCACACCTTGCAAACATTCTATTGCGGGCAGTGCAAATATAGGGTGGCAGTAACAACACAAGATTTTCTTTTTTACATAAAACACGATTTACTGTATAGAACCTCTGTGACTTTTATTGATTTATAATGTAGACATTACCAGCCGAGATAGCTAACGCACGCCTGGCGGTGGCACTCGTCGCCAAGGTAAGACATTCTAATCCTGGCAGTAGATGAAATTTCGCCGCCTGTATTTGGCGGCAAGAGGATGGCAGGTGGTGGCGTAAAGTTTCTGATCACCGGACTTAGCGCTAATGTGCTGGATTAAACTCCGAACTTCCCCGCAGTGCTTTATGAATGACAAGGATATGTGCACTGTTGATGGTGACTCATCTGTCGGATGGGGATATCGAGCTTGGCAACCTTCTTGGTGTTACTCAAGAGGACTAGGCGCTGCGCTGGCATCGGGCTTCACATTCTCTCTTCTACAACAACAACAACAACAACAATAATAATAATAATAATAATAATAATAATAATAATAATAATAATAATGCAACACGAACATAACGCTATACCATACACGCAAGTAAATAGGCCGTCGTGCGCAGAACAACAACACTTGTTTCTACGGGCAGTTGCACCCACCCCGTGTGATATCTCGGCCAGGAATGCCGTACATTATTTAGTGTAAACATTTGGGGATAATGTATGGAACAACACATTCGGTAAGTGGTCGCTACGGCTTTGATGGGACACGCGCTCTCTTCCGGTCAAAATTTCAGTTATGGTTTTGCATAAATGTTACGGTATTTCGTGCACACAGCACTCAATTTCGGCCTTTGATGCATGGGTGGTCGCGGGCTTGCTGGCGTACACCTTTCAGAGTAAAGTCAACGTACGATAACCGCAAGATTGTGGCTGCCACTTCTGGTGACTAAATCGGGAGATGACACAACACTTGGTTGTGCATGAGCTTTTGATGGAGGTTGTCGAGCCAACTAGATTCGTCAGGATGGAGATGTAAGCCTTTAGTGAGACTAAAGTGAAGGGTAGCTGTTGAAATTCTGTTTCTTGTGTACGGTGATAAATCGACGTCTCTGGACTTCCGGCCACACTCTCGTGGACTGCCCCGATGTTGGTTTCTGACCGACCACCACGAGAAAGTGTTCGTTTTAATCACCAGCTGAACCATCCTTCCAGAATTTCGTTTATTCATTTCACAGCTGATGAATTTGGCACAGTACTTCTACCGAAAATTGGGCGTGCTTAACGACAACGCATCGTAACGATGTCACAATTTTGATGGTAATCTTCAAGAATAGAGGACGACTGTATCGGATTGCGCTTCGATCTTAACGCTCTTGTCTGGTAAACATGGAGCAAACACTCGCCCCACCATATCAAAATCCCTTCCATCCCACTCAGTCACTCAGACGCATTTTCGAAGTTAATTTCAGAAGCAGAAATCCGACTTTAAATGATCTCCTTCACTTTATCAGAGAACTGAATAACATCTCCAGCTTCAAAACACAGTCAGTGACATACCTACTGAAGCAACACCAATGTGTCTTTGTCCACGTGCGCACTCGATGCCCCATTATTGCCTTCTCTCCTACTAGATCTTTCACATTTCCCAAAGTTCTTAGCTCTGTCTCAGAACTCATTACGTCAGAAAAGATCACTCTCGTACACCTATGAATACTTTCATATCTGCTCGTTCCACTATCGCTATCATGCTCGCCCTCCGCTTGGGTAGTGAGCGCTCGCGGTTTGCTAACGTCGCCGTTGCCTTAGACACAAGGCTATATGGCGCATTGGTTTTTAAATCGATGAAAAGTAGCGTTATGGCCGGCTTACAAAGTCAAAAGCGCTCCGACACATCATTATCGATTTACAAGACGTCGGTGCGGTATTCCTAGCTACTATTAAGTCCTACAGTCTACATTGTGATAAATTTTGTAATAAATTAAGTCTTTGAGACTCGTATAAAATTTCCTCAACATAAATTTCAAAGACTTAACAGATTTGGGCTACCTCGATATCTTCAGTGCAGATGCACAACAGGGTCCGAGCCTCTCCCGGGAATGCAGGACTCGTAGCCAGCAAATAGGTGAATAGACAGTGGGCTCTACTAGTGTGTGACAAGTATTGGTCGGATGGCCGAGGCAGGCAGGGCAACCTCTCACGTTAAGCGGGAGATCCGGGTTCGAGTCTCGGTCCGGCACAAATTGTCAGCTTTCACCGTCGAATTACTTCGATGCCCGATTGCGGCCGGCGTCGCCCTTTCCTTCGAAATATGGGTGTTCCGATATTGGGACCTATATACTTGCGCGAGTGACTTTTTACCGCGGTGAAGAGAACGAAATCCATCCGCAGAAGCTCACTAACATATAAGTTATAAGCTGATATTGAAATAAGCAGTGCTTAGAAAGTGGTACCAGACATTGATGCTTTAGTGAAAAGAAAAGTAAGTAGTATTAATTGACATCCAGCGTTTTTATGTTTTTTATGTTTAACGTGTGAATAAAATAGTCACTAAGTACAACTGGACGTCCACATAAAATTCGTCCGAAAATTACAGTGTCATAAGGGCGCCCAATAGGAATAAATATTATGTTTCGCACGTAGTTAAGTAATTTTCTTCGCCTCCTTAATAAAATGAAATGTAATTTCCCTCTTTATTGTCATTTCTCATCAACGCTAGAATGTTAAGAAATAATTTTCAGACGCGAAAAAGAGTCTAGATTACAATGAACTTTACAACGTCATGCAACCTAGATTTTTATCCCTACTGAAAGTATATCACGGTTGCTGCTCCAGTGCCATAGAGTGTTATCGTAGTTAAAACTGACTGCAAGAAAGCAAATGAAACCACACGCCCCGCGGGACTAGCCGAGCGGTCTCAGGCGCTGCAGTCATGGACTGTGCGGCTGGTCCCGGCGGAGGTTCAAATCCTCCCTCTGGCATGGGTGTGTGTGTTTGTCCTTAAAATAATGTAGGTTAAGTAGTGTGTAAGCTTAGGGACTGATGACCTTAGTAGTTTAGTCCCATAAGATTTCATACACATTTTCTCGCTGTATCCTGACAATTTGAAGCAAATCTCTCAAGAACTTTGCGATGTTTTTCTATGGCCGTCCTGATATAGGTTTCTGTGATTTCCCTAAATCGCTTCAGGCAAATGCCGGGATGGTTCCTTAGAAAGGGCACGGCTGATTTCCTTCCCCATCCTTCCCTAATCCGAGCTTGCGCTCCGTCTCTAATGACCTCGTCATCGACGGGACATTAAAGAGTAATCTCCTCCTCCTCTACTGAGAATGTTCCCATATACGTCCATCTGAACGTTTATCGGAGTATCAAGTAAAAATTCGGAGTACATCTATGTAGAACTTTTTCGAGATTTTTGGTAACAGTAAACACCGAATTGTCTTTGTACGTAGTAATAGTATATGTAAGGGAATACCAGCAGCCCGTTGGCAATCACACCATTTACAGTGGCCAAGAAGAGCTTAACCGTACGCTCGTGACATTTTAAGCACTTAACGGGGCTGGAATTCCGAGAACATTTTATTGAGTATATTGATAGCTTGTTGTTAATACAGTATAAAGTTGGCGTTTGCATGGTTTTGTTGTCTTTCGTTAATGTATACCTTGACTCGTTCACATCCAGAAGTTTCGTCTTCTTGAAGATATCTACAGAAGACAATGAATGAATACATGAATGACGGTCGGTATCGGTAGTTTCAACCCTATCCCACAGCGCAGAGGCCATGTGATCATTTTGAGTGACGTACGAGCAGAGGGGGCTGGGTTTGCAGCCCCTTTGCGCCGTTCCGTCCCGTTCATTCAATTAGGCGCCGCGAGCTGTGGCGTCGCAGCACAGCGGGTATATTTAAAGGGCGGCCGCTGAGCCGCGCTGGCTGCGCGCCAACTGCGGAGGTGCCGGGATCGATACCCGGCCGGCGCGCGCTCCTCTCCAGGCCCGGGCTCTGCCTCTGTCTGTGCTGCTGCCGCCGCCCGCCTTCGAGTGCCCTCGCTGCCACAAAGGCCCACGAGCACCGGCCCTCCGCCACGTCACCTCCGTCTTGGACTTCTCGCGTTTTGCCTTCAGGGACACGGCGCGGCCTGCCCTCGCGCCTTTGCCCCCGATTTTGCCGACCTATATGGCACGACGATGCCTTGTCAACCAGTCAGCTCGTTTCCTTATTTACCACGCGATTTGGGTCAGTAGTTACAGAGTCTTAACTAGCGCACAGCGGCCAGAGTGCGTGCCGTGGCCGCGGAGGCGCAGTTTTTTCGTGACCGGAAATACTTGGAAAGGGCGAATCAAAAGGATGAGGATGAATGAATGGATGGCACTAAAATGGGGAGGGGTGGCACTGTAGAGGGTCTCTCATATAATACGCAATTTTAAAAAATGCAGTAATTAAGTCAAAAATGTTGTTGTTGTGGTCTTCAGTCCTGAGACTGGTTTGATGCAGCTCTCCATGTTACTCTTATCCTGTGCAAGCTTCTTCATCTCCCAGTACTTAATGCAACCCACATCCTTCTGAATCTGCTTAGTGTATTCATCTCTTGGTCTCCCTCTACGATTTTTACCCTCCACGCTGCCCTCCAGTGCTAAATTTGTGATCCCTTGATGCCTCAGAACATGTCCTATTAACCGGGCCCCCCTTTTTGTCAATTTGTGCCACATACTCCTCCCCAATTCTATTCAATACTTCGTCATTAGTTATGTGATCTACCCATCTAATCTTCAGCATTCTTCTGTAGCACCACATTTTGAAAACTTCCATTCTCTTCTTATCCAAACTATTTATCGTCCATGTTTCACTTCCATACATGGCTACACTCCATACAAATACTTTCATAAAAGACTTCCTGACACTTAAATCTATACTCGATGTTAACAAATTTCTCTTCATCAGAAACACGTTCCTTGCCACTGCCAGTCTACATTTTATATCCTCTCTACTTCGACCATCATCAGTTATTTTACTTCCTAAATAGCAAAACTCCTTTACTACTTTAAGTGTCTCATTTCCTAATCTAATTCCGTCAGCATCACCCGACTTAATCCGACTACAATCCAGTATCATCGTTTTGCTTTTGTTGATGTTCATCTTATATCCTCATTTCAAGATACTGTCCATTCCGTTCAACTGCTCTTCCAAGTCCTTTGCTGTCTCCGACAGAATTACAATGTCATCGGCGAACCTCAAAGTTTTTATTTCTTCTCCATGGATTTTAATACCTACTCCGAACTTTTCTTTTGTTTCCTTTACTGGTTGCTCAATATACAAATTGAATAACATCGGGGAGAGGCTACAACCCTGTCTCACTCCCTTCCCAACCACTGTTTCCCTTTCATGTCCCTCGACTCTTATTACTGCCATCTTGTTTCTGTACAAATTGTAAAGAGCCTTTCGCTCCCTGTATTTTCCCCGTGCCACCTTCAGAATTTGAAAGCGAGTGTTCCAGTTAACATTGTCAAAAGCTTTCTCTAAGTCTACAAATGCTAGAAACGTAGGTTTGCCTTTTCTTAATCTTTCTCCTAAGATAAGTCGTAAGATCAGTATTGCCTCACGTGCTCCAATATTTCTACGGAATCCAAACTGATCTTCCCCGAGGTCGGCTTCTAGCAGCTTTTCCATTCGTCTGTAAAGAATTCGCGTTAGTATTATCGAAATAAATTTTTATTTTCACCTACATACAGACCCATTTAAGTGCGGAAATGATATGAGGCATATGTCTACCTCTACTGTTTCCTCAAGCAGTTACTCTTTCCATGAAGTTCGTGATGACCCTTTCACAGACATTACTGTTGATGTTGTTGATGACATACTGAATTTGTTCCTTAAGTTGCAGAACTGTTTGCGGTTTCTTCTCTTAGAACTTGGACTTCAAGCAACCCCATTAAAAGAAGTCACATGGAGTAAGATCACAAGATTCCAAATCGCCACGAACTGAGATCAGGGCGGAGTGGCCGAGCGGTTCTAGGCGCTACAGTCTTGAACCGCGCGAACGCTACGGTCGCAGGTTCGAATCCTGCCTCAGCCATGGATGTGTGTGATGTCCTTACGTTAGTTAGGTTTAAGTAGTTCTAAGTTCTAGGGGACTGATGACCTCAGAAGTTAAGTCCTATAGTGCTCAGAGCCATTTGAACCATTTTAGATCACACACTGACGGAATTTTTCATGGAATGGGATTTTTGTCTGCTGAAACCATGTATTGGCTGTCCCCACTTCATCCAGAGCAGGCTAGAAATTGTTTCTGATCATTTCACGGTATCGCTCATCTTTAACTGTTACCGCATTACCGTTGAAATATTAAAAGAAAGGGCCAACCACACCACCTGCCCATGTGGATGCCGTGGATGCACATGGCTCTCTTGGATCTCCCTAGGGTTTTCTTACTCCAAATACGACAATTTTTTTCGGTTAACGATCCCACTCAGATGAAAATGTGCCTTGTCACTGACCTTTATTCTTTTTGAAAAATTGTTGTCCTCTTCTTGTTTTGTGAGAATAGACTCTGCGAAATTACTCCATTTCAAATTATCTGTGCGCTCGACATGATCATGATACGTCATATGAATCTCGTACAGGTGCATATGAATATCTTTTTTCAAAATTCTTGGCAAAGAGTCTGTCGAAATTACCAATAATTGAGAACAACGTTGAAGCGACGTATGAGAGCTCACACCTACTCTATCTTGCCCCAATGCAATGCAATGTTTTATGTTCCGTCCGGGCTATTTTATAGTTGCAACGGACCCAATTTCTCCGAATTTCTTTATCAACCGCGGAACTGCTAATGCTGTAGAAGCATTATTACGTCCGAAGATCCCGCGAAGTCCACCAACAGTCTCTACATAGCATTCACCGGTTATCTAATTAGTTTCACTGTGGTGACACGTTCCTTCTTTGTGAACCGCTACTTGGCAACTGAGATGCTGAAATACACAAACAGCAATTGGTCAAGTAATCGGAACGACAGTCGATATTAAAAGGAATAAATACACTGCTGTAAACTTGAAAACAAACATTTGCCACTCAACTTAAAAATTGCATAATACACACATCAAAAAATGTTTTGCGTCACCTCGGTCCTAGAGTTCCGGAACCTGTACAGAAAATCGAAATAGAGCTCAACATAAACATCATTTCCGTCCATTTTATTGCTCATGAAAACCACACATTGCATGTTGTATCACAATACGGCGGGACTTTCAGAGGTGGTGGTCCAGATACCTCTAATACCCAGTAGCACGCCATCTTCTATTGCTGCATGACTGTGTTCATTGTGGCTTACTATCCACAACTTTATCAAGACCCTGTTGGTCCAGATTGTCCCATTCCTCAATGGCCATTCGGCGTAGATCCCTCAGGGTGGTTGGTGGGTCACGTCGTCCATAAACAGTCCTTTTCAATCTATCCCAGACACTTTCGATAGGGTTCATGTCTGGACAACAAGCTACCCACTCTAGTTGAGCGGTGCCGTTATCCTGAAGGAAGTCATTCACAAGATGTGCACGACCTGGGTGCGAATTGTCATCCATGAAGACGAATGCCTTGCCAATATGCTGCCGATATGGCTGCTCTATCGGTCGATGGATGGCATTCACGTATCATACAACCGTTACGGCGCCTTCCATGACAACCAGCGGCGTACGTCGGCCCCACATAATACCACCCCAAAACAGCAGGAAACCTCCACCTTGCTGCACTCGCTGGACAGTGTGTTTCAGCCGTTCAGCCCGATCGAGTTGCCTCCAAACACGTTTCCGACGACTGTCAGCTTGAAATCATATGCGAGACTCATCGGTAAAGAGAACGTGATGCCAATCCTGAGCGGTACATTCGGCATGTTGTTGGACCTATCTGTACCGCGCTGCATGCTGTCGTGGTTGCAAAGATGGACCTCGCCATGGACGTCGGGAGTGAAGTTGCGCATCATGCAGTCTATTGCGCACAGTTTGAGTAGTGACGCGACGTTCTGTGGCTGCACGAAAAGCATTATTCAACATGGTGGCGTTGCTGTCAGGGTTTCTCCGAGCCATAATCCGTAGGGAGTGGTGATCCACTGCAGTAGTAGCCCTTGGGCGGCCTGAGCGAAGCATGTCATTGACAGCTCCTGTCTCTCTGTATCTCCTCCATGTCCGAACAACAACATTTTGGTTCACTCCGACACGCCTGGACACTTCCTTGTTGAGAGCCCTTCCTGGCACAAAGTAACATTGCTTCTTGATCCAATAATTTACCAACAGTCGTATGTATTGTAAATATTCATTTTATTTTATGAACTTCTAATTGCTACCAGTTTCAGCATTACATTGATGCCATGTTCAGGCCCCACCCGTCATAGTCGTAAAATCCGCTATTCACGGAAGGAGCCATATAATTGGATCCGTGAATCAATCGTCCTGCAGCAGCTTTTGGTGGCTAGGCTTCACTCTTCAATTAACTACGCTGCAGCTACTGTAGTACTGTTGTTCGGTAAGATAGTAAATTACACTACAGAAACGACACTGCACTACGCTAATGGATGTATACTACTTTCAGGCGCCGAATTTTTAACAATGTCACGTACAGACCGCGTGTTTTAAGTTTACGAGTGACTTTTATTGTAACAATTAGATCATTAAATGTAATACAAGATGCCGACGAAAGAAACAGAAATTAAAATCAGAACGCTCTGTTTCTCTCAAATATCGTTCATTAAAATCAGTACTTTAAATTCAGTCTCCCGCAATGCTAAAAAGTTGACATCCTGAAAGAAATGATTGGCATGATTGCTCGCAAATTTCTGCCGTGTTGCGAAAAAAAAAAAAAAAAAAATCCTAGGGGCCAGATCTACACGAATCTTAACTTCTGTTCACTGATTGAAATTAGCTCCACAACGGTACCTTCTTGTTTCATGATTATTGCAAAAATTCTGCCCGGATGTGACTTTATTTTCCTACGTCCTGGAACCACGAAAGACATTCTCTTGCTATAATTTTTTTTTTGCGATCATCATCATCATAATATCGTAGCTACAACCACTATCCTCTGTTTCGTGCTATTTCCTTCATTTCTTGATAATTTTGGCTCTTTGTTCCTTCCAATATGTCAACTATTTTCTTTCTAACCTTTTCTTGCTTTCCCAAAATGCTATCCGCGAAAAAAGTTAGTGTGTTTTGGATAATTGCTGGGAGGTTTCTCAGTGATTTTAAATATAGCGCAGCCAGGTTTTCTTCATTCACCATAACAAAAGAGAATCTTGGTGTCGCTGATGAAAATTCTTCTCTTTTTGATATCTTAAAAACCTAGTGCGCTTCCCTTCTGATAGTTAAGACACCTGTGTTGTAGAGTGTATGTGCCCGCCGATACAATACCATGGTGTTACGGCCGTCGGTCAATGGTTGCACATCTGCTTGTTTGGTCACAGTTCATTCAAAAGACGATGGATGAGGTATTATGATTTTATATCTAGCGAGTGACCATTGCGTCCAGTGTTTGCCACTCCTGTTGCCATTGTGAATTAACGATTGCGTGCCCGATATCTCGTTGCCCTGATGGCTATAATGCGAAAACGCTATTCAGTTACCGTTGATGAAAATGTCACTGAGGCCGGTATCACGTCTCTTCGACAAAGAAATATCATCAAATATTCGTCAAATTTCTTTGACAAATATCTTGGACGTGGTGCTTCATATTTTTCATAAAATTTCAAGATGGCGGACAACTTGTTATTATGCACTGTAGTTGCTAGTACCACAATTGCATTGTTTATTTGGAAGAAAAGCAGCGGAAAAAAAGAAAGATACTTGGCTAAAGCCCTAGGTATTACGTAGAGATAACAGAAGCATTCAGCACAGTTTTGTTACGAGAGCTGCAAGCGGAGGAAGGCAACTCTTAATATATAAATTACTTACGAATAGATGAGAGTGTATTTCAGTATTTCCTCAGTAATGTGGTTTCTCATATTACAAAACAGAATACTCTGTTGAGAAACGCTGTAATAAGTGCAGAATGCACGCAAACTGTGACTCTGCGATTTCTTGACACCTTGGAGAATTACTCTAATTCATAACACAGCTCTCGAATATCACATTGCGCATTAACCAGAATAGTTCCAGAAACGTGTGAAACGATTTATAAAGCAGTGAAGAGGAATATGGGAAGGCAAAATAAGTGTTAGTAGGCTATATGGGCAATAAGAACTATTTTTAATTTTTTGTAATTTTATTGCTGGAATTAGTGATCCAACAACTACAAAATTAATGAAAAGTACCAACTTTGAAGCCATGTTTATAAACACACTACAGAGACGCTAAAGAGCTGTAGCGCCGCCAGTGCTCGAAGCGGTTACATTTCACATAGCAGTGAATAGAAGACAACGACTGTTACGATCAAATCTACGGCGAGGTCCAAGATTTGATCATATTTATTTGACGACAGGCGAGATTTGACAAAGTTCCCTATTACACCTTCAAATTTTTGTGACATAAGTATTTGACATGTTGAAACGTTCCCTTAGAAAAATTAATGAATTACTGTGCTGATAAACCTCTACGTGATTTGATTTTCAAACAGCTGAGCAGAACTGAACGTACTCAGATATTTATCTCCTCACTTATTCTGACACACTATATTTTTAGCACAACGCAATCTGACTTTGAAAAATCCCTACAAAAGAATGGCCCTGACTGACAATAACCTATACCTTTCATGAATCACTTACCTCACAAAAATCTTCGTTACGCGAACTACTGCAATACAGCGAGTGCCACTACTGCCAGCTAAATAAAAGTTTCTAACTACTGAAGGCACTAACTACTGATAGGCATAGTTAGCAAATGAAACATTTTGATAGAGAAGAAACAATGTATTTGCCTTAATAGTGTCCAAAAGTCATTAAATATATATAATCAGTTCATGATATCTAGTATTACAAATTTACCTTTTGTGACACACGTCCAGATCGTCCGCTCTCAAAATTCTGCCATTTCTCTCCCCACATCCACTACTGCTGGCGGCTCACGTCCAACTGCGCAACGCTACGCCCTGTTCACAGCCAACTGCCCAACACTACAATAGTAAATTCCAACAATGCAAACCAGCCACAGACTGCACACAGCACACAGCACAGCCAGTGATTTTCATACAGAGCGCTACTTGGCGTCACCAACATAAAAACCTAAACAGCCTACTTACAGTGTCAAATATGACAGTAGTACCGGCCTAAGTTCTGCCTACAGTCCTGGCTTAACTGGAATCCGAGGTGTTTTGGCGAACATGAGAAACGGCGTTAGGAATATCTGACAATAACATCCATAATAAAAGTGCAGGAGTGGAATGAGGAGGTTGGCGGTGGAGAGGTAAGGGGCGCACCGCTGAGCTCAGTAACTGGGCACGATTTCCCCAGGACGTGCTGCGCCGGCATGCGTGGTGCGCAATTTGCAGGTCCGGGGGAGAATCCTAGTGATGCCGTTCATTTCGCCGGCCACGACAAAGGCCGCCGTGGTTTCTTTGAAGCCATTCAGCGCGGTTTCTTTCACGCTGTGCGTCTGTCACTGTGAGGGTGGGGGACGAACAAATGCTCCGCGCAGCATTGGCCACCAGGACGCAAACCACCCAAATTACAGTTCCTCCGCCTTCCCGTCCTCCACGAACCCCTTCCCCTTTCGAAGGTGATTCACAGCGGGACATTCATAGCAGGCAGACCACTGTCGAACACTGATTGTGGTGAGGGGGAGATTCTCCGACCGACCATAAAAGAAAGACGTTTCAGGAGGAAACCCATCTTGTGGTTAAAGCTCACTTTGTCCGTGTTTGCTTCCAAGTGTATAGTCTATTTACGGAAGTACGTTTGTCTTTATCAAACACTAGTTCTTATTCTTCGACACACAAACAGGATTCAGTGAAATTGCACCATGTCAGATAGCATGTAAAAACAAAATTGCATGATATCAGATAAATCTACATCTACATCTGCATCTACATGACTACTCTGCAATTCACATTTAAGTGCTTCGCAGAGGGTTCATCGAACCACAATCGTACTATCTCTCTACCATTCCACTCCCGAACAGCGAGCGGGAAAAACGAACACCTAAACCTTTCTGTTCAAGCTCTGATTTCTCTTATTTTATTTTGATGACCATTCCTACGTATGTAGGTTGGGCTCAACAAAATATTTTCGCATTCGGAAGAGAAAGTTGGAGACGAAAATTTCGTAAATAGATCTCGCCGCGACGAAAAACGTCTGTGCTGTAATGACTTCCATCCCAACTCGCGTATCATATCTGCCACACTCTCTCCCCTATAACGCGATAATACAAAACGAGCTGCCCTTTTTTGCACCCTTTCGACGTCCTCCGTCGATCCCACCTGGTAAGGATCCCACACCGCGCAGCAATATTCTAACAGAGAACGAACGAGTGTAGTGTAAGCTGTCTCTTTAGTGGACTTGTTGCCATCTTCTAAGTGTCCTGCCAATAAAACGCTACCGTTGGCTCGCCTTCCCCACAATATTATATATGTGGTCTTTCCAACTGAAGTAGTTCGTAATTTTAACACCCAGGTACTTAGTTGAATTGACAGCCTTGAGAATTTTACTATTTATCGAGTAATCGAATTCCAACGGATTTCTTTTGGAACTCACGTGGATCACCTCACACTTGTCGTTATTTAGCGTCAACTGCCACCTGTCACACCATACAGCAATCTTTTCTAAATCGCTTTGCAACTGATACTGGTCTTCGGATGACCTTAATAGACGGTAAATTACAGCATCATCTGCGAACAGCGTAAGAGAACTGCTCAGATTGTCACAGAGGTCATTTATATACATCAGGAACAGTAGAGGTCCCAGGACGCTTCCCTGGAGAACACCTGGTATCACTTCAGTTTTACTCGATGACTTGCCGTCTATTACTACGAACTGCGACCTTCCTGACAGGAAATCACGAATCCAGTCGCACAACTGAGACGATACCCCATAGGCCCGCAGCTTGATTAGAAGTAGCTTGTGAGGAACGGTGTCAAAAGCTTTCTGGAAATCTAGACATACGGAATCAACTTGAGATCCTCTGTCGATAGCGGCCATTACTTCGTGCGAATAAAGAGCTAGCTGCGTTGCACAAGAGCGATGTTTTCTGAAGCCATGCTGATTACGTATCAATAGATCGTTCCCTTCGAGGTGATTCATAATGTTTGAATACAGTATATGCTCTAAAACCCTACTGCAAACCGACGTCAATGGTACAGTTCTGTAGTTCGATGGATTACTCCTACTACCCTTCTTAAACACTGGTGCGACTTGCGCAATTTTCCAATCTGTAGGTACAGATCTATCGGTGAGCAAGCGGTTGTATATGATGCCTAAGTAGGGAGCTATTGTATCAGTGTAATCTGAAAGGAACCTAATCGGTATACAATCTGGACCTGAAGACTTGTCCGTATCAAGCGATTTGAGTTGCTTCGCAACCCCTAAGGTTGTGAGATTACGATCTTAACATCCATAATGTCAATAACAGAAAATAAATACCGTAGTATAACACAATGATGTGTTTGTGGCTGCCTGACATTTGCAGTACAGATGATGTTTTGTTCCAGTTTTTCGTCTGCAATTAATCCAAAGTTCTCGGTATCGTATTACTTACATGGAATTCTACATCTACATCATACTCCACTAGTCACCTAATGGTGTGTGGGGAGGGTACGTTCGGTACCACCTCCAACCCTGTTCCACTCGCGAATAGTGCGTGGGTAGAATGATTGTCGTTAAGCCTCTGTATTGGCTCTAATTTCTCGAACTTTCTGCTCGTGGTCAATACACGAGATGTGCACAGGGGGGAAGTAATATGTTGTTTGACTCGTCCTGAAAAGCGCTGTCCCGAAATTTCAATAGTAAATCTCTCCGTGATGCACAACGTCTCTCTCGTAACGTCTGCCAGTGGAGTTTGTTTAGCATCTCCGTAACGCTCTCTACCCACCTAAACGACCCCGTGGCGAAACGCGCCTCTCTTCGTTGGATCTTTCCTATCGGTCGTACGCGATATGGATCGTAGATAGAGGAACAGTACTTGAGATTCTTCCCACTATCTGTTTTTTATGGTTATTCGACTTAAGGTCGCTCTGGATAGTTACGCCTAGATATTTTACGGCTGTCTCCAGCTGTTTGTCATCAGTAGTGTAGCTGTACATCAGTGATTTATTTTCCTATGTATGCGCAATATGTTACGTTTATTTACGTTCAGGGTCAACTGCCAGTGTCTGCACCACTCATCAACTATCTGCAGGTCGTTCTGCAAATTCTTACTATATTCTGGTGTTGCTACTTTGGTATAAACAACTGCATCATCTGTGAATAGCCTTAAAGAGAATCTGACGCTTTCTACTAGATCATTTATATATGTTGTTAACAGCAATGGTCCTAACAAGCTTCCTTGTGGTACTCTGGATATTACCTTTATGTCTGTTATTTTAGTTCCTTTAAGAGCGACGTGTTGAGTTCTATCTGCAATAAAGTCTTGAATCCAGTCGCAGATCTGCTCCGATACTCCGTGAGCTCGTATTTTTTTTTTTTTTTTTTTTTCCATTAAACTCCAGTGCGGGACTGTGTAAAATGGTAAAATGCCTTACTGAAATCAAGGAACACGCATTCAGCCCGAGCGCCGTTGTCCACTGCGCTGTGGATCTCATGGAGGAACAGAGCCTGCTGAGTTTCGCAGGATCTCTGTTTGCGGAATTCATATTGATTTTTATAGAGGAGCTGTAGGGAAAGTGAACAGGAATATGATGAGGCCTAACGTGAAGTGCTAGATTTTACCTTCAGTACTATGGCCACGGTAGGCTATGGACTTACCTAAACTCAGTTTTGACATTGTATCTCTGTTTACTATGATTCCGGTCAGTGAAGTTATGGTTTACATAACGGAAGTTCGCCCTGCAGATTTGACCGCTCTGTTTAGACACTCTCACATCCAGCCAGTTTCAGTGGGATGAGGAGTTTTATGAGCAAGTGGATGGTGTTGCCATGGGCAACCCGTTGAGCCCTGCGATTGCCAATTTTTATATAGAGAAATTTAAACAATTAGCGTTGAATGAAGCAAATATGAAACCATGTTGTTGGTATCGTTATGCTATTCGTGGTTTGGACACACGCTAAAAAAGCCTTAAACGAATTTTTTGATTATGTTAATAGCATAAACCCTAAAATTCAGTTTATCATTGAAGTGGAAAAAGACCAGGCTATTTCGTTTCTCGATGTGTTAATCATGAGACAGACCGATGGCAGTCTAAAACATAAAGTGTTTCGGAAGAGCACACATACTGATAGATACTTACATAAGAACTCAATCACCCACAACAAAAAAGAGGTGTAATAAAAAGTTTCCTGGATAGGGCAAAACGGATTTGTACACCGGAACATCTGGATACGGAACTGAATCATATGAAACAGGCCTACGAAAAGACTCAAACAAAGAAATTAAGAGTTTTAAGACTTAATTACAGTAGGCCAAAGGACAAGGATGGTACATAGCAATGGAAGAACACGGTGTCTTTACCTTTCATTAGTAAGGTTACAGATCGAATCGGCAAAATTTTGCAGAAAAATAAAGTGAGACCGGTATTCAAACCTACCAGAAAAATAGGACAAGTACTTAGTTCTGTTAAAGATAGGCCACCATTATCGTCTAGCGGTGTGTATAAAATTCCGTGTACTTGTGGCAATGTCTATATTGGTACTACGAAAAGAAGTGTGAATACGAGGGTAAAGGAGAATAAAAGTCTTTGCCGACTGGGAAAAATAGATAAATCGGCCGTTGCGGAACATGCACTTCAGTCAGGTGACCATGTAGTTAAGTTTTCTGAAACTATAGTTTTAAGTGCTACCACGAATTATTATCCACGACTGTTTAGGGAGGCTATTGAAATTTATAAGCATGAAGATAATTTTAATACAAAAGAAGAGGCCTTGAAATTAAGCGAGATATGGACAGTGGCATTACAGAATCGATAAGTGATTTTTATCTATGACGGACTATTATCGATAGTTGCATTTTATCTTTGACTAGTTTTCTCTCTGCTACTGTATGCAAGCTAGACCACGCCCACTTTCCTCGGTAATTAGGCCGCTCTCCGACGCCCGACTCGTCGGTCGGCAGGACTCAGCAGGACCAGCCATACCTCTGAAGATGTCCAACGTAGTATTGGACGAAACGTTAGGAGTAGAAGAATTCCATGGACCACGGCCATATAACCCGGAAGAACTATCGACAACAGTACCATCCGGTCGTGAAAGCCTTCATTGTATGATTATATAAACTCAGTGTTTCTCGCTAAATCTCTCCTCCTCTCTCCCTTTCTCTTCCCTCCTCTCTCTTCCCTCCCTCCCTCAGCTCCCATCTTCCCCCCCCCCCCCCCCCCTCTCTCTCTCTCTCTCTCTCTCTCTCTCTCTCTCTCTCTCTCTCTCTCTCTCTCTCTCTCTCTTCCCCCCTCTCTCTCTTCTTTTTCTTCCTCCTCCTCCTCCTCCTCCTCCTCCTCTTCCCCCTCCTCTTCCCCCTCCTCTTCCCCCCTCTGCGTCCTCTTCTGCCTCCTCCTACTCACCGAGCGAGGAGGCGCATCGGGAGGACGACTGTTCAATCCCGTCTCCAGCCATCCTGATTTAGGTTTTCCGTGATTTCCCTAAATCGTTTCAGGCAAATGCCGGGATGGCTCCTTTGAAAGGGCACGGCCGATTTCCTTCCCAATCCTTCCCTAACCCGAGCTTGCGCTCCGTCTCTAATGACCTCGTTTTCGACGGGACGTTAAACACTAACCACCACCACCATCCTCCTCCTCCTCCTCCTCCTCCTCCCCCCCCCCCCCCCTCTACCACTACCCATCTCCCTCTCTGCAGGATAATCTGTTTCGTCACGAGCCACCCCGGTGTGGAGCAGAAGGTTGGGTGACATGGCCAAGGGTTGGGCAGCCGTGGCAGCTGTTTGTTCGGAAGTCAAACAGAGCATGACGTGGAACGCGGGGGCACGCATGGCGTGGGGGCGGATGCAGGCGCTGGTTCTGGCGCCGCTGTTGACAGAGGGCCAGCCGCCGCCAGCACTGCCTTTGCCTGCCGGCCCGCCCCCAATATTTGAGCTCGGGGGATCGATGGACGCGGATGCCATTACTGCTCTAGTTCTGTGCTCAACACAATGCTGCGCTGCATTCTGTGACGTGATGCGAGGTGGGGCATTGCTGTTTGGGATGCATACAACAGCGGCGCTCGATTGAAAGCGGTGGTGTAGTGGGACACTTCCTTACACGAACACCATCAGTGTCTCATTTTGATCGGTTCACGGGTCTCTCGAAGTGCTGGCCAATCGACTACTTTGTACGTTTAATGTGTGTTTCTCATTAAGACCAGAGGTATTCGTTGTTAAAAAGTGGAGAGATACCAGAACCGTAACATCCGTCGACACACCGAAGCTGTTGCCACTGTTGGTGCTATAAGCTTAAGTTTTCTATGCAGAGCCGCTTAATGTTGTAAAAATAACACACACTCCCCCCACGTTTGCAGTAGCATTCACCTGGGTCAGTTGATGTCATTATTATTTTCCAGACGTTTATATTCATCCTATTTTGGGGGAGAGGGAGGGGGGGGAGGGGGGAACGGGCAGCGGTTAAACTGTCACCTTGAGTCATTTCATTATAAAATACTGCAATTTTAGTATTAAAAACTTTTTAAGATTAAAATGCTGGTTATTTTCAGCCATAATGTCTATGTTTGTAAACCGTGACTGTGTGGGAAAATTATTTATTTCAAGTTTCTGCTACCAGTCACTTTTTATTTTATGCTTAATCTAACATAATGCAACGCGTTTCGAACATGTTTTGTTAATCTTCAAGCGTTTGTACATACGTACATACATCGAGAAATGTTACTTAAAAATAAACAGTCTTGAACTAGATTAATCTAGAACACTTTCTTTTTTAATGTAGCTGCTGGTGTGGCATTTGGGGGGAAGGAGGGGGTCAGTGTATATCTAGAAATCGAAGTCAGTGATGTCTTCTGCTGGTTTTTTTCTTTGTTGCTGACTATGTATATAACAGCAGTTACATCCTCTTGCTGCTTCACTCGCATCACTGGTGTAATGGCGGAGCTGTTGATTGACATTACACTTATCACACATTATATTTTGTGTATATTATAATAGAGTTTTGCGATGGTTGTATATTAAAATGCCATTCGTATATATTGCGCAAAAGAGGTTTCATGTCTGGTAGCGTCTGCAGCTCGTGCTCTAGTGGCTAGCGTTGCTACATGTGGATCATGGGGTCCCAGGTTCGATTTCCGGCCGGGTTGAGGATTTTCCCTGCACGGGGCTGGTGTTTGTGTTGTCCTCATCATTTCTTCATCATCATCATTCGTGACAGTGGCTAGATTGGATTGTGTACAAATTTGACTTAGTAAAAATGGGGTCTTCGTTCGGGCGCTGATGACCGCCCAGTTCAGCGGTCCACAAACCAAACATCACCACGTCGGGTAGCATTCTTAACTTGATGAGGACACTGGATGTGAGGAGCCATTCGCACCCATATCAGAGACATATGGGTCGAAGTAATTGCAAACTTCAATAATTTTACTAACGTAGACAGCGTCGCCATCTTGTTCTCATACAAAATGACGACATTAATATCGTTCCGACAATAGTAGCAGCTAGACCCCGAGTTTCTAACCTCCGCCACATAACACACAGCGGTTTTGCAAAATACACAAGGAGGTGTATGGTTTCCCACTGGTAGATAGGATGCATTATACTCTGGATGCAGCGATCACGTTTTGTTTTGTCTTCAGCAGCTCTGAGGTGTCCTAATTTTTTGCATCTCCGCCTCTCTCTCGCCCCCCCACTCCCTCCCTCTTTTGATTACGGGCTACTTTATTCTCGAAATTGTGACACAGTAAATGGGTATGCAGTAGAAAAGGACTTCAGTAGTGAAACATTCAATGGGGCGTTCATGGAGAATAGTTTTACCATTAAGGTATGAGTCTTCATTTCCTGGCGTAACACTGAACATGTCTCCTAACGCGATGCGGAATTTGATGACTATTTTGTCGAAGACTGGTTAGAACGATCTACATTTTTCAGCCATGTTTCCTGTCGTCTCCTATGTTTCCAAATATCCTCTAACGCAGTTTTTCATTCAAAATAAATGGCAGCTGGAGGAAACGCGACTGGCATTAAAGTGTGAGTGGAGAGGCTTAAACTTCATCTTTCGATTCGGTTTTTATTTTTCTCCTCTACTGTTCGTTTTTTATTTTTCTCCTGTACTGCAGAAGAGGTTATATACACGTAGTTCACTAAATGGATAAGTATAATGGTTTCCTTCTATAAAGCATACATTTGCCCTCGTTTTATTTTCAGTGCTTTGGAGCAGTATGAAACGGCGCATTTCCTTCCAAGTCGCATCGCTCGTCTGCCGATACCATGAAATTAATGACACATAGGCAATCCATTGCCGACAAAGTGCTCCATAAACGGTTGTAGCTGTATTGGCAAGTGCTGAGTAATGGGTTGCAGTAGATTATTGCGGCAGTAAATATAAATTCTATTTCAGTTTCTGAATTGGAGGAGAGCGTGCATCAGAAATGTGATTCTGAATGCGTGGTTAGTTCAGTGTGGTTGTTCAGAGGCTCGCCATGTTTCACATTCTAAAGGGCATAAAAGTCTGAAATATTTGTAATGTGTACAGCTGTGCTACTCACTGTGTTTTATTTTTGGTAGACAGGTCACTGAGAATGGGAGTGGCGATGTGTCCATACCAGTTCATACAGAAATCTTAAATACTGACCATTCGATTTTCGTTATGCAGTGCCCTGTGACGTAAGTATTCACTGTAAAGGCAAATCGCGTATTTGGCAGGAATCATGCCGGCTTCTTAACATAGCTTAGCTGCCAATGCACACCCAAAAATAGTTGTTTACAAAATACTTTGACAGTTCAAACTGAGAGTGTGTGATGCCGTCGTCGTTCATACATTGAAGTCTTCGAGTTGGATTTAAAACCTTGTTCCTCAGTCTTGCCGTAGGTTTTCTGCTTCCCGTGCATTAATTCAGACAAAGAGGCTAATACGAGGATGATTTGAAAAGTTCTCGTAAGGGCATAGAAAATAAGTGCTTAAATCACGGTAACTTGAATGGTTATCTCTTCCTCACCCTTATCCTACTGAAGTATTACACATCTCATTTGGACTCTATATCCAATGGTCGTTAACTCTAGATTACTAAACACTTGTAAAATTTACGATTGCAGTGAGGTATAAAATAGGACATGTTGTTCTTTTTGATATGTAACATATCCGTGGAGATCTAATAATTTTAATTAATTGATGCATAACCTATAAATTATGAATTTTTTGACTAAATTTATAGTAGTAAATTTACGATGATATAGTAGGAATATAACTTTCGCCCCTCCCCTTTAGTGTTCTAGGGTTAATATCTTTACCGGTCCCCCGCCTCCGCCCTTGTGAGTCATATCTTCGTTTCCTTTACCGATAAATTTAACTGCCCTACCTTCGTTGTGGTTTTATAACATCTCGCCAGCTTAGCGTTATGACTCCGTGGATGGCGGCAATTATATGAAGGAAGACTACTCCAAAAAGTATTTATTTATTTAATAGAATGGCTAGGGACCCCCGTCGGGCAGGCCGTTCGCCGGGTTCCGCTCTTTCAATTTGACGCCACTTCGGCGACCTACAGCCGACGAGGATGACAGGGTGATGACAGCACAACACCCAGTGCCTGTGCGTAGAAAATTCCCCGACCCAGCCCGGAATCGAACTAGGGCCCACAGCATTGACAATCCGTCACGCTGACCATTCAGCTACCGGGGCGGACAAAAAGTCAGTTACTCGTCATAACTGCAGGCCAAGTAATTTTTACGATATTGCACTGCACCCGTGTGAAAAGGAACGGTGCAATGTTTCATCGGACGTGCATGCATACATACCTGAAGGAACATTGCATCGTTGTTCATCACAACACAGTCACTGAAATATCGCATTTATCTGCCAGTGACAGGCAGCGACTTTAAATTAAAATTACCTCTCTTGTACGGGAATTACATAATCTCTGTCGAGTACAGGTTGTGATGCAGGAAAGACGACGTACGGGAGTTAGGGTATGGCCGTTACTCGTGCATGGTTAACCAATTCGGGGAACAGCTGTGTGATAGTCTTCACGGTTAGAAAATCTTTCCCCCTTGTTCTTTCAGCTTGCTCAAAAGAAGGAAATCACGTGGTGCAAGATCTTCATTCCCGATCAGCATCAACCACGTCTCTGCGACCTCGGTCAAATAGTTGGCAGCGTTTCACTACAGCTGAACGCGACACTGCGTTTGGTCTGTACACCACCTGAGTTTCACGGCGAATCTGTGTGCAATTTACACTATTTGCCCACGAGAAATCCTATTGTCCCGCGTACTTCAGATTTGGAGTAAGTTACTAATTGCCGCGCTATTTCATACTGTGATGCACTTTTTATTCCTACCACAGCAGAACACTGTCTAGCAAATCGTGTACTTATTTTCAGAAAATCCGCCAGTCTTGTTCCACGACTGTGTTAGCGTGGGACGCCGTGTGTAATTTACTTGCTGAAGAGCCCTCGTACCTGTCAACCAGACAGTCACTACGTTCACAAACTACACACCTTCCGGAAGACTAAAATCAAATTTCGAAAACCTTCTTTCGCCTCTAAATTATGAAGCGGATGAGCTAGTCCAGTCGAATATGGCGTGTGGAAAACAGCTCTTCTAGTTTCTGATTTAGTCAGCACGATTGCTAACTCACTTCAGTTAACCATTACAGGTAGACAGCTTCATGCTCATTGTAATATTTGTTCTTCTCCTTCACTGTACAAAGCGTCACTCCGCCCATATCAGCTGAAAGTTTTTAAAAACAAAGAAGTTTTCTCAAATCCCAAGCACGTTGCATAAACAGTTGCGCGTGTCATCGAACGAAAATCAATCTTGAAGTGGTAAACCGGCAGCTAGAACTGGATTTCCAGAATCACTTTTAGAGTGTGTACAACACCAACCCGAAGCCAAATTGGGAAATCGGTTCACGAAATCCTGTTTTGTTAGCTCCATGCTCTAGTGAGTTCCGCTTGCACCAGCCACCACTCAGTAGGTAGCAGGAAACTCTTCAAATGGGGATGGTGGCTGTTCCGCTACACGGTTTGAATACCTGGCCCATCGATTGAATCCGGAATTCGTATCCCGTCATTGAATGAAATTACAATGCAATGAAAACCCTTAGCTGCATACAGGCGTTGATATGTCAACGGGAACAGTTGAAAATGTGTGCCACGACCGGGGCTGGAACCCAGGATCTCCTGCTTACCTGCCTGACGTTCTATCCACCTGAGCCACGGAGGACACAGGATAGTGCGACTGCAGGGACTTAACTCTGTTCAAATCTTCAAATGTGTGTGAAATCTTCAAATGTGTGTGAAATCTTATGGGACTTAACTGCTAAGGTCAGCAGTTCCTAAGCTTACACACTACTTAACCTAAATTATCCTAAGGACAAACACACATACACACACCCATGCCCGAGGGAGGACTAGAACCTCCGCCAGAACCAGCCGCACAGTCGTAGACTGCAGCGCCTGAGACCGCTCGGCTAATCCTGCGCGGCACTTGCCTCTGGCACGCCTCCCGTGAGACCCATATTCGCAACTTATTGTCCCGCACTATACTCATGCTGCCCCTGTCCATCATACTCATTACTCGCGGCTTTACTGCCGATTCCCGTAAGAGGTAAGTCCATGCAATCGCACTATCCTCTGTGTACTCGGTGGCTCAGGAGGACAGAGCGTCTGCCATGTAAGCAGGAGAACCCGGAATCTAGTTCCGGTCGGGGCACACATTTTCAACTGTCCCTGCTGACTTATATCAACGCCTGTATGCACTAAGAGTATTCATTTCATTGCAAGAGCTGCATGGTCACCGATGGTATCTGTTCTTTCGGACATGTCCGATTGTATATGTATATGTATTACTGATCAAGATAATTCTGGCTTTGTTCATTGGTGCTGATTTGAGCTCAGGTTATGTGCAGTCGCAACGTTTGCTCTGTACTATGTTTTCGGCTATCGACTTACCACTGATGTTCGAACCACAGCTACGGGGTCTGCGGCGGTAACCTGCCGAGTTTTTCTTGTGTTAGGCTACGACACAAAATTGTAGGCTGCAGTGGTACAGCGCCTTAGTGTTCATTCACACATTCTTAGAGCGCATAACAAAGCGCGGGGTAAACCGAAAGGAAAGGTCCCGTGTGGTTAAGAGCTCACATCAATAGGCCCATTGCACCCGTAGAAATAGCTCTCAACCGTTGTTATCGTCTTTCACATATATAGCACAAAATCAGTGATGCTGTGCGCTCTGTAAATGACATCAGAGGTATCTGTCGGGGAGTCGCATGCACAATTCATATTTTTTGATACTATCCACATAGATCATATGTTACAAAGCAAACATTTTCTGTCGAAGTAACTTAATCTTATTTATCTTTCCTTTCCTTACACTATATGACTTCGTTATAGAAGGCTGAATTTTATCAACTAATTTAGAACTAAGACCATGTTACGCAGATAGCAAATATTAATCAGTAACGTGTGTTCCCGGACTGCAGTACAAACAAAACACGACCAGTGAAAGCGTTTTCCCGCCAGTCATATCGTATGTCATTTATGCAATGTACACGAGCAGTGGTTCGTATTGGTGTATGTAAAGAATTATAACAATGGTACTTGTTTGAATAAATTACGCCGTTTCATATTGTACATAGTCTCCCTCCCAACTAATGTAGACGCATTCTTGCAGTTAAATATCTCACATATGAATGAGACGATAGCATGTATACATAGTGAATATTTTACTGCTCTGACATGTGCTTAATCTCAACTTAATATACTATTTTCAGTATTTTATTGTAGGACTGCCATATGCATGGCATGATGTAAGTGGTATTCTGTATCTACGCATTGGTTTTGCTGTTTCCAGTAACCCATACGATAATGGTTACACGGCGGAACTGCAACAGTGGTTTTGATAAATAAATAATTTTGCTATCAGAGGCGAACGGGACCATTTAAAAATTTTACGTGACACTGAACCACAGCTTCGGGAAGTTAATCACATACGTATAGACATGAACTTTAACTCAGCATGTTACGCATAATATAGTGTATGAGTATGTAGGAGCACTGAATACACTGTCTTCTGCTAGCTAAGTGTAAGTTGGCTGCACTGAGAAAGTGGCTGCTAACAAAGCCCATTCGACATACATTGTTACAGCTTCTCCCATCAACCACTGAGTGAACTCTTTCCATAGAGTGAACAGTTTTAGCCAGTAGAGTTGTAAAAGCTTAGACTACGGCAGTTTTCCGAGTAGCTTTGAGCAGTTAGCGTCGTACCCGCGTTACCTGTATGTTAGGTGTGTTGCATATCTACCAGTCGTTACCTCATATCGATCGCTATGTATACATATGCGACCATTGTGTTACTAGATTCCCATTGAAACCGTTTAACTGTCCAGAAAGAGTGAGGATACAGAAGGGCCATGTAACCTTCATAACATTTTTGTTCCATATAACTAGCCCCTTGTCTCTGAAAAATAAACTGTTTATAGCAAAACTGAAGTTGTCAGTGTTTAATTCAGCTTTTAGTATAAAATTGTAGATTTGCAACATGAAACAGAGGGGTGATACAGCAAATATAAAAGAAAAAAATGCAAGTATTATACAGCACTAGGAAACACAATTTCCTTAAAGACAGAATTAAAAAAAAATGCATAACAAAGATATATCAAACATCTCTTCAATACCCCGCCGAGCTTATAGAAAACTTGGTTTCTGATATTCCTAAAAACCTTTCGCATTTGTCAATAATAACGGAAAATTCTCGCCTTCGGTCATGATGAACATTCTGTTGAGTACTAAATAATGACAACAATTGTATAGATTCACTTCTATGTTTGTGCATGTAAACTGTACTTAGAGCAAAGATAATTGCTTTCAAAGCACCTAATTTTTATTAGTTATGAACTGCAGTTCATATTCTATAAGGATATAAAATACACAATAGACTAACACTGAATGATGTGTGATCCTAATTATATACAAAACAAACAACCTAACAAAGAAAATTCATAAGCTTACGTCTCTTTCTCTACTGACACTACCAATACTATATGTAATTCTGTCACATACGTCATTTATGTGCTGTACCAAAACTACCGAATCGTTCTTCCGGTTGAGCGCAACTCTTAGTAAGCGGTTGTGGTTTCACACTTCTTTGAATTAAACTTTCCACTGAACTTCACTTCATAACTCTATTTCCTACGCTGAAACATGTACGATTAAAAACAAAAATAAATTATAATTGCAAAAGACAAGTAATGGTCTCTCTTGTCAAAAAGACAAACAACATTGAACTAGAATGAGATTTTCACTCTGCAGCGGAGTGTGCGGCGATACGAAACTTCCTGGCAGATTAAAACTGTGTGACGGACCGAGACTCGAACACGCGACCTTTGCCTTTCGCGGGGAAATGCTCTACTATATTTTTTTAGTTGTCTTTTTTTTTCGATTTTGTTCGTTGCATTTGTTCGGTGTGGATGCCCAATGACACCCGTTCGAGTTCAGTGTTGAGCAGTTGACTCTGTTTTTTATTACAGAGGGCATCTAATCCTCTGACCGAACACGCTGAACTACCGAGCCGGTACCATCTGAACTACCCAAGCACGATCTGTTTCCTCCAGTACCTCGTCGCCTACTTTCCAAACTTCACAGGAGCTCTCCTGCGAAACTTGCAGAACTAGCACTCCTGGAAGAAAGGATATTAGGGAGGCATGGCTTAGCCACAGCCTGGGGGATGTTTCCAGAGTGAGATTTTCACTCTAGAGCGGCGCGTGCGCTCGTATGAAACTTCCTGGCAGATTAAAACTGTGTGCCCGACCGAGAACATTGAACTAGTTACGGAGGCATAATGGCGGCAAATGTAAGAAGTAAACGCCGATGAATGCCGTCCGTGAGAACGACAGAACAGTTGCTACTGGCTGCTTAAACACAGACATTTTGTATAATGAATCTAGCAACCGACTCATGTTAGCGAGAAGTGGCTTCCCAGAACTATAAAGACCTGGTTTGTAGCATATGGCCGAGGCCGCCTTGTTCGAAGGACTCTAGCGACATAAAGACATCGCGCCTACACAGACACGACCAGCCTGTCCGCCTGGGTAACAGAAGCTGCTGACTTACACTATTACGGGATGAAACTTTCATAACTGGAATTTGAGCTGAACGTGATCTTCAGACTTGGCGCACATGTGGGTTCAAGTTTTGTACTCCTGTCAGCAATGTGAGTGAGGCCACGTGAAACTGTCGACAGAGAAGAAGCATTGTTTTCAACGCTTACTGCTCGATTATGGAACTGAATTTCACTTTCAACTTTCTTTTATAATATTTCTATCCAATCGTACATTGTGAGGAAACGATGGTAGACTTAGTAGGTTTTTACGAAAACAACTTCTTTTCTGGTAGAAATTGGCTAATTGGTTCTCAAAAAAACTCGATTGTCTTTACAATTTATGCACTTTTGCATGCGCTCGAGCTACTCGAGCTAGTTATGGGAACATGATTTTATATTCATCAGCGTCTGGAGGTGAATGCTGAGGATGAGGTACAAAGTTGATTTCGGTCGGGATCCCAGCGTACAACAGTCATCCACAGACGTCCAATCACTACATTGGAAGTGTTTCCAGCTGATTTGAACCTGCAGTAAAGATGGAGGGTCCACAAACACCATACTAGCCCTTTCGTGACGTGAGGCCCGTATACGTGGCCCGATTGTCGCGTCACACACACCCAGCGCTGTATCTAGGGACTGGCTTGGAAGCTCGACACGGGACGGGGCGCATCCTGACTAGAGGGTAATTTCAGATCTGGATCCTCAACGGTTTCTTGCTATGCGCCATCATAGCAAAGAAAAGAGGAGAAACACCAAAGAGCCATTTGCAGTTTCGGAAGAGTCTCGTCAAGGAGCTTGTGGGCGACGTCAGGGCTCAACCAACCCATCGAGGAACAGGCCACGCTCGACCTACACAGGATATATGTACTTTGCGAAGCGTGTCCGTCCAACCCTTCTTTTCATGTGCCTGAGTGCATAACAGGTATCACAAAGTAGCAAAGTACCGAAAGGACTTGTAAAATATGGTTTCCTATCGAAAAATCGTTATGACAAAGTTGTAAAGTTTGTTTTAAGCAAATTGTATGAAATTTTGTAGTTTGACATAAATTAAATTTTTCATCCCTCAAAATGGGCTATTTACTTTACTTCCCACGGACGTCCCATAAGAGATAAAATTGTATTTTGTATGTCGTTTTAAAGCTAAAACTAATTTTCATGTGTCTAATTCAGCGCTTCACCTCTCAACTAAAAAAAAGTGACAAAAAATCAAATTTTTCACTTTTCTGTTTTAACACTACCGCCAAGTCAAAAAGTGCGGTATATGGAATAATGAAAATAGTATGCCAGTAAAGAGCGTGTTTTAAGCTTATTTTTTAAAAAAATACATGTATAAGCCAAAAACTGTAGATTTTATAAACGAAAGAAACCTAAGGGATATGGAACCCGTACAGCGCCGCCGAATAGCTCAGCTTGGGGAAACGCGCTCCGTCCCGAAAGGGTTAATGTCCCCTAACAATTGCCCCCAGACACTTTTGGTCCGGTACTGTCTTTGATGGACCAATTGCTAGCTGCTCTTTTCTCGGGAAGCCTTCACATGTGCGCGCTCCACACGTGGCGCGTGCGTAGCTAGCAAGGCAGTTCAGGGTCAGAGCAAGGCACGGCCGGAAGGCGGCGGCACTGGTTCCATTTGCATGCTGCGGCCGCTGCTGCCGTTACCTGTTAGCGTTCGTTACGGCTGCCCAGCTAACAGAGCTGCAGGGGCGTCTCGTCTCGCCTCGCCCTGCCCTGGTATAGAACCTTCCGACTGCCGTATATCCTATATTTTACAACAGCCCATATATAGACCGAGGGAAAACTCCGTGTTATCATAGTTAAAACTACAGACAGGTTCAAAAAAAGTATCCACTGCTTAAAAGTCCATAACTTTGCAAACTGTTTGACGGAGTTCTCATTTTTGGTGAAAGTGTAGCTGAAAGTCGAACTTAAAGATATCACTGTAGGTGTTCGAAATGGTCACCATTAACATCCACACACAAACGATGCCTCCGAACTGCAGCACGAACTACTGCCTGCAACATGTTGAGTTGGATATTTGCACATGAATGTACGATGGATTATCGAAGTTCATCCAATGTGCGTGTCTTTTGTCAATAAACGACATCCTTTAGTGTTCCCCACAGGTGAAAGTCCAGAGGAGTTAGGTCTGGGGAACGTGGTGGATACTCCGCAGCACCTCTACAGCCTATCCATCTTCCATTGGCACAGTTACGGGTGAGGTGTACCTTCAGAAACTTCATACATCCATTTTACCTGCCATCCGAAACTTGTTTGGAGACGGAAGAGTTTACTTTCAAGGAGATGGTGCCCCAGCCCACTACCAAGATCGTGTTAGGGCGTATATCGACGGAAATCTGATGGATAGGCCGTAGAGGTGCTGTGGAGTATCCACCACGTTCCCCAGACCTAACTCCTCTGGACTTTTACCTGTGGGAAACCCTAAAGGATTTCGTTTATCGACAAAAGACACGCACAATGGATGAACTTCGATAATCCATCGTACATTCATGTGCAAATATCCAACTGAACACGTTGCAGTCAGTAGTTCGTGCTGCAGTTCGGTGGCATCGTTTGTATGTGGATGTTAGTGTTGACCATTTCGAACACCTATAATGATATCTTTAATTTGGACTTTAAGCTACACTTTCACCAAAAATGAGACGACTTTGTCAATTAGTTTGCAAATTATGGACTTTTAAACAGTGGATTATTTTGGACCCCTCTGTATATTATGATCACTCGAGGAACTTAATAGAAAATCAGAACGATCACAGTGTGTAGAAAAAGGTCTTGGGATATTTTATTGGTTTACGTCGCGAATAAGCAGTGAAGAGAAAAGGAAATGAAAAAGTTTGGAATGTAGGAGATCGGAGACAGGCCGTGATTCGTGCTCGGGTAGCTCAGTCGGCAGAGCACTTGCTCGCGAAAGGCAAAGATCCCAAGTTCGAGTCTTGACCCGGCACACAGTTTTAATCTGGCAGGAAGTTTCATACCAGCGCTCACTCCGCTTCAGACTGAAGAATTCATTAAAGAGGAAGTATTTCGAGCGGCTAAGGCTATCCGTATGTAAGTTGTGCTGGTTGCCTTAAGGCTGCGGTTGCTGTAGCCAGATGACCTCGACAAAGGTCGTCTGATATCATAGGCCGACTGTCTTGCGTCCTCTCTCTTTTGTCAGTTTTCGGCAGTGTGAATGCCACGACACTTATATGCTTAGAGATCTGCATTGCGGTTATCGCTATTACAATGACGTCGAATGCGTGTAAATCAACTCTGTCACGAGAACATGGCAGTTACCATCCGTGCTAACAATAAATATTAGAACAACAAAAGAAGCTTTTATTTGTGTTGTCCACGTTAAACAGTTTATATTGGCACCTAGAGTACAGTTCCTCCAGGGAAGCTCCGTGTATTTTAAATATTTGGACACCGATCCTTTATCACACTGAAATATAAGGCGACCAACGTTTTTTTTTCTTTATCTCATCAAATAAAGAAAATATTGACGATCAGAGACTGTTTTCAGTTACATAAAAATATTTACATAGGGTATGCATATCTGAGTCTCATCCCTCTGCAGTTACATGAAATACTGTATGTTTTTTTTTTATCGGCTATTCCTGTTATATTTTCAGCGTAGCAGTTTCATTCATTGTTGTATTATATTTTCAGTAGAGCAAAGATTCATTATTGTACGAATCAGCTAGATAATAATTGGTAAAGCTGTAATTCTAAAATATTTTGTCGTCTGCCACTGATAGACCTTCAGATATTTATTTTCATTGTTTCACTAATCTGTGTACATATCGACTCAATAAACATATCAACTGTTGACACAGAATGTTTCTTTTGTTGCAGGTACTGCATCACGCTGTTCTTGATTTTAGTACCAGTAATGGCAGCCTGGTGGTAAGAGATTGCGGCTGCGACTTCGGTATTATGTAATATAACCTCTTTGTTTCCTTGATCACGTTCCAAGATACGAGTATAACTAGTACGCAAGCCGAGGTGCATGCTTGCAGGCGCAATTGCAAGAAGAAATACTCGAATAATTTCTATAGCGAGAGCAATCATCGGGGACATTCCATGCATTACTTGGCAAAGGTGACTGTGGGCCCAACTGTTGCAGGAATTATACTTGGCACAGTTACAGAGAACAGCGATATTCACGTCCTTATTTTCCGCGTGTTTCACAGTGCAGCCTAAACGTAAAACCCCAAAGGCCGTCACCGAAATCGAGCGAACTTTCTCTGTGGTAAGACACTGGTCAACTAGTGACGACGACGACGGTTCAAATCTCCTTCCGGGCATTCTGATTCAGGTTTTTGCTTGGTTTTCCTAAATCGCTTAAGGTGAATGTCAAAGTGTTTCCTTTAGAAGAGACTGTTTCCTTTCTCATCCGTACCTAACCCGAGATAGTGATACGTCTGTAATGAACTTATCATCCGCGGAAGTTAAATTTTTTTACCAAGGGTTTATCTTCATGGGGAGTTGAAACTAACTATTGTTAACTTTGTCATTTTCATTGTAGACAAGTAGAGGAGTAGAGGACAACATTAGGATTTAACTTCTTTTATACGATGGGCACAGACTCGAATTTTGGAAGGAATCGAAATGAAATCGCACTTTTCAAAGAAATTATCGCCACATTTCTTGTAATGGCTTTAAGGAAACCATGGGAAACCTAAAGCTGGATGGCAGGTGACGACATCATCAGGATTTAACTTCTTTTATACGATGGGCACAGACTCGAATTTTGGAAGGAATCGAAATGAAATCGCACTTTTCAAAGAAATTATCGCCACATTTCTTGTAATGGCTTTAAGGAAACCATGGGAAACCTAAAGCTGGATGGCAGGCGAGGGGGGTATGCAACCCCTGCTGCAGACGACGATTCCATTGTGGCGAGCACTGCGCCACCTCGTGTGGTAAGGAGGGTAGCGATCGCAGTGCTGATGGAAAGAGGTAAAATAACTTAGCGAGTGGAAATCGTGACGCTGCTACGTTACATGACGATGTCGTTACAAATAAATGTCAGGATTGTCGTAAAACGCAAGTATCGCGAACGATCTGACAGACGCACGTAATGAATGAATTAATAGATAGGTGTCAGAGATCGTCGCAGATGATAGTGGCTCTATAACAAATATCCACGAAGGAAGGTGTACAGGATATTAAAAGAAAAGTGCTCCATATTTTGGGAGGTGGTACTTTGGACGAAAACTAGGAAATAATTCAGTAAACATGGGCTCTAAAATGCATACCTGTAGAGAAGGTGACAGAAGTCACGGGATGGCGATACTATGTATATAAAAGGGCAGTGTATTGGTGGAGCTGTCATTTGTAGTCAGGTGATTCGTCTCAAAAGATTTCCGACGTGGTTATGACCGGATGTCGGAAATTAAGACTTCGATCTGAGTGTCTTTACTAACATTACGCCTTCGCTTTCAGCGCCTCTTTTGGGCGCGTGACATATTGGTTGGCCTCTAGAGGCCTGGAGAACCGTGCCCCGGTCAGATGAGTCCGATTTCAGTCGGTAAGAGCTGGTTGATCGAGTTAGTGTGGCACACACCCTACAAAACAGGTGATCCAACAAGGGGCTGGTGGCTCTGTAATGGTCTACGCTGTGTTTAGACGGAGTATACTGGGTCCTCATTTCGAACATAACTGATCATCGAGTGGTAACAAGTATTTTCGGCTACTTGGAGACTATTTTCAGCCATTTATGGACGTCAACTACTCAAACAACAATCCAATTTTTAATGGATAACGGCTGGCCGCTGTGGCCGAGTGGTTCTAGGCGCTTCAGTCCGGAACCGCGCTGCTGCTACGGTCGCAGGTTCGAATCTTGCCTCGGGCATGGATGTTTCTGAAGTCCTTAGGTTAGTTAGAGCCATTTGAACCATTTTATGGACAACAGTGCACCGTATCACAGGACCACAACTGTTCGCGACTGGTTTAAAGCACATTCTGGACAATTCGAACGAACGATTTGGCCACCCAGATCGCCCGCCATGAGTCCCATCGAACATTTATGTGACCTAATCGAGATGTCAGTTCATGCAAAAAACCGTGTATTGCAACATTTCGCATTTATGGACGACTACAGAGGCAGGTTGGCTCAATATATATGTAGTGGACTTTCAACGATTTGCTGAGCCCATGCTACGTCGAGTTGCTGCACTAGCCGGCTAAAGGAGGGCGACACGATATTAGGACATATCCCATGACTGCTGTCACGTGAGGGTGTGAGCACGTGTCTGTCTTCGGTGCTGTGTAACACATTTCTTCTACTGCAAGTTCCTTGCGGCTACGATCGATCTACATAACGCAGAAACAAATGAGGACATACTCTTGCGTTAGTGTTCATGGGTACTTGCTAAAGCAGAAATTAAAACGTGCTCGTAGCAGTTATCGTTATTAACATCACACCTAAGAGTACCACCTCTCAACGATCTTACCGCATTGTTATTTATGCAGTGCGGCTTATTGTCTTAACAAATTCGTAGCACTGTAGTACTTTCAGCGCTGCTGAATTAGTAATCAGCCGTTACCAAGTAAACGTCTCCGAAAATTCTTATCTAACGTTATCATCCTTGATAAGAATTGCTTAGATTATTTTCAGCTAATTTAATTAGTAACTATGCTCCTTCACATAACGGGTAACTGCTTTCGATCGGAGCTTTTAGTTTGAGTAAACACACTTTCGTGCCCTCATCACTGTCTGTATTTTATGGCCGTAGGTCCACAGCGCTGCATTTCCGACTGTGTTTACTTGGAAAGCTTTCGACAATCAGACGTTTCCTAGCCTGCTTTGACTTTATTACCACCACCATGTACATAAAGGACTCGTGAGTCAATGTTGGTCTCTCTTTCACTGTTTCTAGGTGTGTGTATGACACTGCTAAAAATACAGGATGTCCTAGGAGGAATGGTCCGTATTCAGGGATATGACAGGAACGAAACAAGAAAAGGCTATAAAACATGGGCTCTAAAACAACAGAGCTATGAACACTTCCTCAGTTGAAGAGATGTTTTTCACAGTAGCTTCCATGTTTGACATTTTTTCTTGTTTGCGTACATAATACCACGTCTCAAAATATGGGAAGTATTGACGATGAAGAAGTGCTCCTACCTCTTGTCATGCATTTTAGCCATGTTAAATAGGCATTTCTGCTTCGAATAATCGTTCCTGTCACATCCCAGAACATTGAACAATCCTGCTGGGACACCCTGTATAAAACAGCAATAGATTTCATTGGTATTAATATGCTAGCAGTAGTTTAATGAATATGGACATCTATTTATGTTTCTAAGTCAATAGGCCTGACATTGACAGATTAGTGAACAAGTCAGTAATGGTACAGATATTTACCGATGGCCTTTCGAGACACACAAGTTTCAAAAAAAAAAAAAAAAAAAAAATCAAATGGCTCTGAGCTCTATGGGACTTAACATCTATGGTCATCAGTCCCCTAGAACTTAGAACTACTTAAACCTAACTAACCTAAGGGCATCACACAACACCCAGCCATCACGAGGCAGAGAAAATCCCTGACCCCGCCGGGAATCGAACCCGGGAACCCGGGCGTGGGAAGCGAGAACGCTACCGCACGACCACGAGATGCGGGCTCTCAAGTTTCAAAGCTGGTTTTGGGTTCAGCAAACATCTATGATCCTTCGATGTACTCGGACACTTTCTGAAATAAATGATTATGAGCTGTGAAATGCTGCTTCTAATGGCGAATAAATAATGCAGTTAAAATTGATTCACAGATTATATTGAAAATATTAGCCACAGATGTAATATAAATTATTTACGTTGACCGTGCACATGTAGGATGATAACTGAAAATATTCAAAAAGACGAAAACATTTAATGCACACAACGGAATGTAACGGACATTATTTACTCATTTTTAGTTTTTTCTAGAGTTTGAGTGATAATACTGACAGTCGTGAATATTTCTTTTATATATAAACATTGACGTCATGGAGATGTCAAAGTTCCATGGCAGATGTTCTTGTTCGTGTAACAAATTGCTGGGAAGTGGTTACACAAGAGCATGCAGAAGAGTCAGAATTTGGATGAGACCCTAATGTAGATGAAGTAAATACTATTTTTGCAGTTTCAAACAATAGTATGGTAACTGATTGTAATCTGGATAACTCTGTGTCAGGTGGTCCAATGGGTGAAACTTGTAGTACAGGTGCAGCAGGTAGCATAGGCTGTTTGCATGCGATTACAGTCGCAGTTCATGAAAGTTGTGAAACTGGGTCAGATATTGAAGTGTCCGAGAATGTGGATTTGCGTGGCTGGGAATTCCACTCGTTTGGGAAATGTCTTGCTCCTGAGGGTATACATTTACTAATTCTCCGCAGATTTTTCAAACCTAACAGTGGAACTACCATATATATTTCTGCGCTCCATGATTCATTGGTATCGATATTTACCACCCGATAACTCATGGTGGATTTAAAAATTCATAATAAGTAGAGCAGCTTTATTGGTTTCTATTTCCAGAGACTACGTACTGACGTGTATTTCATTATTATGCTGGATAAACATTTTGTCGCTTAAAGTACAAAAACATTTATGCACCAAGAAAATAATTGTAAAATGAATGAGTTTCATAAGACCCACACGTACTACAGTGACCAGATGACCTTAGCAGTTAAGTCCCATAAGATTTCACACACATTTGAACAAGTACAACATTTGGACCCTAAATACAAGCAGGCGGAAATTTACGTTAGAGTACAATTTTTGTCGACGTTGCTATTATTGGAGACGAGGATACGGGACAGAGCCCTTACTGACGAT
Organism: Schistocerca gregaria; assembly: GCF_023897955.1. NCBI lineage: Eukaryota > Metazoa > Arthropoda > Insecta > Orthoptera > Acrididae > Schistocerca > Schistocerca gregaria. Next base: position 199,985,280 of record NC_064920.1, on the reverse strand, counting down.
ACCATATTGGTATTCGCGCTATGTCGTCGATAACTGCGACGGAAAGCCACATTTACAATGACCGGAAGAGGATTTAAGCCCCTCACCTCCCGAATAAACGACCAGATCTTCAATCACCGTGCCATGTCTTTCAGTAACTAAAGCGCATATCACTCCAGAAAGTGAAATTTTCCTTAGAGTTGAGTGGGTGAATAGCTGTTCAGTCAGATAAGGTAATAACATCTTCAACTGGTCGTGTGGAAAATTATGTACTCTGTGAGTTTATTAGTGGGAAAGGTCGATTGTGTTCCCCTGAGAGCATTTCGTGTCCTGTTGGATAGGCATTGAGTATTAAAAGCGGTGAGGAACAGGTTCTGATAAGTGCCTGCCGCGGGAGGACGTTCTCGCTGACCTCGTCAACGCAGAGAACCTACCGTCATCCTTGTACGGGAATACTTACTGCAACCTTTCTTCTTCTTTCATGAAACAGTAGATCCTATTGCCCGTTGTGTCTTCAGTCCATGCATATGTCGGATTTCATTTGGTTTACCAACAGTACTGTTTAAATACTGTAGCATTGGCGTTCTCCACACATGGATGTGCTGTTTTTTTTCGGTTTTTTTTTTCAGTAATCTGTCATCCTGTCTTCAAAGTACAAGATGCTTAGCTACTAGCGTTTGTCCGTATTTCTTCTTGTCACAACTAGAACTGAAATCATTTCCGTTGGTTGCATTCCGTTCTGTCCACTTACATTATCCATGGCTCGCCGCTATAGAGGCAGCATTTTGCAACCGTTGTTGAGTAAACTTTCATTTGAATATCTGTTGTCCAATTTACTCTCAAGGGCCCCACACACAGAGTAAACTACAGTCAACTCCTGTTTGTAGATATTTAGCAATTAGAGCGCAGAAACGTAAATTTAGATCGACGTCTGTACTCCGCTAGGCACCTTATCGTGTTTAGCGGAAGTTACTTCTGTTAAGACTGCTTTTCCCTGCGTGGAAGCATCGCTTGTCGGCAAACTACCGTATGAACCCTAATTTCTCTAATTTTTTCGTTGTGATCATTTCGCGAGCATTACATAGGACGCGGTTGTAGGTTGGTCGCCTTTTTCTAAAACGTACTGAGTCGGAATTTCAACATCAAACATATCTCGTACGGTGTGATTAAACACGTCGCACCCACCGCTCTTCGTAGGATTTCTTTCTCTCTTCCATTAATCCTGCTTGGTTACTGTCGCAGATCGATGAGCAACACTCAACGGTCGAACGAGTGTTTCGTAAGTTACTACTTTCGAATATGAATTTACACTACTGGCAATTAAAATTGCTACACCAAGAAGAAATGCATGTGATAAACGTGTATTAATTGGAAAAATATATTATACTAGAACTGACATGTGATTACCACCACCTCTGCCCGTAATAACGGCCTTGATACGCCTGGGCATTGAGTCAAACAGAGCCTGGATGGAGTGTACAGGTACAGATGCCCATGCAGCTTCAACACCATACCACAGTTCATCAAGAGTAGTGACTAACGTATTGTGACGAGCCAGTTGCTCGGCCACCATTGACCAGACGTTTTCGGTTGGTGAGAGATCTGGAGAATTTGCTGGCCAGGGCAGGAGTGGAACATTTTCTGTATCCAGAAAGGCCCGTACATTACCTGCACCATGCGGTCGTGCATTATCCTGCCGAAATGTAGGTTTCGCAGAGATCGAATGAAGGGTAGAGGCACGGGTCGTAACACATTTGAAATGTAACGTCCAATGTTCAAAGTGCCGTCAATGCGAACAAGAGGTGACCGAGCCGTGTAACCAATGGCACCCCATACGATCACGCAGGGTGACAGGCCAGTATGGTGATGACGAATACACGCTTCCAATGTGCGTTCACCGCTATGTCACCAAACACGGATGCGACCATCCTGATGGTGTAAACAGAACCTGGATTCATCCGAAAAATGACGATTTGCCATTCGTGCACCCAGGTTCGTCGTTGAGTACAACGTCGCAGGCACTCCTGTCTGTGGCTGCTGTTACCCTTGACGCTGCGTCATAGTCTCAGAGCTGATAGTCCATGCTGCTGCAAACGTCGTCGAACTGTTCGTGCAGATGGTTTTTGAGTTGCAAACGTCCAAATCTGTTGACTCAGGGATCGAGACGTGGATGCACGATCCGTTACAGCGATGCGGATAAGATGCCTGTCATCTCGCCTGCTAGTGATACGAGGCCGTTGGGATCCAGCACGGCTTTCTGTATTACTCCCCTGAACCCGCCGATTCCATATTCTGCTAACAGTGATATGATTTCGACCAACGCGAGCAGCAATGTCGAGATACGATAAACCGCAATAGGCTACAATCCGACCTTTATCAAAGTCGGAAACGTGATGGTACGCATTTCTCCTCCTTACACGAAGCATCACAACAACGTCTCACCAGGCAACGCCAGTCAACTGCTGTTTGTGTATGAGAAATCGGCTGTAAACTTTCCTCATGTCTGTACGTTGTAGGTGTCGCCACCGGCGCCATCCTTGTGTGAATGCTCTGAAGAGCTAACCATTTGGATATCACAGCATCATCTTCCTGTCGGTTAAATTTCGCATGTGTAGCACGTCACGTTCGTGGTGTAGCAATTTTAACGGCCAGTAGTGTACTTCGAAAAGGGTAAGTGACTTTGACAGCAATAACAGACGCCGTCGTTCTCGATTGCTTCTGCTAACAGCGAAGTTCCCGAATGCTCTCTGAGCGGCGCTTCTCGCTGCCAGTGAGTGACAGCTACCGTCAAGTGCAGAATGTTAGAGGTCACCTCGTATTTGTTGATAAAGTACAGTAGTGCGGACAAAGGCGCCTCTGCTGGAGCAGGCGAGGGCTAGCACGAACGCCGGCTAATCAGGCACTTGCTTAGCGGACCTCCCCGATAAAGGCCGCTGGAACTTCCCCGGCAATAGTTTGCGGTGGCGAAGTTACGCGACAAGTCGCTACAGCTGTGAAACCTGCTGGCGCGGTTGCATGGAATACGAATACAGTCTACTGTCCATTCAGTGAATTAAGCAAATTCTGTCTTACGCGAATGAACCTGTAAACTCCCTAGCAACCTGTAACTCCTGTATGTGTGAAATTCCGAAGTTATTATCTGTTAATTTAACCCTTTCAGACCTAAATTTTTCCTTGGTAATTCTCTTAGGTGATTTTTAATGATTTTATATGCAAGATTTATAAAAAAAATAGGTACCCATTTTCAAAACAAACTTTGTACACTTGGATTAATTTTATGGACTGAAATAATGAGGTCCGAAATGTTTTCTATTGTTTTTTATTTATTTTATGGCCTACATTCGACCATTTTATTGAATATTGTTAATTAGGGTCTTCTGTTTTTTGTTGGCCTAATACTTTCCCATTCTTACAGATCGTGCCCTCCTATGCTCATCCGAAATCATCCTACCCATTCTCTATTAATTTTTATTCGTTGTGTGATACGTATGTCCTGCAGTCTTCAGCGCGTCTGTCGAGCCTTTCAAATCCTCCATCGTAATTTGTAATTTGCTCATGTCGTCCTTGATCTCTGCGATCCATCTAATGCCACTCTTACTATTCCTTAACTTCTCAATTATTCTCCTGAAAATTGTGTTTCCTGTTGTCCTTTTGCCGGCCACTGTGGCCGAGAGGTTCTAGGCGCTTCAGTCCGGAACCGTGCTGCTGCTACGGTCGAGGGTTCGAATCCTGCCTCGGGCATGGATGTGTGTGATGTTCTTAGGTTAGTTACGTTTAAGTAGTTCTAAGTCTAGGGGACTGATGACCTCCGATGTCAAGTCCCATAGTGCTTAGAGCCATTTGAACCATCTTGAACGTCTTGTCCTCATAAAATATGCTAGGAAAGAGATCCGTTTCTTTTTAATTGTACTTGTCACTGGTGCTATTCTTTATAAACCGTTTCATTTGAATCTATTCTCTAGACTTCGTCTTTTTGGTATCTTTTATTTGTACGTGTTCTGGCTATTCTTTGTTTTGAGTGCTCGGTCTATTGCTGCATTTTTGGTTGTTTAAAATATAGTTTCGCTAGCATTTGTTATTTACGGCTGTCTGTTTCGTAGCGTTTCAGTTTTGTGTCTATTAAGAGGCATTATTTGCTGTATGTGTTCTTGGTAACGTGTGTTTTAATCAATTTTATTCTAATCTGCCATGATGGTTTCTCACTCAGGTTGTGTGTTGTTATTTCTCGCAAGTATTTAAAACATTTCAACAATTTTTATGTCTTATGAGAATGCAGACTTCTCGGCGAATCTCGACGATAAAATCTTCTCGGTTGGACAGCCGATTCAATGCGTCGTTCTCCGGAAACTTTTCAGCAAGTTTCTTACTTTACGTCAACACTATTGGTAAAATTTTAGGTGAAACGATGAAGAATCAAGCCAGGTACCTACTCTCCCCAAATGAAAAACACAAACTGGAAAAGAAATTGTGCAGATTACCTTTTATATGGAAAACATCAAATAACGTAAGTAACGTCCTGAAGGCAAAGGGTTTCTCTGGGTTTTTCTATGTCCCTCTGACAGTAGATAGTTTCTTGTTCAACTTTACACAAAAAACCAGTTAGCACAAAAAGTGGGGTTTATAAAATCACATGCCGTGAGTGTCAGTCTTGCTACACTTGACAGACGGGGAGGTCAATCTGCACAAGGCTTAAAGAACAACACAGAAGCTGGAGATTGAAGAAGCCTGATTCAGCCTTTGCAGAACATTCCCTGAACAATAACCACAAATACACAATAGATGTAAAAGTCCTACGCACAGAGGAAAAGGTAGCCAAACTCAACCAATAAGAAATTTTAGAAATTACGACAGATGTGTATATCATCACACCTATTATTAAACGAGCAAACGCAATTCAATTATTCACCTCTTTTAGATGAGATCACAACCCCAGGACAGAAGAAAAATTTGGGTCCCAGTCAATCGTAGTTAAAAAACCTCTTGGCTGAGGCATAACTTTTTGTGCGGCTGGTCCCGGCGGAGGTTAGAGTCCTCCATCGGGCATGGTTGCGTGTGTTTGTCCTTAGGATAATTTAGGTTAAGTAGTGTGTAAGCTTAGGGACTGATGACCTTAGCAGTTAAGTCCCGTAAGATTCTACACACATTTGAACATTTGAGACTAAACTTTAGTCCGGTCATTGTAGTGTAATTGCTGAATGTATGTAATTTGTTAAAAGTTGTCATTATCGTACATTAAGCTATGGATCGATACCTTAAGAAGTTGAGATGATGTCTTTGCCCCGTCATCATGTTTATCTGTGCATTATCATCTTTGGGAACCAGTAATGTACTTCGAAATGGGCTTACACCCCAAAACCTAGGTTGTGCAATAACATTAGTAATAAAATTGTGAAACAATGTCAAAAACAGTGTTTGTTTAGTTAAAGTTCATTATATTCCAGCTGAGAATAAGTTCAAGGATTCTGCAGCAAACGTAAGTTAGGGATATTGATATTTAATTTTGCGGTTCCACTCGTTTCCTATTCTTGTATACTGGAGTCACCTGCGCCTTTTTCCAGTCGCTTGGGGCTTTGTACTGGGCTAGAGATCCGCGATAAATGCAATCTAGGTCACTTCCGTAGAGACACTCTGCAAAATCTAAAATCGATCTCTGGTAATATGCCCCCGCACTTTCATTAATTTTGATCGAGTTATTAATCAGTAATGTTACTTAATATCGTAATTTTGTAAATTGCCGAGCTGCTGTAACCGACCTCAAGCCTATGACTTTGTTTTACGCGTCCGAAGTGGGCGAATTTTTGGTGTAGCCCTGTACGGGTCGTTCGTCGCGAAGGAACAACTTGTCTGGTGTGTTGGGCGACCGTGCTTTGAGAGACCCGCTTTCCAGCAGTGTCCGGAGCCGCGCGCGAAGTCGTTACGGAAGTTGCGGCCGGCCTGCCAGCCTTATTTGCGGCCCAGTTGGAAGTTGGCTGCTCGCAGTCGCCGCCGCTTCAGTTCTGCAGGGCCACACGCAGCGGAAAAACTCGCCTGTCTCTCAACTGGGCCGTTGCGGTGACAGCCGACTAAGCTGGCCGACATTTCCGTTTGCCTCACCAAACCCCAGTCCAGGAGTAACAAAACGTTCCAGCCACTGCTGATTCAGCTTGCCTTACGTGATTTTCAGGAACCGTGCTGTAATGAAAGACAAAGGAAGGTTATTGCTTAACGGAACGTCGGCGGTAGCGTCACGAAGGCTGATTCGCACTAGTCAAATAGCGAATGATCTACACTACTGGCCATTAAAATTGCTACACCACGAAGATGGCGTGCTACAGACGCGAAATTTAACCGACGGGAAGAAGATGCTGTGATATGCAAATGGTTAGCTTTTCAGAGCACTCCCACAAGGTTGGCTACACCTACAACGTGCTGACATTAGGAAAGTTTCCAACCGATTTCTCATACACAAACAGCAGTTGACCGGCGTTGCATGGTGAAACGTTGTTGTGATGCCTCGTGTAAGAAGGAGAAATACGTACCATCACGTTTCCGACTTTGCAGAAAATGGAATCGGTGGGTTCAGGATGATGGATCCCAACGGCCTCGTATCACTAACAGCCGAGATGACAGGCGTCTTAACCGTATGGCTGTAACGGATGGTGCAGCCACGTCTCTATCCCCGAGTAAACAGATGGGGAGGTTTGCAAAACAACAACCACCTGCACGAACAGTTCGACGGCGTTTGCAGCAGCATGGACTATCAGCTCGGAGACCATAGCTGCGGTTACCCTTGAGTCTGCATCACAGACAGGTGCGCCTGCGATGGTGTACTCAACGACACACTTGGGTGCACGACTGGTAAAACGTCATTTCTTCGGATGAATCCGTTTACAGCATGATGATGGTCTCATCTGTGTTTGGCGACATCGCGGTGAACGCACATCGGAAGCGTGTATTCGTCATCGCCATACTGGCGTAACACCCGGCGTGAAAGGTATGGGGTGCCATTGGTTACACGTCTCGGTCAACTCTTGTTCGCATTGACGGCACTTTGAACAGTGGGCGTTAAATTTCAGATGTGTTACGACCTGTGGCTCTTCCCAACCATGCGTTTCAGCAGGATAATGCACGACCGCATGTTGTAGGTCCTGTACGGTCCTTTCTGGATACAGAAAATGTTCGACTGCTGCCTTGGCCAGCACATTCTCCAGATCTCTCACCTACTGAAAACGTCTGGTCAACGGTGGCCGAGCAACTGGCTCGTCACAATACGCTAGTCACTACTCTTGATGAACTGTGGTATCGTGTTGAAGCTGCATTGGCAGCTGTACCTGTACACGCCATCCAAGCTGTGTTTGACTCAATGCCCAGGCGTATCAAGGCCGTTATTACGGCCAGGGGTGGTTGTTCTGGGTACTGATTTCTTAGGATCTATGCACTCAAATTATGTGAAAATGTAATCATATGTCAGTTCTAGTATAATATATTTCTCCAATGAATACCCGTTTATCATCTGCATTTCTTCTTGGTGTAGCAATTTCAATGGCCAGTAGTGTAGTAACTAAACGAGTGTGGACAACATTGCTATTCAAGTACTTTAATAAATTGGTTTAGTGTGCCCGATCGAGCTGGAAAATAAAAATGATCAGAAGTCATACTGGAGACACCATGTACGGAGAACGGACTTAGTAATAGAGTAAATGTAATGAAAAGCGAAAAAAAAAAATAAACCAGTTGGAGTCCACGATGTAAGCGTGAAAAAGGGGAAACACCTTGGCCCTAGTCCCAGATATTGGATCTTACAATTTCTTAACTACTGTCAAAAAACATGCAAGATCCCAATGATGTAGAGGAAATGGAAAGTAGTTGCGCTATTGAAAAAATGGGAAGGCGCAGGCCATCCGAAGAACTAGCGCCCGATTGCTTTCCTGTGTCTTTTGTATAAGCTGTATCAGCGATTGATTGAAATGGCATGGAAAATATTTCAGCACTGAAACTCATTTCCCAACAGGAAAACGGACCCGGAAAATTGTGCGCTAGTCAAATCCTGCCTCTTACCGTACGCATAGAGGAAGTGTTTGAAAACAAATAGCAAGTGTAACTCTGGTAGATTTAAGTAATGCATGTGATATCGTCAGCAATAGGATGGTCACGAAAAAACTCTACAACACATTTAACGACTATCAGCTGATACAAATGACTGGAATCTAAAACAGCCAGTGCCGTGTGACACCGGATGGTGGGAGAAGTCAATGGCCTAGACAAAAGAACGTTTTGCTCATGGCAGTGTCCAACCCCCCCCCTCCCTCTTTCCTTTATTTAACCTACACTCAAATAATCTACTGCCCAGTACGGACAAGTGCAGAGGGTGCGTATCCTAGTCATTGGGAGCTCCAATGTTAGGCGGGTGATGGAGTCACTCAGAGAGATAGCAGGCAAGGCGGGAAAGGATTCCAGTGTGCTTGTGATGTGGAGGAGCCCCTGCCGGCGGCTATCGAGCGCACTGGGTGCAACCGGCTGCATGTAGTGGCACAGGTCGGCACGAATGACGCCTGCCGCTTGGGTTCTGAGGCCATCTTCGGCGCCTTTCGACGGCTCGCTGACTTGGTGAAGGCAACTAGCAACGCACGCGGGGTGCAGGGTTGATCGGAATCCTCCGGTTTGGAGCAGAATGGAAGGTCTCTGCGACAGTATCGGATGCGAATTTCTCGATCGGGTACAGAATTGTAGGGTTCCCCTTGATAGGTCAGGCGTGCACTACACGCAGGAAGCGGCTTAGTAGCGGAGTACGTGCGGCGTGCACATACCGCCTTTTTAGGTTAGAGGACCCCTCCCTTGGGAGCAAACACGATTTGACTGTTAAATCAGCCACAGCGTCCTCAGAGTATCTAGGTTCTCGCATCTCAGAAATAGAAAAGACTTATATTTTAGTAAATTGCGGGAGCATACAAGGAAATGTCCCAGAATTAGTATCTATTATTGAAGGATATAATGCACAGATAGGATTTCGTTGCCATTGACGTCTGGCTTCAACCAGCTTTCTGTTCCCAGTACTAAGTTCAGAATGTAATGTTTATCATAAGGATAGGTTAGTCGCCAGTGGTAGCGGCGTGTTTATTGCAGTAAAACATTCGATAAAATCTAGCGAGGTTATCACGGATTCCGAATGTGAAATAATCTGGGTGAAATTGAGTGTCAAAAAAGAATGGATCAAATGGCTCTGAGCACTATGGGACTTAACATCTATGGTCATCAGTCCTCTAGAACTTAGAACTACTTAAACTTAACTAACCTAACGACATCACACACATCTATGCCCGAGGCAGGATTCGAACCTGCGACCGTAGCAGTCGCACGGTTCCGGACTGCGCGCCTAGAACTTTCAAAGAACGATCAAAACTGGTGATCGGATGCTTTTATAGACTACCTGGGTCAGGATCTGTAGTTGTGGAGCGCTTCAGACAGAGCTTGCAGAATATCAATAGTAATTTTCCTGACCATGCCGTTGTAATAGGGGATGACGTCAACTCGCCAGGTATAGATTGGGAGTGTTATACCATCAGAACTGGTGCCAGCGACAGTGACTCGTGTGACATTGTTCTGGATGTTTTGTCCGGAAATTACCTTGAGCAGATAGAGAACCAACTCGTGAGGGTAACGTCTTAGAGACCTCCTGGGAACAAACAGACCTGAAGTTACCGAATCAGTTAACGTAGAGGAAGGTATCAGATGCTGTCACAGCCTTATGACCACTATGACGACGGGTCCTACAAGGAATGTTAAGAAAGGTAGGAAGATATATTTGCTCAGCAACTGTGACGGGATACAAATTTCAGAATATCATAGGAGTCAGCGTCAAATATTCGGTGATGAGGACGAAGACGTGGAGAAAAAAATGGAAAAAATTCAGAGGCATCGTTCAACATGCCCTAAACAAGTATTTTCAGATAGAAAAGATCCGACGAAGAGCGGCGCGTTTCGTCACGGGAACGTTTAGTTGGCGAGAGAGCGTCACGGAGATGGTAAACAGACTCCACTGGCAGACGTTACGAGAGAGACGTTGTTCATCACGGAGAGATTTACTATTGAAATTTCGGGACGGCACTTTTCAGGAGGAGTCGGCCAACATATTACTTCCCCCCCCCCCCCCACCCCCCCCCCCACCCCACATACATCTCGCGCATTGAGCACGAGGAGAAAAATTCGAGAAATTAGAGCCAACGCAGAGGCTTACCAACAATCATTTTTGCCACGCACTATTGACGAGTGGAACAGAGTTGGAGGGATCAGATAGTGGTACCGAAAGTACCTTCCGCCACCCACCGTTACGTGGCTTGCGGAGTATGATGTAGATGTAGAGAACACCAGACCATACTAGTCGTAAAGATTATATGGTTATTACCGCACAAGGAAAGAGGTTTGAGGAAATAGAAGAGAAACTGGAAAACTCGTTGAAGATCAGGTCTGAATATTACCAAGAGACCTTCATCAAACCAAACCCCTTTAAGAGTCGGATAAGCGTTTTCTATCTTCGCTCTAAACAGGCAAACAGAAAGCTGAAAGCCACTCGGAACGGCAACAGTCCGGAACAAACAGACAAACCAACGTATCTGCGTATCGTGCTGGATATATCACTGACGTACATGTACACCCGGTTTTCGTCAGGAACAACGTATTGAGGAAACTATTGAAGAGTAAAAGGGCAGCTATACCAGTTGTATTAAGAACTGCCCAACTACTTCAATTCTGCACGTCGGAATATCTGTGTCCCGTATGGCACAAATCCACACATGCCAGAAAACGTTATTAGAAACTTAAATTACGCAGGCAGACCAAAACAGGATGTATGAAACACAACACCTCCCCCCCCCCACCCCCCCCCACGTGGGAAGCTATATAAAACGACTGGATTCTCACACGCTGAATTCTGAAGAATTGCACGCGAACATATAAAAAATGTAAAAAAACTTTCGTAGCCCCCCCCCCAACCCTTCAGGATGTTTCATGGGTACCTGCAGACTTTGATTCCGCAAGAAATTCCGTAGTACTTAAGCTAAATGCTGCCCCCCCCCCCCCCCCCTCCCCCGCCGTGGCCAAAGGACTTTCCGGTCTCACAAGAGATACCCACCGGCAAAACATCAAACTGGGAAGATGTGGATAACACTTAGTCGTATCAGAAGGGTGTAGCACCAGCCGAAGCAGGCATCAAATTCGACTGTGTTGAAGTCAAGGTCATGGAACATAATCTAAAATGCTCCCACAGGATTTACGGAACCTTGACGGACTATGACTTGACAAGACTGAAGCAGTGGACGTGGCTCTATATTGCACTGCATAACATCAAAGAAAATTTTGCGGACACGAAAAAGTGTTGCTGGTCTATTCGCTAGTTAACTAAATGTATCGTATTTTAAACCAATGTATTTGTACAGGAAGACGTACATTTTTTGTTATTTCTTAAAGAAAATAGGCATTATCTGTTCCCCTACTGGCAGACAACTGTTCCTGTCGTGCTATGTTTCTACCAAGTACTAATAGTAACTAAGTTAACTGTTAATCATTTATGCATTAAAACTACCATCGACCCAACATTACAAAAGAAGGCAAGCCACTAATAATAATAATAATAATAATAATAATAATAATTATTATTATTATTATTATTATTATTATTATTATCCAGAACTAATAACAGCAATGAGTGATAAGAAATGGAAACTAGACTAGAATGGAAAAATGAAAATAACAAATGTTGTTATTACAAAAGTATATATAGGAGACAAGTACTTAGACGGTTTGTGACCGATTTAATCATGTCTGTGGCTGCGGTACTCTACGTAAAGTCTCCTTATCGCACTAACTTCGTATGCATGGTCGCCATTGATAAAGTGGAGCCAAATTGTTTTGCTCGGCTTGGGGCGCGCTGCGATACTGTCCACGGGGTACCGGGATTGCTGACTAGTACTTGCATACAAAAAAAATTACATAAATTTATTTTTTCAACGCGATAATGAAAACTTTCGACTACTACCCGTGTCACTGCTGCTGAAGTGGTGGGTAGTGTAGTACGCAGATTGGGGAGGAGATCATAGCTATGAGCTCTCAGATTATTGTAACCTTGTCGATTCGTTGTGCAGCAAAACGACTAGACATCGAATTGTAATACAGAGGAAAGGATTCCGGTGTTACGGTATTCGCAGAGGTAGGGAGGAAGAAAGCCGTTACAGGGCGAGACGCGATTATGCGAGCCGTCAAAATGTTTCTGGCGGCCAAGAGGGACTCTCGCGATGGAGATGTATTTGGCTGCAGCAGTGGCACCTCTGAGCTTTAATATTTCAGTAGCAGCAGAAGGAATGTCCCCCGGCGTTTTCATTGCAGTGTAGCCGCGCAGCACTTCGCCAGATGGAACCCCCAGGGAGTGGAGTGGAGTGGGGTGGGATTGGGGCGGCCCACGTCACAGCTCGGCGCAGATCGCAGTTGGCCCCAGGCGAGCGGCGATCCCCAACTCCTGAACAATGCAGCCCCCATCTTAACTTGTCATCGGATTTATCCCAGGCGTGCACGCTAACTGTAAAAATACGACTTCTCATTCAACATTAACATCTGAAAGCTCGATCTCGATTGGCGACGTTTTTCTTACGCACCCTTGCAAGATAACAGTTCCGTGCCATTTATAAACAGTAATACCCAGAACATTACAGCACCCGAAAATGTGGGACAGTATATGTTTTTAAATCCGGCAAACCTAATCCACAGCGAGGGTCGTATTTTAGTGTCTGACCTGATATTGCAAACAATTATTAAAAAATATGAACGCTCTCCACAAACCGTGAATCTTCTTGTAGCGTCATCTTGCCATATCAATGAAATACCGCCCACGTCACTACCAACAACTGCATATTAATTCACCCACGAAAGAAATAACTTTGAAAAACATCACTCGACAGTTTCTTGGGTTGACTAGAATTTCAGTACCGATTGCACTTAAATTTTGTATTCGAATTCTTTCGGGCACCAAGGCAAACTGGGCACTACGAGCACTAGGGACAGGAAGAAAAGAAGAAAGAGAGGGAAAAAATAAGATACATAGATTAGCACGGTTAGTTTAGCAAGCGCAACAAATTTACCGAGACATTCATGCAAATATTCATGTCAAGGATAGGCGGATAAAGAAGGCCTGGCGCATTCTGGACAGTTTTCCTTTTCTTTTCAGAACGCACCCATACAACTATCTCAGCACTAGAAATATTCAGTAGCATAAACTGTTTGGGTAACATTGTTAAATGTATCCCCGTGTACCATCTCCTTATGAGTTAACTGGCATTCAGAACGAAATAGCCTCTCTCTCTCTCTCTCTCTCTCTCTCTCTCTCTCTCTCTCTCTCTCTCTCTCTCTCTCTCTCTCTCCCCTTCTTTCTTTCTTTTAGGTATTATTAAAGTTCTAAATTATCTCACTTCATAAGGTAGACGAAGTCGGACATATGATTCAGAGAGATAATTCGTGCTAAGCAACTGACGCTGGGAATCCTAGTATGTTCTGAATTCAGTGTGTACGTTCCGGGGAGAGTCAGGCAACATATTACTTACTTCCACATACATCTCATGAAATGAACAAGACAGGAATATGAGAGGAAGTCGAGCTCATACAGTGGCTTACCGAAAGTCGTCTCTGGACCACTCGCTAATGGAACGAGATTGAGTTGAAAATGAACTATTAGGGGAAATGAGAACAGGGAGAAACTTATCAGGATTGATGGTCACGAAGTAGATGAAATTAAGGAATTCAACTGCCTTGGCAGTAAAATAACCAGTGACGCACGGAGCAAGGAGGACATCAAAAGCAGACTAGCACTGGCAAAAAGAGCATTCCTGGCCATGAGAAGTTTACTAGTATCAAACACGGGCCTTAGTTTGAGGGAGACATTTATGAGAATGTACGTTTGGAGCGCAGCACTGTATGGTAGTGAAACATGGACTGTGGGGAAACTGGAACAGAATAAAATCGAACCATTTGAAATTTGTGCTACAGACGAATGTTAAAAATTAGTTGGACGGATAAGGTAAGGAATGAGGACGTTCTGCGCAGAATCGGAGTAGAAAGGAATATGTATCAAGCACTGACAAGGAGAAGGGCTGGGATGATACGACATCTATTAAGACATCAGGGAATGACTTCCTCGGTACTAGAGGCAGCTGTAGAGGGCAAAAACTGTAGAGGAAGACAGAGATTGGAATACTTCCTGTAAATAACTGAGAAAGTAGATTGCAAGCGCTGCTCTGAGATAAATTGTTTAACATAGGAGAGGATTTCATGGCGGGCCGCATCAAACCAGAAGACTGATGACAGAAAGAAACAGAAGTATCCGGACATTTGTATGCAATGAGGAATTGACCGCTAAATCTCACGGAAGGCGAACTCGCTAGTGTAAACGGGGTGAGGCTTACTTTGTTGCCAGTATTGAAGCAGGTAACAGCAGAGCGGTTCGGTCAGGATGAGAGCTCGTCGACTTCGTACGTGGACTGGACATTGGATGTCAGTCAAGTAATAAATCCACAGATTTTTCGATGTTTTTGGAGCTGCCCAAGTCTACCGCCCGTATACGATTGTCAAGGGGAAGCGGGAAAGGAAAAACCATAGCTAAGCCAAGACTAGACAGAGCTGATGTACTGACCGAAAGGATCTAAAGAGCTTTGCGAAGATTGGTTGAAAAAAATCACTTGAAACCAGCAGAACCACTCATTCGGGAGATACAAAAGTGCTACCAGCAGTCTGGCTAGCAACTATGACCTCCTGTACGTCATCAGTGATTTTGCTGGATGTACTCCAAATCCTGTACGGCTCCCTCTAGTACCATGGAAGTCATACCCTGATGTCTTCACAGGTGTCCTATCATCCTGCCCCTTCTCTTTGCCAGTGTTTTCCACTAATTCCTTTCCTGTAAAAAAAAAATCAAGTAAAGAATGCAACAGTTAAGCAAAGATGCGTAGCACAGACGAGCAACGCATTTCTTTCCTAAATTTGCTACGTGAGATTGTGTCCGAACATCCTGGTTATATCAAAAGTTGCTCGCGGTTGATCCCTAACGACTGAGCTATGAGCGTAAAACACGGAGAATGCCTGCAACATCTAATTTTTTGACGAAATTGATGATGGTAATGTGGCCCAGAGGTCAAGCAAGAATCGTCCCTAATCACTAAAAAAAACTGGAAAAACTCAATCTTAGTCAACACGAACATCTTGGCGACAGTTTTTTCGATTTTAAGGGTATTTCCCTCGTGGATATCGTCCCAAAATATTTTATGACCAATCTTATTGTGGTCTTCAGTCTAGAGACTGGTTTGATGCAGCTCTCCATACTGCTCTATCCTGTGCGAGCTTCTTCCTCTCAAAGTACCCACTGCAACCTACATCCTTCTGATTGTGCTTATTCATCTCTTGGTCTCCCTCTACCATTTTTACCCTCCACCCTGCTCTCCAATACTAAACTGGTGATCCCTTGATGCCCCAGAACATTTCTTACCAACTGATCCCTTCTTCCAGTCAAGTTGTGCCACAAATTCCTATTATCCCCAGTTCTATTCAGTACCTCCTCATCAGTTACGTGATCTATCCATCTAATCATCAGCCATCTTCAACAGCATATGATTAATGCCAATAGATATTGTGATCTGTAAGAAAACTACGATAGCCGGCCGGAGTGGCCGGGCGGTTCTAGGCGCTACAGTCTGGAAGCGCGCGACCGCTACGGCCGCAGGTTCGAATCCTGCCTCGGGCATGGATGTGTGTGATGTCCTTAGGTTATTTAGGTTTAAGTAGTTCTAAGTTCCAGGGGACTAATGACCTCAGAAGTCAAGTCCCATAGTGCTCAGAGCCATCTGAACCACTTAACGTGGAAAGTCAGGGGGGGGGGGGGGGGGGCGTGACTAATATTCTTGTTCGAATGGAAAGCTGCATTTCACAATGGCAGGTTTTAAAATTTCGGTATAGTCTTTTCGTCCGCTTGACCCGATTGCACTACAGTCATAGGAGGAAAAATTGTATTGAGTTTACGCAAACTGGCCCGGCGTTCTTTCCGTGAGAGAGGAATATTCATGAAACACACATTATTTATAAAAGGTACACCAAATCCACAATTTTGAAGACAACAGCAATGAAATTTTGTACCATGCTTTATATGAAAATTACACGTGTCCTGTTAACTTCCTTGTTTTGTGTATATTTAAATTTTTTGTGGAATTTAAAAGTTTTGCTTTTGAACATACCGTTTTCTCATAAACTATTCAAGGGATTACTACAAAATTTTGTCTATTTAATCTCTTTTCATATATTAAGTTCTCTCATGAGTTATTTTTTAATATATCGAATAGGACAGTTTTAATAATTTTTAATTGTAATTCTGGAAGTATAATATGAAATTCATGCAAAATTCCTAGCACTTTGTCAGTATCTCAGCTTAGAATTTCAAAATTTACTCTTGAGACAATGTTTATAGTGTTCATAGAAATTCAAAGAAGTGTAAAAAAATTTATAATTCTAGCATTCATAGCGTGTCAGAAAGCGCAATTTAAAGTTCAGCCTAAACGTTTTTTCTTAGGTCACCTCTTCAGAAGTCCCCCGATTTGTATGCGGGGCGCGCTTTCCCTTCATTTCATCTCTTCTAGTTGTTTTTTTGCCTTCTTTTCTTTGCCAGGTCTTCATCTGACATTTTAGTTACAGGCAGGCGCTGTAGATCTAGTTTCCGCAAGATGTCTTGAGTGATATTTCCTATCTTAAAGCCTATCCTTTCTAATAGCTTCATTGTCGCTACCTTCCTGTCATTAAACACAACAACTGCATCATAAGTCGGAATCTGACAACAGTAGCAAATGAACACGTGGTTTTAATACAACGGTTCCATATGAGTGAAATTCGTGACTAATTTGGTTTCTGAGTTTTGTCATAAACACACTTTTTTCAAAATATTAGAGTCGGCCAAAAATCTGCAAAGGGGCGTGACAGCATCTAGGATGCAGTTTGGGAGTCTCTCCTTATGAATGTAGGGATTGTTGTCCCTGTGTACCAGTAGGTATTTGTAGCAGCAAATGTAGCGTAGATGATGAATGGGATGTTCATCTGTTGACACCATGTGGAAATATGTAGCCCATACTGAAGTTTTCATGTCACTTGCTCTGGATAGATTCTGTGTGACAGCCTTGACATAATACACTTAGAGATTCTTTGTGGGTCTATTGTGTCCACCAGTACCCTTGCCAGCTTTCGGCTTTTTGCCGTTCATATCACTGACAACTTTCCTCAATCTAGAGTCCACTGTTTTGTGGACGTGTCCAATGCAGCCTTGTAGATGCACTCCGCGCTAGTTTGCTTGAAAGTAGTTCACGGAATCGTTATTCACCGAGCTAGTATTGAAATGTTGCTTCAGAAAGTGGGCTTGGCAGGAAGGTCGCTTCATACATTTAACTATTTTACAGGAAATGCAATTTCGTAATTGAAAATTTAGGAAATTATTGTACATGAGCTCTTCCAATAAATAAAAAACAAATAAGTCAAAAATTGATCTTTCGTGTAAATTTGTATGATCGTCCTCCTTTATCGCGCTCACGCCTGGCGCTGCCGCGTCCTTCGGCCTCTTGTAAAATATTCCCCCGCAGAAGACAGTGGCTTAGTTACACGGCGTGCCCCGGGTGCTGAGGGCGGCCACAAGGGGTCGCTGCTATCAGTTTCTCGTTTGGGGAGACGCCGGCGCTTGCTGATCCGGCCGCGCGTCCGACCTAGTTTCCGTAGCACGAGTCTCTCTCTAGTGGTGGCTGCCGCAAACAGGGTTCTGTCCGCCCTCGGAGCGACAAGAAGGCGGTGCTGAAGAGAGTTAGGGGTCCCCCGTAGAGATCAGGAATGAGCTCCGCATGCTCGCTTTAAACTCGCCAGCTAGTCCTGTTTGAGTTTGTCGTCGAGTACAAGCGGAATCGACTCGCTCAGAAAGGACAGAAAATCCACGAGTCCTCAAGTATAATCGTGGATTCACTGTATTCCTGCTACGTCCGTAACCATTCTGAAAGAAATTTCTGGCGTTAGACTGAAAATTACTTTTCAATTATTTCACTGTACAATTATTTCACAGTATCACAATTTCAGCTTTATGCCATTCTCAGGTGCAAGCTGAAATGACACAAAATGTCCGACCTGTCTAAATGACATAAGCAGCCATATTTCGTCTCGTCTCCTGTAACAGCCGAAACACACATTGTAAGAAAGGTGGTCAGAAAATGTGTGCAATGCTTGTAGGGATGTTACAGGGCAGGTTGTACTGAGACATAAATGCTAAGAAAGAAATTAGATACGTTGCTCCGTTTCCGAGTTATTTAGCGAGTCGGGGCGTCGCGCGCTCTCATTCAAGCGGCCTGCCAGGGGCGGTGTTGCCCAACGAGTGCTGTGTCTCGTTAGCTGAAACTTGAATTTACGCGCACGACGATCTGATTGGCTAACTTCAATGCTAAATAACTCGGAAACGGCGCAACGTATCTAATTTCTTTCTTAACATTTATGTATCTACGGTCGCAGGTTCGAACCCTGCCTTGGACATGGAAGTGTGTGGTGTCCTTAGGTTAGGTAGTTTAAGCAGTTCTAGGATCTAGGGGACTGATGACCTCAGATGTTAAGTCCCATAGTGCTCAGAGCCATTATATATACGAAGACGGTATCTGTTCTTTCGGACATCTATATATAATCTCACTCGCCATTTGACCATCTTCCTCTGTGCGGGTGCCCGAACTCTTACGGGAATCGGCAGTAAAGCCGTGAGTAATGAGTATAATGGGCAGGGGCACTATGAATATAGTGCGGGACAATAAGTTGAGAATGTGGGTCTCACGGGAGGCGTGACAGAGATAAGTCCCTGCAGTCGCGCTATTCATCTGTGACCTCGGTGGCTCAGGTGGATAGAGCGTCTGCCATGTAAGCAGGAGATCCCGGGTTGGAGTCCCGGTCGGGGCACACGTTTTCAACTGTCTCCGTTGACTTATATCAACGCCTATATGCAGTTAGGGGTATTCATTTCATTACAATTTTTCCTGTTGTGTATTTGCCACTTGGTACTTGACGATTGAACCCTATCAACTCGACATTCGGCGTTTCCGATCTCCCTTAGACAAATTACGAGAATGGGATCTTGCAATGTGTGTTTCGGCTGTTAAAGGAGACTAGACGAGATATGTGACCGCATGACTGAAAACCTCCACATTCTAGCAGTCACATACATTATTCGCCAGTTATATATACACCGCCAGAAAAAAAATTAGTTCACCGTTTTAGAGGTTTCCAATTCAGTCAAGATTTACTGTTGCAACAGCGCGTATGGAGTACAAGAAATGAAAAGTACAAGCGGTTCTGAGGTACCAGATATCGACACATGCTGAAACATGCATATTAGTACGTGGCAGTGCAGGCCCTGATAGTGGTATCCATTCGATCGTATAGACGGCGAATACTGTCCTGGGATGCGTTATGCCAAGCCTGTTAGACCTGTTGAGATAGTTCTTTAAGATTGTTGATTGACAAGTCGCACGAGTCCCTTCTCGACACCCATATCACACACGTGTCCGGTTGGAGACAAGTCTGAAGAGATCGTGCTGGCCAGGAAAGTTGCTGTACGTCTTTCAGAGCACGTGGATTTTGCGGGCAGTGTGTGGGCGAGCATTATCCTGTTGGAAAACCGCGCCACCTTACTATTGCAAGAACGGTAAAAAAAGTAGTCTAGCAACATTCCGCACATACCGGTCTGATTAGCGTTCTATGGCGTTTCGCAGTCATATTATGATGCCTGGCTTCGGGCCAGTGTGATTGGGACGAATGCACCCTACAAGACACCGAGCGAGGTGGCGCAGTGGTTAGCGCACTGGATTCTCATTCGGGAGGACGACGGTTTAATCCCGCGTCCGGCCATCCTGATTACGTTTTCCGTGAGTTCCCTAAATTGCTCCAGGCAAATGCCGGGATGGTTCCTTTTAAAGGGCACGGCCGGCTTCCTCCCCTAATCCGATGAGACCGATGACCTCGCAGTTTGGTCTCTTCCCCAAAAACAACCCAACCCCACTCTACATGACAGCCCTTACGACGTCTGTTTCTATGCCCTAACTATTACTGGAGACCAAGGGGTGCCATTTCAAGTGATCATCTGATGGCACCAGTCGAGCCTTACACATATCGATGCTGTAGCGTGACACGGGGACGGGCTGGAGGTGTGCGTGCCCGTAGACCCTTCGCTAATAACAGTTCGTATAGACAGGTCTGGGCTCACAAGCCCTCTTTTTCTGTGCTGTTGGGTGGTAGCTGTACGATCTGCCACTGCTGCCCTTACAGCAAGACGATCCTGACGGGCGCGAGTCCTATGTAGACATCCAGAAACTCGTAAGGATGTTCATCTGACGCATCACCTCCAGTTTGTGTGACAATTCTCCGAAAGGACCATCTCGCCACAGTTTGTGCCCCCCTATCCACCTCGCTTTGTTGGCTGTAGGAAGCGCGAGTGCATCTCCGTGGTATAGGTGCCTGCTTGCTTCACCGTTTAGACCACAATAAGTCCTCTGGCTGTGAGCATTCCCTATTAAAGGCTGGACGTACGTCACGCTCTGATGTCTATGCCACGACGCTATCTGTTGGCGGACGAAACCATTATCAGCACATATTTTGTCCCTTAGGTGGCGCATGCGGTCATACGATCAAAATCGATGTCGTCTTTCGGAATGTGCTACTTTTTTCCCGGCATTGTGTTTTTTATGAAAGGATGGAATGTGGAAGACTACGGAAAAGATATAAACATTACGAACTGCTGATTCCAGTTGTGAACGTTGTTCTCCGCAGAAGAGAGTACTGTGGTGAGCTAGTACTAAGTCTTTTGTATGTATGGGTCCACACCTGTTGCAGATTTACTGAGAGAAGCCAATGTCCTGCGTAGGTTGTTTTATTTTTGAAATAAACGATTTCTTTTATGCTTTTGCGCTGTTGTCTAGTTTCTCATTCTCGTGCATTTTCAGATAGTTAACAACCTTATCTAATTTGGATTCCTATTTTAGAAAATTAAATATAATCCGCTAGAAAATTATCAGTACGAAACGCATCTTTGAGATAAGTACTCGCTTGAGCTGCAACCGTGGTCTATATCCTCTACAGCTATTTAGAAATACCTCTAATTCACTTACACCCTTTAACTCCGATGGCGTCCTGGAATTTGTGTGTTTTTGTGAAATGTAAAAGTTTTTTATTGGTGATCTGTTGAGCGAATACTGGCGCGTGCACAGAGGACCTGGTTACAGTAGTGCTGGTGGTGGTGGAGGAGGAGGATTCAAAGAGGAACTTCTACCAGCACCTACTAAAGCGCCTTTAGCAGGTGATGCTTCTACACAGGGGTCAGCGCTGTATGACTGGTTGCCTATCGAAAGACACGCAGACGGAACTATTGGTAACTCCTACTCGCCGAAAGAGAATTCTGCCGTGTTCATCGACGGCAACGTACTTATGACTATAAATACGTCAAAAGATACGTCAGTTATTGTACACTTACTTTCCCGGTCTGCTTTAAATAAACTTGATTTTGCGGTAAGTCAAAATGCCAGACTGAAAGAAGTTGAGATTCGACAGGAAGTCCATTTTGAATATTCATATGTTCCCCAAACTATATTTTATCGGCTGAATTTTAAACGACGCATGTGCCTTGTATACTGTAACTTTATAGCTCCTTGATTAATATTTGTAGTGGTTACACACTACCTTTCGGTCTATGTACTCATGTAGCGCAGCATTCGCCAGTTTTAAGAGGACAATCGAGGCGTGCGAAACATACTTCCTTTCAGTGTTCGAAACTTGTGACTAATCTTTTAATTATATTTCCAAGATTCCTCCAGTGCTCGTTATGTTCCACCATTCGAACAAATAGTCTTACGTTTGTCTCATGAAATTTTGTTTCATGGCGTCGGAAGTATCAAACATGGACCGGTACGCTCAACTTCGACTTTGCACAGAGAGAGGAATTCTGTCGTTCGATTTCTTGCCATCGAAATTGATAATAGCTTTTAGAGAATCATGTGCGTTCAGTAACACTTTACCTGTTGTTGTGACCTCTATACAACTCGTAATCCCCCCCTATAAATTCGGAGCTTTGAGCTGTAACTTAATTTCCAGTGTTTCGCCTCTGAAGATTTCCCACAAAGACGAGGACTAACCGTTGGCTGGTTGGGATATAAAGGGACTAAACAGCGAGGTTATAAGTTCTTCGTTCGTGGGGTAACCCATGTGGAGGTAGTGACGTTGACTAGAAATCTGATCGCGGATTGATAAAATCGAGAAATTGAGAAATAATTGCATGAGAGATAAAGGTCTGGCCGACCTGTAAGCCAGAAAGTGGACAAGTGCCCCACAAGTGCTCACGGCGACACGTAAGATGTGAGACAGTAAGTAACGAAATAAATAATTCCTCCTAGTTAGTTGGAGAGGTGGTCTGTAATAGTAAGTGCTTAAAACGTCATGTATACCAGTTGGAATGAGATAGTAAAATAGTGGCGAAGTCGAATGTGTGTGTGTGTGTGTGTGTGTGTGTGTGTGTGTGTGTGTGTGTGTGTGTGTGTGTGTGTGTGTCCGAACATTAGAATGCGGCAGGGTTCAAAATGGTTCAAATGGCTCTAAGCACTATGGGACTTTACATCTGAGGTCATCAGTCCCCTAGAACTTAGAACTACTAAAACCTAACTAACTTCAGGACAACACACATCCATGCCCGAGGCAGGGTTCGAATCTGCAACCGTAACGGTCGCGCGGTTCCAGACTAAAGCGCCTAGAACCGCTTGGCCATACCGGCCGGCGTTAATTTCACAGAGACAGTGTCTATTTGAGTGTGAGAAAATAGTGGATACAGTGCTCTAAAATCACTGCCTTGTTCTCCCACATAGGCCCTATTTGTCTTCTACGATGAACGATGTACAAACTGAGCGGGTTATTTGAGCCACCGTAGCTATCGCCAAACCGCCGCGCTCATTGCCCGGGTCCAGTGTGATGGGGAACGCGCTGACTAAGCGCCTGCATGTGGAGGGTCAGGGGCTATAAATTATGGAGCCCTGTGAGCGCTCTGTCCGGCTCTGCAGGGCCCCTCCTATGCCCCCTCTCTGATCCGCCCGCGCAGCTACTGCTGTTGAATCACGCCGCTCAGTGCATACTGATGGGTTGTCCGTTACACAGCTCCACTAACAGTCGCCTAGCGGCTGCTATTATTTTTACACCTGACCTGTATGTATTTTCATTTTTCAGTCTTCTTTATGGCTTTGAGGAAATGGTTCGTAATTCCTCTTTGGTTCACCGAGGGTGGGGCCAGACAGTAATCCTATATTACAGGAAGATTCGGGATCGCAACGGATGACAATGACTTCTTCCACGATATTTCAGCTAACAACCGTTCAGCCATATTCATGCAAGTGTTTTGCTGTGGAGATTGCTAGTTCACATCGCTTACTTTATACCAGATTGTGGCACAGAGACCCAAGCGCAGAAGCAGAGCTTGAAAGAGCTGGAAGGTAGTGGATATTCTCCTCCTCAGATCACCAAAGCTTTAAGGAAGAAGCAGGGTGACTTCCCACACGATGAAGAGTTGTTCAAATCGAGGACGTTCATCCATATGTCGGCAGTGTTGCTTTGAAATTAGGCAGAGTTCTAAGGAAACTTGTCATAGTAATCTTCTGATCACCTACAAAGGCTTGTGCTCAGTTCGGTTAAAGACGATCTGGGATTGCGGAGTACTGGAATTTACAGAATACCTCGCCAGTGTGGCAACGCCTACATTTGTCAGACATTACGCACAGTGCGTGAAAGGTACGTTGAACATGACCCTAACATTTGCATTTCGCAGTGCAAAATGGTTCAAATACCTCTGAGCACTATGGGGCTTAATATCTGAGGTCATCAGTCCCCTGGGACTTAGAACTACTTAAACCTAAGTAACCTAAGGATATCACACACATCCACGCCCGAGGCAGGATTCGAACCTCCGACCGTAGCGGTCGCACGGTTCCAGACGGAAGCGCATAGAACCGCTCGGCCACCACGGCTGGCTTCGCAGCGCAGTCAGCCACAGCCAAGCATTGTATCTCCACAGAACATTCTCGAATTGTTTTGTCACGGTAATCACGGCTTCGACGAGATCCTTCTGCGGTTCGGTTATTAAGGAACCGGTGGAAATACATTTGGTGGAAGAGCTTATTAAACGGTGGCTTTCAACTGGGTATGTCGTGGGACCCACGATTTTTCTGTCTTCAGAAAGAAAACATTTTATGACTAATGACCTGTCTAGTGACCGTCAATTCTATTAATATGACATATAAATATTAACTCCGCGAGCGCGCTTTGCGACAGGAAGCGCAAATGCAGCATCACCATTACGCATGCTCCAATGCGTTCATAGACCTAGCAATACTGGAAGACCGCGCGAAACTTCACAGCGATAGCTCATGTGAGTTCGCCAATGTTTAGCAAGCGATGTGACCCTACAATCTCCAGTACAAAACTCTCACCTGAACATGGCTGAATAGTTGTCAGCAGAAGTATCGCGACAAGAAGTCGATGTCATCCGACTGCAAACCTTAAACTTTATGAAATACTCTTCACGCCGATAAAATTTCAATAATGTAATCATGTAGTTCGAAAGGACACTCTTTTGAAACGCAGTTGGGTTTATTTGGACACGGTATCCTGCCAATAGTAGACACAGGTGGGTGGGTAGATCGCGCCCTCCTACATTTCCTAAAGGCATTCCACACATTATTCTTTACTACGAATCTTCTAACAGGATCTAAAGCAACATCGGGTGTGCCCCGAGAAAACGGAATACAACCTCTGATATCCCGATAAACATTAAGAGTTTATCGGTTAATTTTCCCAACACTGTCAACCTTTTCGGTGATAGTGTTCTTGTCTACAGGAGAATACCGTCGTTGAGCGATAGGTAGAAAATGTAAGAAGACTTTGAGAAAATTTCCTCTCTGTAAAATGAATGTGGGTAGGTGAAAGACACTGCCTATAACGAACAGAATCAGATGATGTCCGTTTGCTAAGTTTTTAGCGAATAGCAGGGGCACGTCGCATCGTATAGCTGTTTAGCAGCAACATGATCTTCCGGTTTCCTGACCGGATTGCCGAGCGCGTTAAAGCGCCCGTTTCCGGGACACGGGAGGCGCGCCGGCCCCAGAACGAATTCGCCTCGCGGACTGACGATTAGGACTGGTGTGCCAGCTAGTTGGAAACCCTGTTTTAGACAGTTTTTCACATCCACTTAGATAAATACAGGGTTGGCTCCACGGTCCCACCTCAGTTGCACGATGCGCAAACACCTCGAAAAATGTCACATTTGGCCGTGAGATATACGAGACTTTTCATAAATAATGCACAGGTTGGTATTACTGTGTATTATTTGGTGCAACAAACGAAAATTGTCAGATACAGTTTGGAGCTTCAGGAAGAAGAGGTGTGGAGTAGTCTCGGGTACAGTGACTGTTGAAGAACAGATGTCCTACGTCAAGACCGAAACTTTACGCGGCAAAAACTCGTCAAATATACAGTGCGTTAAGTGAAGTTGGTGATGAGTTTACAGTGGACCGTAGTACAGTTTCAAGTTGGGGTAATCATTTTCGTGGAGTCGTATGAGCAAATCCAAGACCTGGAAGGCACGAAACGTTAACAGTTGAACGAAGGGTGAAATTTGTGGCAGATGCCATTGAATAAGATCGCAGTGTGACTTGCGAGGAACTCTCTGAAGCCGCCAGAATTTCTCCAACATCAGTACTCCGTTTTCTGACAAATGATTTGAAGGAAAGAAAAATTTCTGCGAGATGGGTCGCACACTGTTTGACTGCTTAAAAGCAGAAACGCCTGGACATTGCAATCTCGCTCAAAGAACAGTTTGTCGCTATTGATGAAACGTGGACAAGAGACTTTGAAACGGAGTTGAAATCACAGCCCAATGAATGGAAAGCTTCAGATCCCCCACGCGCTCACTCCTCAATTAAAGCGCAGGCAGTTGATGATTTTTGCTTATGATTACCAAGGAATCACGACAGATAGTTCCATGGGGAATAAGTGTCACAGAGGTCTATTACCGTAGCTTCAAGCGAGACACGAGCAGAAAAATGCTCAAAACCTGACCGACCTCAGTCGTTGGAGGCTGGAGCTCTCATTCTCCACGATATTGCTCGCCCGCAATCGGCAATGATGTCGCTAAAAAAACTGCGCGAGTATGGATGGGAAGTGGAGTCGCATCCTCCCTGCACCCCGGACACGAGTATATCTGACTTCCACTTGTCCCGAAGTTGAAAAAACCTATGCGTGGACGTTGTTATCTTTCTGTGGAAGAGCTCTCTAGCGCCTTTACCCTAATCATTCGACAGATGAACAGAATTGATGTCCTGGATGGAAGAACAGAGCTTCCGAGACGTTGGGATTCAGTCAAAAATGGTTCAAATGCCTCTGAGCACTATGGGACTTAATATCTAAGGTCATCAGTCTCATAGACGTAGAACTACGTAAACCTAACTAACCTAAGGACATCTCACACATCCATGCCCGAGGGAGGATTAGAACCTGCGACCGTAGCGGTCGCACGGTTCCGTACTGAAGCGCCTAGAACCGCTCGGCCACAACGGCCGGCTTGGATTCAGTTGTAGAGGAATTGAAGGAATGTAAAAGATTCTTAAAAAAACGCGTAAGGAAAGAAAATAGGGTGCATTATTTACGAAATGCCCTTCGTATACTAGACGCAAACAGAAGTGAGTAAACGGATTGGAACCCGTCAATTTCTTGGAAGGGTTCTGCAAAAGTGCAGCGTATGTGTAATAAAATATCTCGTACACTACACTAATGTAACACATTTCTCGAGTCCTTGTCAATTAGGCACGAAAGCAAACATCAAACAAATTCAGAGACGCGCTACTACGCGTGGACACGCAACTCGCTCGTGTATAGCCTATCCGAAAGTGTAGCAGAGATGCTGGGTGAACTCAAAATGGGAATGTTGAGACAAAGACGATGTTTCTCGAACGAAATCATATTTGATAAATTTCAAGGAAGAATATGTGACAATCCTGATACCTTCTTCGTAAATCTCTCTAAAAGGTCCTGAGGATATAGTAAGAGAGAGTGGGACTCTTCCGGTGCAAGGGGTAAATCGTCCATCGCTTCACACACGACTGTAGGAGGATATAAAATAGCAGTATTATGCTGAGGCGCATTCCACTACCTATTGTACAGTGACTTGCAGCACTACAGAGCCAGCCCAGAATCCACCAACAAAATTTTGGATACTGTCCATGGATGAAACTTCCTCACAGCTTAATTCTGCCAGGACTGGGCGTGAGTCGTACTTGGGTAGCTCAACTGGTAGGCAAAGGGCCTCAGTTCGAGTCTCGGTCCAGCACACAGTTTTAATGTGCCAGTAAGTTTCGTATGAGTGCACACTTCGCTGCAGAGTGAAAATCTCATTCTGGGTTGTCCAAGGATGAGTTTTGAGCATTTAGGTTCGAGGAACCCATGGTCTCCGGTGACTCGCTATCAGTAACTGCAACTTCTTTTGATTTCTTGCTGCCATTTATCTTTGCATTTTTATTGTACTGAAATTATCCGGAGAACTTGGCGAATGCCGGCGGTGTGCGCTATATATCTTGTTTGTAAACGTAGTTGTTCAATTAACTGAGGGTAATTGGCGACTTCAATATTATTGCACCTGGGAGGGAGGGTGTTTCTGTTGGCTCGTGTGTTTACCTGTGTGCTTGAAGCCCGTTAGGACGTGCGCTGCTATTTTAACGGTCAGGAAACTTGCTCGTGAATCTGTTCGAATTCCCACAGTGTATACATTAGACGAAAACATTGATTTCGTTATTGTTTACTCTGACGTCGCCGCGTGCTTCCGTAACGGGCACGGGAGACCAAGTGCAATAATATTGCGATATTGCTGTTGACAGCAGTTACGGCCACTTTGCTCTTCACCTTCAAGCTAGCGTTCAGTACTTCTCGCTTCTGTCGCTGGTTTATTTTTTCCGGCTGATACACAGCTGCATGATGAGTTTGACCGATATGCACCATGTTCATCGCTTCACCAACTACAGTGGAAGAGTGGTACATCGACGCTATGCCTCGCTGTTCCCACAGCGAGGCAACCACATAACAGTTCTTTTGAATCTGTACACAGGCAAGCACGTACGATAAACCGGATCCGTGCGTATTAGAAGGAAAGATACTGGCCTCATGATATATGCCAAACAACCGATATGGAAGAGAATAAGTCTCATGCGATAAGTAACTGTCCTAACACAAGTAGTTGGGACTCGCACAAGCCCTGAAACTGCCGGCCGCTGTGGCCGAGCGTTGTAGGCGCTTCAGTCGCAGGTTCGAATCCTGCCTCGGACATTGATGTGTGTGGTGTCCTTAGGTTAGTTAGGTTTAAGTAGTTATAAGTTCTAGGGGACTGATGATCTCAGATGTTGAGTCCCATAGTGCTCACAGCCATTTGAACCTGAAACAGTTCTGAAAATCTTGCTTGAGAACAACCGAACCTGTGCCTTACACAGGAGGTGTGGTCATAGCAACCCGTTGACTTCTCGGTCGAGTGAAGTTTTTAAATTGGTTCATACGCCAGCGTGCAAATGCCTCTTAGGAGTATGAGACTTAACATCTGAGGCCATTAGTCCCCTAGAACTTAGAACTACTTAAACCTAAGTAACCTAAGGACATCTCACACATCCATGTCCAAGGCAGGATTCGTAGCTGCGGCCGTAGCATCAGCACGGTTCCGGATTGAAACGCCTAGAACCGCTCGGTCACAGCGGCCGGCCCAGTGTGCTGGTTACAGACGAGGCCATGTTTACAAGTGAGGACATCTACGGCAATACGTATAACTAATAGTTTGTTCACCGAGAGTTGTAACGAAACACAGTTTTATGTGACCGACAATTGGCTATTCCAGCGAAAGCAAGAGTGTCGAAAGTCCTTCGTGCACGCTCTGCATTTACCCGGCGGGTTGACGTCACAGCGAAGCGTGCATTACTTGTGAGAAAACCAGTTATGAACTCGGGCTACAATGCAGTGAAAGAAAGCTTAAAAGAACCGACTGTCGGCACAGTAGATATTAATAACCCTACCAGTTAAAATAATGTTAAAGGAACGGTAAAATTAAGATCAGTATATCGAAGTTGAAATCACTTCGTTGAGGTTCGTAATAAAAGTTGTTCTGTCCCCTTTGCAATGCAATTTAATTCCCACATTTGAGTTTCAACTTTTTCCACCATTCGGAGGTCACATTTGTTCCACTTTTCTGCAGTCGCTGTCTTATTGCTTGTTCTAATAGTTCTTTTAACTTCAGTCTTTCTTTTTTGCTGCAACTTAGCCTTTGATCCTGGCCCTACCTAACTCAATGGCGTTCAGTTCGCAATGATACAGAGGAATTCAGAAAACGGACATTTGAAGCTGACTGCCGACTGATTCTAATGCCGCCAACTACACTGACCGTAAGGATCACGAAGATAAGATACGAGAAATTAGGACGCACACGGAGGCATACAGACAGTCGTATTTCCCTCGCTCTGTCTGCGAGTTGAGCAGGAAAGGAAATGACTAGTTGCGGTACAGGCTTCCGGAGTATCTATGTAGATGTAGAATTCGAAGAACAGTTTTCCCTGCAGCCTTAGCGTTTTCATCTACTGTGTAATCGTGGTGAGCTACTTTTTTGTGACGGTTTCTAGTAGTTCCTTCTTCAAAACAGATCTTCAAAAGCGATATTTTTAGGTTATTAACTTTCTTATATATCTCTCCCCCCCCCCCCCCCCCCATGAACCATGGACCTTGCCGTTGGTGGGGAGGCTTGCGTGCCTCAGCGATACAGATGGCCGTACCGTAGGTGCAACCACAACGGAGGGGTATCTGTTGAGAGGCCAGACAAACGTGTGGTTCCTGAAGAGGGGCAGCAGCCTTTTCAGTAGTTGCAGGGGCAACAGTCTGGATGATTGACTGATCTGGCCTTGCAACATTAACCAAAACGGCCTTGCTGTGCTGGTACTGCGAACGGCTGAAAGCAAGGGGAAACTACAGCCGTAATTTTTCCCGAGGACATGCAGCTTTACTGTATGATTAAATGATGATGGCATCCTCTTGGGTAAAATATTCCGGAGGTAAAATAGTCCCCCATTCGGATCTCCGGGCGGGGACTACTCAGGAGGATGTCATTATCAGGAGAAAGAAAACTGCTGTTCTACGGATCGGAGCGTGGAATGTCAGATCCCTTAATCGGGCAGGTAGGTTAGAAAATTTAAAAAGGGAAATGGATAGGTTAAAGTTAGATATAGTGGGAATTAGTGAAGTTCGGTGGCAGGAGGAACAAGACTTCTGGTCAGGTGACTACAGGGTTATAAACACAAAATCAAATAGGGGTAATGCAGGAGTAGGTTTAATAATGAATAGGAAAATAGGAATGCGGGTAAGCTACTACAAACAGCATAGTGAACGCATTATTGTGGCCAAGATGGATACGAAGCCCACACCTACTACAGTAGTACAAGTTTATATGCCAACTAGCTCTGCAGATGATGAAGAAATTGAAGAAATGTACGATGAAATAAAAGAAATTACTCAGATAGTGAAGGGAGACGAAAATTTAATAGTAATGGGTGACTGGAATTCAAGTGTAGGAAAAGGGAGAGAAGGAAACATAGTAGGTGAATATGGATTGGAGCTAAGAAATGAAAGAGGAAGCCGCCTAGTGGAATTTTGCACAGAGCACAACTTAATCATAGCTAACACTAGGTTTAAGAATCATGAAAGAAGGTTGTATACGTGGAAGAACCCTGGAGATACTAAAAGGTATCAGATAGATTATATAATGGTAAGACAGAGATTTAGGAACCAGGTTTTAAGTTGTAAGACATTTCCAGGGGCAGATGTGGACTCTGACCACAATCTATTGGTTATGACCTGTAGATTAAAACTGAAGAAACTGCAAAAATGTGGGAAATTAAGGAGATGGGACCTGGATAAACTGAAAGAACCAGAGGTTGTACAGAGTTTCAGAGAGAGCATAAGGGAACAATTGACAGGAATAGGGGAAAGAAATACAGTAGAAGAAGAATGGGTAGCTCTGAGGGATGTAGTAGTGAAGGCAGCAGAGGATAAAGTAGGTACAAAGACGAGGGCTGCTAGAAATCCTTGGGTAACAGAAGAAATATTGAATTTAATTGATGAAAGGAGAAAATATAAAAATGCAGTAAATGAAGCAGGCAAAAAGGAATACCAACGTCTCAAAAATGAGATCGACAGGAAGTGCAAAATGGCTAAACAGGGATGGCTAGAGGACAAATGTAAGGATGTAGAAGCTTATCTCACTAGGGGTAAGATAGATACTGCCTACAGGAAAATTAAAGAGACCTTTGGAGAGAAGAGAACCACGTGTATGAATATCAAGAGCTCAGATGGCAGCCCAGTTCTAAGCAAAGAAGGGAAGGCAGAAAGGTGGAAGGAGTATATAGAAGGTTTATACAAGGGCGATGTACTTGAGGACAATATTATAGAAATAGAAGAGGATGTAGATGAAGACGAAATGGGAGATACGATACTGCGTGAAGAGTTTGACAGAGCACAGAAAGACCTGAGTCGAAACAAGGCCCCCGGAGTAGACAACATTCCATTAGAACTACTGACAGCCTTGGGAGAGCCAGTCATGACAAAACTCTACCAGCTGGTGAGCAAGATGTATGAGACAGGCGAAATACCCTCAGACTTCAAGAAGAATATAATAATTCCAATCCCAAAGAAAGCAGGTGCTGACAGATGTGAAAATTACCGAACTATCAGTTTAATAAGCCACGGCTGCAAAATACTAACGCGAATTCTTTACAGACGAATGGAAAAACTGGTAGATGCAGACCTCGGGGAAGATCAGTTTGGATTCCGTCGAAATGTTGGAACACGTGAGGCAATACTGACCTTACGACTTATCTTAGAAGAAAGATTAAGAAAAGGCAAACCTACGTTTCTAGCATTTGTAGACTTAGAGAAAGCTTTTGACAATGTTGACTGGAATACTCTTCTTCAAATTCTAAAGGTGGCAGGGGTAAAATACAGGGAGCGAAAGGCTATTTATAATTTGTACAGAAACCAGATGGCAGTAATATGAGTCGAGGGGCATGAAAGGGAAGCAGTGGTTGGGAAAGGAGTGAGACAGGATTGTAGCCTCTCCCCGATGTTATTCAATCTGTATATTGAGCAAGCAGTAAAGGAAACAAAAGAAAAATTTGGAGTAGGTATTGGAATTCATGGAGACGAAGTAAAAACTTTGAGATTCGCCGATGACATTGTAATTCTGTCAGAGACGGCAAAGGACTTGGAAGAGCAGTTGAACGGAATGGACAGTGTCTTGAAAGGAGGATATAAGATGAACATTAACAAAAGCAAAACGAGGATAATGGAATGTAGTCAAATTAAATCGGGTGATGCTGAGGGAATTAGATTAGGAAATGAGACAGTTAAAGTAGTAAAGGAGTTTTGCTATTTAGGAAGTAAAATAACTGATGATGGTCGAAGTAGAGAGGATATAAAATGTAGACTGGCAATGGCAAGGAAAGCGTTTCTGAAGAAGAGAAATTTGTTAACATCGAATATAGATTTATGTATCAGGAAGTCGTTTCTGAAAGTATTTGTCTGGAGTGTAGCCATGTATGGAAGTGAAACATGGACGATAACTAGTTTGGACAAGAAGAGAATAGAAGCTTTCGAAATGTGGTGCTACAGAAGAATACTGAAGATAAGGTGGATAGATCACGTAACTAATGAGGAGGTATTGAATAGGATTGGGGAGAAGAGAAGTTTGTGGCACAACTTGACTAGAAGAAGGGATCGGTTGGTAGGACACGTTTTGAGGCATCAAGGGATCACCAATTTAGCATTGGAGGGCAGCGTGGAGGGTAAAAATCGTAGAGGGAGACCGAGAGATGAGTACACTAAGCAGATTCAGAAGGATGTAGGTTGCAGTAGGTACTGGGAGATGAAGCAGCGTGCACAGGATAGAGTAGCATGGAGAGCTGCATCAAACCAGCCTCAGGACTGAAGACAACAACAACAACATATATCTCTCTCATTTGAATTCGCGTTATGAAGTTTTTCTTTTCGACGGTAATTGTACGACGCTTTATCAAGAACAATAACTGCGTTTTTGTGAAGCCGAGGAAGACTGTCTTGAAACCACTTGTCGAACGTATTGGCGCACATCGCCTCGTGATAATCTCCGCCCTTCTTAGATTCTAAATTCCACGAACAGTCTTCGATGAAATCTACTGTGCTCGCAGTGTGTTCGATAATCAGGGGTTTTCCTTTACCGGGAGGGCCCTTTTTTGCGGTGGATAATGCGGAAAGAAACGCTTGTTCAAAAGAATTATGTGGTATTGTCGACTTAGACTTTACTTCGGATATGTCCTGCATTCAACCATTTCTCGTCCAAATAGTAAACGAGTCTTCTTTATTTCTCAACAAATCAGTGGTTCGCAGATAAGGCTGCCTTCATAACATGTGACCCCTTTCTATCAGCATGTTATCGCGTCTACGCGAATTTTTTAAAATAATTCTATGAAATGTAGTTGGCCGAAAATTGCCCAAAGCTGAATCTTCGCTCACGCAGCAAACACTGTCAACTGTTGCCTTTTCGTTACGGAACAAAGGGCTTTCAACGTATCGCATTTCTGTCGAAGTCATCTACACTGTCAGATAGCTTCTGCCGTGATTTTTGTTTCTTGGGAGAGTATGTGGCCTTGTACTCACTAATGAGATTGTACTTTTAGGTGCAGATGTCTTCAAAATAAAATCGTTGATTGACTCGCTGACTGCTCTGCATACAAGAGTTTCGTTTTTGACACATTAAGAACCAAGTGTTCCTCTTCAGAACTGGCCGGCCGCGGTGGTCTCGCGGTTCTAGGCGCGCAGTCCGGAACCGTGCGACTGCTACGGTCGCAGGTTCGAATCCTGCCTCGGGCATGGATGTGTGTGATGTCCTTAGGTTAGTTAGGTTTAAGTAGTTCTAAGTTCTAGGGGACTAATGACCACAGCAGTTGAGTCCCATAGTGCTCAGAGCCATTTGAGCCTCTTCAGAACGTCATGATTTTTTTGTTTAATCGCTTCTTGGTTGGGCTCAAAATTGACATGTCGACCCCACGTGCTGTATCGGTAGTGGATGACAGTTAGCTTACTCGTACGTGATACTAAGCGAAAAAAATAATTGTTGGGTGATTACAGAAACAATGAATGCTGAATGTGAGTACTTAGGCTAATAATCAAAAACTGATCTTCCAAATGTGATGAACTTTACTATTAGATTCTAAGATAACCGCTGTATAACAACACACACTTATTTATTTATTTAACCTGATCAGATTAGGGCCAAGAGGCCCTCTCTTACATCGGACCAGTGTTCCACACATGCAGCATTTCACACATCAGAGTTACATCATGACCATAGTTTAAATGAGAATATTAGCTTACTCTAGTGACAATATGAATAAAGAGTAATGACTAAGACCTAATAAAGTAAATGCGGCAGTATTTTTACAACAGGTGCTATACATACAGATTATGATAAAAGCAATAATAATAACAGTAAAAAAATGTAATGATAAACATGACTAAGACTTAATAAATTAAATGCTGGCAGTATTTTTACAGCAGGTGCTATACATAAAGATTTAATAAGCAATAATAATAACAGTAAAAAAAATCAAATAATAATGACAAACATGAGAAGGATTGGCAGTAGTAGTGAAGGTTTGTGCAGAAGTACATAATATCTTGGTGTGTAAAGTAGATGTTTAGTAGTTTAGCATGTTTTGGGGAATGGAGATTTAAGGAGGGGGAAAGAGGGAAGTAATGAGGTGAAGTGCATTCATGTACAGAGGAAGGCATTACTGTTGCTTAAGTAGATACGTCATTAACTGTTTTTTGAAGCTGGACATGTCTTTAAGTTCTGTAACATAACGAGGGAGGTTATTCCAGAGTCGGATTCCCGCTACTGTAAAGGACTTGGAGAAGGTGACTGAGCGATGCAGTGGAACGGAGAGGATTTTATTATAATGGGAACGTGTGTTTCTGTCATGTTGTTCCGACATGAGCGTTAGGGACGAGGAGAGACATGAGGGACAGTTTACATTTACAAGGCAGTAGATGAGACAGAGCTTATGGAACTCTCTGCGTTTGTCTGCACGCAGCCAGGACAATTTTGCATATGCTGGTGAAATGTGATCAAAAAGTCGAACGTCACAGATATATCGGACGCAGGCATTCATGACCAGTTCTAGACTTCGGGAATTTTACTGAGAGAGGCCTTAGGATTATACTCTCAACGGACACAGCCACACTGTGCGACCGACCCCTGTCTTGCTCACCCCTCAACGGCAACATTGTCATGACGCTCCTTGACGTGTTTACAGGTCGCCTCGCGTTTCGGTGAATGGGGTGTAGGTACGGTATAACGAAAAGAGACTACACGCACTAGTGTGTCGTTCCTATAAACACATTATTTGTGAAAGTGTGGAGTTAATATTGTCAACAATTATGTGACTGGCCCTTACATACCTCCCGGTAAACTGAACGGAGTCGTATACAAAGCGTTCCTTCGACAAGTACTTTCACAGTTACAGCAGGTGGGTCTTTGAGAATTCGTCACCATGACGGGCCGCCGGCACACAAAATTCGGGTAGGCATCTCAGGTTAGTTTCGCAGTGAATGATAGTTTTGAAAATTTATGGCTGGCCGCGGTGGCCGAGCGGTTCTAGGCATTACAGTCTGGAACCGCGCGACCGCTACGGTCGCCGGTTCGACTCCTGCCTCGGCATGGATGTGTGTGATGTCCTTAGGTTAGTTAGGTATAAGTAGTTCTAAGGGACTGATGATCACAGATGTTGTCCCATATTGCTCAGCGCCATTTGAACAGTTTGAAAATTTATAACAAATAACCCTTGATTACACTTGCAACTGATCAAACTCTATTACGTATTGTGGCGCTACTCACATGCTAGGTTAAAATGCGTATCTGTGGTGAGGCGGGGCATGCGATGCGAGTCCTATTTGCGAAAATGTCTTTCTTGGGGGGGGGGGGGGGGGTGCAGCTCTCCTCCCCGTTTCTGACGCAGTGTCTCGTCTCCATGCACCAGCGCTCCTAGCCTCCCCCTCCCTCCGCCTGCCAGCGCCAATTTAAATGCTAATGTTCGTCCCTGTTTACGCGGTCGCTAGCTTTCTGTCCACGGAGGTGCAAACTACCCGCCGACTGCTAATCCATGCTCGCGTCAAGCGCAGGGGACAGCTCTTCACGATTTGCAGGTAACTGGGGAACGGAACGGTCGTAATAGCCTATGTCCATCACGTACATCCCTTGCTTTGTCGGCGGTCCTCGCACGAAGATTTCAAGCACCCATATGGAGTTAGCGATTTATGTGGGTATAACATGCAGCCAGTAGCTTTTCTAATTTTGATAATATTTATTGTACCATGAACTAGTTCTAAAGACACTACAGGCTCATCAGCAGATGGAGTTGTTATAGGGGCTTTATCTGGACCATTTAAAATTAGACGCTAGGCTCAGTGTGCTGGCGTAAGTAATACAAATTTAGCTGACGAGAAGTTCATGAAACGGAAAGATTGTTGTGTTTAAGAATACTTAGATAGCACTGCCTCCTGGTATCCGTGGCAAGTTCACTCCGATAATTTACGTTTTGCAGGTTATACACACATGCTCAGTAGGCCTCCTATTTAGGGTTAACTGCACTTAGTTTTTGCCGGCCTGGGTGGCCGAGCGGTTCTAGGCGCTACAGTCTGGAACCGAGCGACCGCTATGGTCGCAGGTTCCAATCCTGCCTCGGGCATGGATGTGTTTGATGTCCTTGGGTTAGTTATGTTTAAGTAGTTCTAAGTTGTAGGGGACTGATGACCTCAGATGTTACGTCCCATAGTGTTCAGAGCCATTTGAACGACTTCTTTGCACTTGGTTTTACACAAGAAAACAAAACAAATTCTGAGCGTAAACATTGATTGCATGAGTATAAACATGCTAGATGTCACGTTTTGCCACACAGCGATCTTTGACTTGAGATGCACTGCATTACAGAATAGAGGAAACATTCACTACGTAAATGAAGAGTTAACGAATTGCTTATATGTGTGACAGAGTTCTTGTTTGTGAAGCCTTTGCAATACAAAATAATAACGACCAAAACAACTAAAAGTGATATAATTCATGTTTAAATGTTAGAACTACGTATTTGTTTGGGCTTTATCAGTGGCGGTGCAGAATTTAACACTAGCATTACAATTTCGGAATCCTATACGCTTTTACGGAGAGTAGTAGGTAACAGCCGAAGGGTACACAGCAGATTTTGTATGCTGTAGTCACTGAAGGTACTATACTTTTGAAGCACCACCAGAGACCAACATCTGCCCTGCTTGAAAGTACTCCTCAGCATCAGTGTGAATTGATCTTCTAGTGGCTTCAACGAGGAATCTCTATAGTTCTATATATCTTCCTCCAAATGGGATTCCCGATATACGCATCTTATCCGTGGATAGAGTTTATATATAGAGCCGTACGTATTGACGTACAGAAGGGGAAAATCCGGGCGTCTTTGTGTGGTTCAAGAGTACTTCCCGACGGCCCTCAGAGTGCTCTAAGCTCTAAGACACACCCGAGAAGCTTCCGTCTATTGCCGGAGCGCCACCCATGTAGAGTCGAGCCTGCTACAGTATTTATCGAGAAGACATCACTACCTCCTCATGTACTTCATTCTGAAAATCAAAAGAAATAGATGAAACGTTCCTGAGGAAAGCTGGCTAAAGACAGTTAACTGGTGTTATGTAAATATGCTGTCGCGGGATGTAAATGAAACAATAGGCGTGCTGTTCTGTACAACAGAAGTCCTGACCATGCCTTTAGAAGTAACACGTGAGGGGGAAGTTGGTAAATGAAAGCCGGCCGCGGTGGTCTCGCAGTTAAGGCGCTCAGTCCGGAACCGCGCGGCTGCTACGGTCGCAGGTTCGAATCCTGCCTGGGGCATGGATGTGTGTGATGTCCTTAGGTTAGTTAGGTTTAAGTAGTTCTAAGTTCTAGGGGACTGATGACCACAGATGTTAAGTCCCATAGTGCTCAGAGCCATTGGAACCATTTTTTTTTTTTTCATTTTTTTGTAAATGAAACAAAATAAATTCTGAAGCGTTTTATTGATAAGAACCGTAACACAAAATCAAATGTTACAGATCATCTTAAACGTCCAATCTCTGCTACATTGGCACTACGTGTAATAACATACTGTAGAGGTGTAAATGTCAGAAAAGTTCATTTCGCAGTTTTCGTTCACTACCGATTTGTGGCATATGTTGAACGGAAGTGATCAGTTACGGTAACGTAAGAGGTAATCAAATACAAACGATACATATGGAAAAAAGTGCGTAAACAGCTTATTTCAAAAGTAATCACCGTAACTGTTGATACATTCATCTCACTGTGAGACAAAACTGTCAACGAGTTCGTAGGAAAATGTGTCGCGCACATGGAGAATGTGTAAGAGCTTACATGCGAAACCTCTGCAGCGTAGTCGAAGCAACAGGCACGCCCGCTCCTGGAAAGTCATAATAAACCTTTTCTTTGACTTTACGGAAAAGGGAGCCACAATTAACTCTATGTAGTAAGTGGACAATTTGCCAAAATTGGAGCGCACCATGAAATACAAACGCGCCGGTATGTTGACGAACGAGATCATTCCATTGCATGATATTCGCCCATATGTTTTCAAGGCTGTTAAGAGTACGATGCAGATGTTTTGCTGCTGGGTAGCTTGGTCCACACACTCAAGGAAAAATTGTTGCCACAGCTAGTGACACCCTGCAGTTGCGTTGAACTGCCAGTTTTCAGTGGTGCAACTTAGGAGACGCAACTTCAGTCGTGCTGCTGGTTGTACTTAGTTACGCCACTTTCATTTCACCTCTGCTCCCTGCGCTCTGCTTTTCGAAACACGAGCATTCTGTCACAGTTCTCGTTATCGTTACAGTATCGCTACTGTGGGGGCCTACTCCATTCGATTTCAGTATGTTTTCATTTCATTATTGAAAAATAGCAAAACAAGTGGTCGGCAGGTACACTTCCGCAGCTGCTGGAGCTACGAAAACATCTTGTCTCTACGTGTGCGTGTGCGTGCAATATTTGCAAACCAGTGATGTAAGCGAATAAATAAATGAACTTAATATGTAATAAAAAAAAGCGAGCCATGTAAACGTCGTGGTATGTGACACCAAGCACTGTATAATTCGCGCGTTATATGTGGCCAGTAGCTTTTAAACTTAAAAGTTAGTTGAAACTTCCCCACAGATTAAAACTATGTGCCGGACCTAGAGTCGAACTCGGGACAGTTGCCTTTTGCGGGCAAGTGCAGTGTCATTTGAGCTACCCAAGCACGACTCACGACGCGTTCCCACAGGTTTACTCCTGCCATTACCTCATCTCCTACCTTCCAAACGTCACAGAAGCTCTTCTGCGAACCTTGCAGAACCAGCACTCCTGGAAGAAAGGATATTGTGGAGACATGGCTTAGCCACAGCCTGTGGGATGTTTCCAGAATAAGATTTTCACTGTGCAGCGGAGTGTGCGCCAATGTGAAACTTCCTGGGATTAAAACTGTGTTCTCAGATGGTAGAGCACTTGCCCGTGAAAGGCAAAGGTCCCGAGTTCTAGTCTCGGTCCGGCACACAGTTTTAATCTGCCAGGAAGTTTCCTATCGGCGCACATTCCGCTGCAAAGTGAAAATGTCATTTTAAAAATTAGTTATTCGAAATACGCAATAAAATTTTGAAATCTTGCAAGAATGGCGTGTCTGCAGAGGATTTTTATATGCCAGCTAGTGGTTAGTTTGCCATAGCAAACAGCATTTTTGAGTCTTACTTCGTGTGTGTGTGTGTGTGGGGGGGGGGGGGGGGGTGTTAATGGCTCTCGAATCATTCCTGCGCGAAATCCGTTTCCTGATCTGCAAACGGGTTTCGTCAACGTTGTATGTTTTTTACGTTTTACGCCACTAATGCCGTAACCTGCTCTGGCATGTTACCCATATGATCTCACTTGAAGCCATGATGCAAGATGTTCAAATACTTATCATTTATTACGTCCTTTGTGAACGCTGGATCGCTGTGCAAGTACAGAAAGCCGCAAGCTGTGGCGTAAGTTGGTTGCGTGTGTGAACCCGACTTAACAAATCCTCAATACAATTTCTCTATCTGTCTCTCCCCATCTGATTCCCATATTTTTGGAGCCCTGAAGACGACTTTCGTGACTTGCTTTGGATGAAGAGGTGCACGGTTGAGTACAATCATGGTTTCGTAGGCATTCACAGTATTGTTTGACAGTGGGGTAAATGTATTCACAGGTATGAAGGTTACTTTTGAAATAATAAACGGTTTAATTACTTTATTTCCCATCTCTCTCTTTTTCGATTTTCCTGGCCCTTACAAGAGTTTTTCACTGTAGAATCTGTTTTAAATGGCCTTTTAAACAGTTAAGCATACTGACGACAGCCTCCCATTCACTGCGTTATAAAGTTAGTTATATAAACAGCCGGACTTGATTTACAAGAATAATATCTGGAACAATAACACTGTCAATGACTCAACCTCAATGTGGTGCTGATAGGAGCTAGGTGTTCTGTCACGGAACCAAACTTCAGTGATCAAACGCGCTGAATATTATAGATGCCTGCAGCGTCCTTGACTTGCCCAAGTCCTGAGTCGTACCTCATTTGTGCCAGCATCCGCGACATCGGTTCTACGGTGATCGGTGTACACGTATTCGCGGACCCGCAGCGGGGCTCAACAGCACGCAGCGTTTAACACACCGCCGCGCCTATTGTTCACTGCGCCCGGTTTTTTGGAACAATGGGCCCGGTCGGCATTGTGATTTCGGGAAATGGTTTTCCCTCTCTTCGGCGACAGAGTGGGCTCTGGCGTGACGATCTGGCCGATCGCGTCCTTGGCTACTGGCAGGACACTCCAGTGCAGAAAACTGGGCGCGGACCAAGTGTTTCGAGGGTTCCCGAAGAGCATATGTCTCTGGTAGTAGCAGAATCGTTAGAAAGTGAATCCCGTTTACCGGTGTTGACGCAATTTCGGTCGCTACCATTTTGAGATAAGAGACAACAACGTGGGAGTAGTATGCCAATAAGTAACAATCTTTGAAACTCGGTTACGTATAATATTTTGGCGATAGTTAACTCTGCTTGTCACTATGGCTTTCGTAGTCACAGACGTTGAGACGTTGTAAATACACTCTGACACAAAGACCCGCCCACACACACACACACACACACACACACCAACCACGAAGGAATAATCCGAATAAACGGAAATCGGCAGATGTGATAAACTTTTACAGACAAACAAATCATTACAATTTCACAAAACTTTGATAATTGATTCGAGAAAGAGAACATATATTGAGCAAGTCAGTAACGCGTGTGTGCACCTCTGCCCCTGATGCAAGCAGTTATGCGGTTTGGCAGTGATTGATGGCGTGGTTGGATGTCGTGCTGAGGGATATCCCGCCAGACTCTGTCCAACTGTCGCCTTAGATCGTCAAATCCCGCACTGGTTGAAGAACTCGGCCCATAATGCTCCAAATGTTCTCAATTGGGGAGAGTTTCGGCGACCTTGCTGGCCAACTTAACGGTTTGATGATCACGAAGACAAGATTAGAAGCTCTCGCCGTGTGCGGGCGCGCATTATCTTACTGAAATGTAAGCTCAGGATGGGTTACCATGAGGGGCAAAAGAAACAAGGCGTTGGATAACGTCGACGTACCGGTATGCTGTAAGGCTACCGCGGATAACAACCAAAGAGGTCCTTCCATGAAAGGAAATGGCACCCAAGACCATCAATCGTGTTTGTCGGGACATACATGGAGCAGGAGTCAGATTAGTATCCGACCGCTGCCCGGGGCGCCTCCACACACTTCGGCCTGAAATCTTATTGAATGGAGTAGAATTGTCTTCAGTGATGAGTCCCGCTTCGAAGCGAAGGCGTCATATGCCATTTCATTTTTAGCAACACCTCTTTGGTTGTCATCCGCAGCACAGTGTTACGAGGGTGATTCAAATGCCAAACCTTGAATATTTTTAAATATTATTTATTGTGCAGAAGTGGTACAAAGCTGTATCACTTTTCTAGATAATCCCCCCCCAAGCTCAATGCTAGTCCTCCAGCGCTTACGAAGTACATAAATTACGTTAGGGAAAAATTCTTTTGGTAGTCCGCGTAACCACTCATGCACCGAGTGGCGTACCTCTTCATCAGAACGGAACTTCTTTCCTCCCATTTCGTCTTCGAGTGGTCCAAACATATGGAAATCACTTGGGGCAAGGTCTGGTGAGTATGGTGAACGAGGAAGACACTCAGAATGCAAGTCTGTGATTGTTGCAACTGATGTACGGGCCTTGCATTGTCATGTTGCAAAAGGACACCTGCTGACAGCAATACACGTCACTTTGATTTGATTGCAGGCCGCAGATGGTTTTTTAGGAGATCTCTGTGTGATGCACTGGTGACAGTGGTCCCTCTAGGCACGTAATGCTCCAAAATGACGCCTTTTACGTCCCAAAAGGAAGTCAGCATCACCTTCCCTACTGATGGTTCCGTTCGAATCTTCTTTGGTTTTGGTGATGAGGAATAGCGCCATTCCTTGCTCCCTCCCTTCGTTTCCGGTTGGTGGAGGTAAACGCAGGTTTCGTCTCCGGTAACGATTCTTGCAAGGAAGTCGTCACCTTCTCGTTCAAAGCGCCGAAGTAGTTCTTCACAAGCATCAAAACGTAGTTCTCTCATTTTAGGAGTCAGCTGCCGTGGCACCCATCTTGCAGACACTTTGTAAAACTGGAGCACATCATGCACGATGTGGTGTGCTGACCCATGACTAAACATGCTGCAATGTCACTCAGTGTCACTCGGCGGTTTTCCTTCCCTATGGGTTCAATTGTTGCAGTGTTAGGTGGAGTCACAACTCGTTATGCCTGATCTGGACGAGGGGCATCTTCCATTGGAGTCACACCATTTCTGAACTTCCCGATGCTGTGACAAACATGCATCACCGTTCTGAACCTTCATTCGTCGATGAATTCCGATAGGTTTCACACCTTCACTACGCAAAAACCGAATAAGACTGCTACGGTCGCAGGTTCAAATCCTGCCTCGGGCATGGATGTGTGGTGTCCTTCGGTTAGTTAGGTTTAAGTAGTTCTACGTTCAAGGGGACTGATGACCTCACATGTTAAGTCCCATAGCGCTCAGAGCCATTTTGGAGAACGCTGTTCTTCCTGGTGCAAATCGCAAGTGGGGCGGCCATCTTTATACTGATACTGCGACGGTATGTGTGCATATGCACTATGCTGTCACCTACAGGTCATTCTGCACGCTGTTTGTAGCACGCTTACCAACTTACAGGATAACGGCGCGAAATTTTGACTTTTTATTACAAATTTAAGGTTTTCATTTGACTCACCCTCGTTGGTCGGCGATATACTACGTCCCGTTTTGCTGCCCTATATGGCAAGCCATCCTGGCCTTACATTTTAGTAAGATAATGCCCGCCCTCACACGGCGAGGGTTTACTCGTATACTTCTTGTCTTAGAGCTTGCCAAATACAACCTTCGTCAGCTGGAGGATTATGGGCAGCGCCATCCAACCAGCTCGGTATTCTGACGATCTATCACGCCAGTTGGATAGGATCTGGCACGACATCCCCATCAATCAGTGCCAAGACGAACAAGTGCTTGCACAAGGGCCAGAAGTGGACCAACGCGTTATTGATGTTTACGATATGTGTAGCTTGTTCTCTTGAATAAATAGACTGTTTTGAAACTGCAGACATTTGTTCGTTTTTACGTGTACGTCACATCTACCGATTTCCGTCCAATTCGGATAATTCCTCCGTGATGCATCTTGGTTTTAGTGTATTAGTTAAAATTCGCAGGGGACAGAAGTTAGTCAAGACCAGTCGAT
Organism: Schistocerca gregaria; assembly: GCF_023897955.1. Classification (NCBI taxonomy): domain Eukaryota; kingdom Metazoa; phylum Arthropoda; class Insecta; order Orthoptera; family Acrididae; genus Schistocerca; species Schistocerca gregaria. Next base: position 199,941,257 of record NC_064920.1, on the reverse strand, counting down.
GACACTAGAGTTCTTCCAGTTCATACCACTCACATCAGCCATCTGAGTTTTCTTTCAGTTCCGATATAGTAGCGATCGTCACGTTGTAGAAGGTTGTGCATTCTAAGAGCTGAAAAATCCTGAGGTCCTAGAAACGCATGTGGTGCACTGTGGCAGTGCCACAGGAAATAAATTTATTCAATTTTGCATACGAGAAGACACAAATTCCGTATCACATCGCAGTCTGCCGTATAGGTGAGCATGTGACATATCGTCACGGCCTCTCCCTCTTGGCTGCTGGGATAAGCCATAGCGACTTTCTAGTAGCCGTTGGAAGTAGGCTTTTTCACCCTGCAGATGATCGGCCAGTCTTTCTGTAATCAGTCTCAAGTGGTTTGTGGTGGAAACCTTCAGTGCAGGCTTAAGATCTAGTCACTTTCTCAAGAAGGTGGATGCTTTGCAATAACGGCTGGAAACAACCTTGCGAGAAGTCCTGGAAGGAATCGGCGCTTTGCAGAAGAGTGCTTTTAGTGGGAGCATGAAATCGTGAGTCTGGGTGACTGCATTCTACTCCCGAGACCTGAAAGTTAGTTTCGTCGAATGGCACCGCGCGAGGTGGCGCAGTGGCTAGCACACTGGACTCGCATTCCGGAGAACGGCAAAATCTCGCCCGGCCATCCTGATTTAGGTTTTTCGTGATTTCCTTAAATCGCTTCAGGCGATTGGTTCCTTTGAAAGGGCGCGGCCGAATATTCTCCCCCATTCTTCCCTTATCCGAGCGTGTGCTCCGTCTCTGATGACCTCGTTGTTGATATTACTATTAATCAACAGGTGAGGTGGCACTAATTCTGTCCCCCTGTTTTTTGATGAGAGGCAGAGCCGGATTCCAAGCAGCATTTAAATCCTGCTCTGTCTCTCATCAAAAAACAAGGGGACAGAATTAGTGCCACCTCACCTGTTGATTAATACTCACTATCGATATTTCTGATGTCGGTTATCTTTGTTTGTGTTGACCCTTGTTCTGTGTGTGGTGTCTTCCAGGTTTCTCCTCTGTGAACCGAGGTATTAAATTTGCTTGCACATTTCTTCTTTCTTGCATTTGTGCCTTGAGAATGGCAGGGTGTGCGCCTGCCGAAATATCGGCGGTGTTCGACGACGTCACCCTGCAGCAAACCCGTAAGTTATTTGAACAGTCAATTAGCCGGGAAAAGTTAAAGTCTCACTTTGAGATTGTACTGGATAATTTAGAGCTGTCATGGACTAGCAAAGCATCACTTGTGCATTAATGAAGAAACTGTCTTCTAGTGAGGTAGAATGTTCAATATTTAACAACGGTACAGGTTCATCTGAAAGTTAAACTACTCGTCGCTCTTAGACGATGTTGGTGACAGCTGTACGCCAGGTCTCTGTCTGGAACTGGGGCAGAGCTCTTGCATGTTGGACAGGAAATTGACACGAGAGCGCTGTGAGGCTGGGAGGAGAGGCGTGGACTTAAGGAGCGTCTCCGTTACGTCGTTCCAGATTGCACCGAGCCCTCGCTGACACCTGTCTTATTGATATGTATTGCAGACTTTGGTGTGACACCGCAATCTCTGGACGATACCACAATCTCTATGATCAGAAATGTTACTTTTCAAAGAGTGTGTGTGTGTGTGTGTGTGTGTGTGTGTGTGTGTGTGTGTGCGCGAGCGCCCGCGCGCCCAGTTAGTAAGAGACCTCGCGTCGAACCATTAGATTGCATTGGAACATGAATTACTTCCCCTCGATTATGAAATTAATATGGTTTAGAAATTTTGAGGTTAATTACAATAAAACTTGCCATACGCAAAACTTCATAAATACGTTATTCCAGCATTGGACTACATCAGTTCACACCAAGAGAAAGATCCAAGCAAAAGCTCACTTTCGCGAGGCAATGTCGAATAACTTCGACGGGAGAGTCAGTGGTGGTCTAACAGGGGTGCGCAGCTTAGTTACAACGCCGACCTACTTTCTGATGGAGCGGCCTTGAAGTGTAGCCGAACATGCTCGATCTGTTAACCTCCCTGCCGTTGCCCGTAATGCACTTGTTCTAATTTTGGATGACTACAATAATGCTCTGTCAAGGGTCGGTACAGCATAAGAAAAAACAAATTAATCTGGTAAAATCAGATATATTACTGAGACCCTTCGTCCTCCAATAAATGCAGAGTTGGCAATAGCACGATTCAGAATTCAAAGAACGTGACTGGAACTAATTATGACTGACAACAGTTTCGATCTACATAATTACTAATCGCACATTCGATTACAATCACTATCCACGTGGGACTTAAGACACGAATCACCAGGATAGTTGTGAGATCTGGAAGCAATAAGTTACAACATCTCTCCAAGACAAATACGGTGACCCCCCACAGTCGCGACTAAATGGCTGTCAACGACAGTCTACTCCGACACTGAGACAGTCCACAACTACTTAATCAGCTTCGTCCAATTTACCGACATTTAGTTGAAGGTTGACTTATGAAGCGCCACAGACTTTTTCTTTTCAATTAACATATATCCAGTCACTTTATTTATCTCCATGACGCATATCAAAGGTTTAAGCCTCCATCATTAGGTGGATTTACATTTGTTAGTATGACATTCGAGTGTGTGTGTGTGTGTGTATGTGTGTGTGTGTGTGTGTGTGTTGTGTTTACGATTATTTCATCTACATCCATACTCCGCAAGCCACCTGACGATGTGTGGCGAAGGGTACCTTGAGTACCTCTATCGGTTCTCCTTTCTAGTCCAGTCTCGTATCGTTCGTGAAAAGGAGGATTGTCGGGATGCCTCTATGTGAGCTCTAATCTCTCTGATTTTATCCTCATGGTCTCTTCGCATGATATACGTAGGAGGCAGCAATATACTGCTTGACTCCTCAGTGAAGGTATGTTCTCGAAACTTCGACAAAAGCCCATACCGAGCTACTGCGCGTATCTCCTGCAGAGTCTTCCACTGGAGTTTATCTATCATCTCCGCAACGCTTTCGCGATTACTAAATGACCATGTAACGAAGCGCGCTGCACTGCGTTGGATCTTCTCTCTCTCTCTTTTATCAATCCTATGTGTTAAGGATCCCACACCGGTGAGCAGTATTCAAGCAGTGGGCGAACAAGTGTACCGTAACCTACTTCCTTTGTTTTCGGACTGCATTTCCTTAGGATTCTTCCAATGAATCTCAGCCTGGCATATGCTTGGCATCTGCTTTTTGGAGGAACTTGTGGTACTGCCTAGTGGGGAAACAATACGCTATGTCAGAGCATAGGTTTGGCTTTCCTTTGACCAAAGACTGAACGTATATCTAACGGTCAAAATAAAATAAGTAAAATAGGTTGTGACAATGTTTTCTCTTGTGCTACACGATCATTGCACCTAATAGCTTCCAGACGCCATATTTGTTTACAAAATATGACCGTATACATGTGATGTGTTACGACAGTGGGGGGGAAACCTGTTACCACTGTAGGTACTCTATTTCTTTTTTTTTTTTTTTTTTTACCGTTACACGTTTAGACATTTGTCAAAGGAAACGCCAGTGCCACAAGTTCCTCCAAAAACAATCGTAACGCAACACACACACACACACACACACACACACACACACACACACACACACACACACACACACACACGTCATATTAACAAATTTAAATCCACCTTATGATGGGGGTTCAAACCTTTGAAACGCGTCGTTGAGATAAACAAACAGTGACGTAACAGTAAACTTGTTACATTTAATTTCAATAAGTCACAGTACAGCCAGACATAAAGTGTTCGCATTTAAAGTTAACCTATCTCCGTCAAAGTCTGTAGATATCGTCGCCAACAAAAATATACTTTGAAGCACGAAGTAAAAGCACTGCCTATGCGACTACGCATTCAGACTTATTTAGCATCAAACGAACAAATGCAAAGTCCACGATGGAAGTAAGGCGGATTACAGTCTCACAGATTCGACCTTAGTCAAGCCCTGGCGCGTGTCCCTCTACACAATAGTTTGTCACTACTTTTTACAAATTTTGGGCTTCTGTGATGTCAGACAAGCCACGTTACTAATAATTTGCCTATCAGTGCTATAGTGCCCTACCTCGGTTGCTTAGTGAAAACTCTCCCGGGACACTATTTAAAATAATGCTCCGTTAATTCCTACTCCCACTAAATGTGTTTCTCGTATGGACTATTCTCCCCCCTCGGTCGTCCATTCTTTGGAATGCGCTCCTGTTTACCGCCCTCGCAAATTGCGTCGCCCTTATAATCCTTACGCCGGCTTCTCTAAAACTTCTCTTCGGCATGCTCTAAATCCCTCCCTGACGACGCATTTATGTGGGCGCTCTGTCGCCCCAGCTGTAGACATTGGTTGCCTTCAATTGCTGTGCGCTACCAAGAAATCCGATTCAGCACTTAACTGAAACTGCAATATCTCATGATCCGATCACCATGCAGTTTTCACCAAATCCTCTTAAATAAACGACCGCAGCTCCTGTTCCAAACCATTTCTCCTGTCACTCAGTTCTAATGCTAACATGTACATAAACAATAAGCGAAGTCAGTGATACCACTTACTGCTCCCATGTCTCATCTTCGTGCTATTCGAATGGAGTGGGCTATGTATCGGCGCCGTATTTCATTCTTTCCCTTCCGTCATCCAATACAAACATGACACCACGCTACAAAGGCTCATATCGTCTTTCGGCGGTGAAACACGAGCCACTTGCGTAATAGTGTATTGTAAACGAAATTATTTGTTCAAATTATACCAATAAACTCGGGCTTCATTTTTACTCATAAATTAGCGAATTACACACGTATATTCTCAGACTGTATAATCGACGCCCTGGTGTCGTCTCTCTGTAAAATGAAGAGTGGGCAGACGAGTCCATATTTTCTCAACTACGTCACAAGGAGCCATCTCCACGTTAAGTCCGAATGTTACACAGCCCTTCCGCAGCGCACTTCGTAAACGAGTGGCAATGCAGTGCTGGGACACGCCCGGAAGTGTAACAATATATGGATTACAGAAATTGGTGACTAATGTAAGTAACTAAGAAATAATTAATGTAAATCACCGCACGCTGCTCTGCACTGTTAGACGGAAAACGTACAAGTAAACCTGGGATGCGTTTCGATTGTGATCGGCTTTTGAATATGCTTAGTGTAGAGCAAAATAAGAGCTTTTTATACGTGCCCATACGACCCTTACGGGTGTGAGACAGCCCCTTGAAAAAAATTGACTTTAATATTTCTCAACGAGTACCGTTGAAATTGTAACAGATGGAGAGAATACCTCCGATAATATCTCGAAAAAAAAAAAAAAAAAAAAACACGTTTTACGATACCCCCAGCAACTATTTTGTTTTTCATTTCGACATTTGGCGAACAGCAGAAAGACACACGTCGACAGACACATTTGTCAGAGGTAAGCTAGAAATATCTTCATATGGCTGTGCGCTCGCACGCTACGTATGTCCATTTCAATGCCATTTGTTATGTTGGGCTGTTTAGTATTTCCCAGATAAATATATTCTAAATTTATATGGTTCAAATGGCTCTGAGCACTATGGGACTTAACATCTGAGGACATCAGTCCCCTAGAACTTTGAACTACTTAAACCTAACTAATCTAAGGGCATCGCACACATCCATGCTCGAGGCAGGATTTGAACCTGCGACCGTAGCGGTCGCGCGGTTCCAGGCTGAAGCGCCCAGAACCGGTCGGCCTAAATTTATATTTTGCACGTATTTTTATATAGTATATATTCCTTTAATTTTATTTATCTTGTAATCTTGCCATACTTTTTTGTTTTCATGTTGTAACGTTTTCAGATTTAATTACGTATTTTAAACTGTTTGAAAGACTATTTTTGTAACATTGTTGTACATATGTATAATAATGGGGAAGTGGAGAATTGTTCGTTTCAAAAAATAATGAATGGATTTTCATTTTTCGCACTAAGCACAGGGAATTTCGAAAACAAAAAAACTTTTTCGCAAATCTGAGTGCACCTTTGAAACGTAGATTAAAAGCCTAAAACTTGCATTTGAAGTTTCTATTTTGTACCTGTTACCATGGAATCGAAATTCGGAAATATTAAACTCATTGTACTTCAAGGGATTGTTTCGCCCTCGGCCTTATATGCCCGAATAAACTTTTTTTCCTCTGTACTAAAACATATTCAAAGCGGATCCAAATCGAAGTGTATCCCTTGCGTAGGTTTACTTGTTAGTCATCATTTATGGCAGTCGAGGAGCAGCCGGCCGGTGTGGCCGAGCGGTTCTAGGCGCTTCAGTTGCCGGCACGGTAGCTCAGCGTGTTCGGTCAGAGGGCTGCGTGCTCTTTAATAATAATAAAAAAATAAAAAAAAACTGGCTCAAGGAATCAATGATCAACTTGAACTGACGTCTTGTGACGTCCGCCCAGACTAAACGGAATGAACTATATCGAAAAAAATGAAAAAAAAAGAAAAAAATGAAAAGAAACTCTGGAACCGCGCGACCGCTTCGGTAGCAGGTTCTAGGTAGGTTTCGAGCAGAATATAAGGAAGAGCCAGCCAGATATTGTGGTGGCTGGAGCACGAGCTAGGACGTCGATTGGGCACGGAGCGGCTTGAGCCAGGCGAGTCGAGCCACCCTGAGGCGGCGCGCCGTGACGCACTCCCGCGTCCGCCGGCTGGAGGGGATGCGGGGTCATTGTCCCCAAACACGCCGCCGCCTCAGTGCGCGCGCGCAGCCGCTGACCAGCTACATGCCCAGGCAGCTGACTGACCTTGCCATTTGCTCGCGATTGGCTCATGGCTTCCGTAACAGACAAGACGCGGGACGGGGGAATGTTCTTCCGCAGTAGACAGCTCCGCATTATACTTCTAGTCCCACTGTAACCCGAAGGGCGAGTTGCGCATGTGGTGGGAGATGTGGCTTTCCTGGAAAAGCTCCTCTACTCACAAAATGTCTCTGAGCACTATGAGACTTAATATCTGAGGTCATCAGTCCCCTAGAACTAAGAACTACTTAAACCTATCTAACCAAAGGACATCACATACATCCATGCCCGCGGCAGGATTCGAACCTGCGACCGAAGCGGTCACGCGGTTCCAGAGTTTCTTTTCATTTCTTTTTTTTATTTTTTTTAAATTTTTTTTAACGTCAGCGCCCGACCATATCCTGTACAGCCCTACCATGAGCGACACAATAGCCAATGCGGAAGTCGGCAACTCCATAACAAGTGACCACCTTCCCATCCTCTTCTCCACAAACGCAATAGCCCCACCGAATCCCTCACCAATCAGACGAACTGTACGACAGTACTCAAACGCCGACTGGAATAAGTACGAAGACGTACTCGAACAAGAACTATCCATCCCCATGACCGTGACAGACCACCACGACCTTGAACTCGCCACGACGAAAATAGAATCAGCTTTTAAACACGCAATCGAGGAAGCCATACCGCAAATTACCATAGACAACTGGAAGCCTACTATCCCCCGAGAAGCTCTCGACCTTATACAAAGGAAAAAACGACTACAAAGACAGATGAGACGAACCAACAACCAGAACTTACGACAAACCTGGAACCGACTGAACAATCGCGTCAAACAGATCATCTCGACACATCGACAAAGACAATGGGAAGAAACATGCGAGAGACTTAACTACAGAAACGGAGGACAATTTTGGAAACGATTCAAAACACTGACAGGACAAAGAGCAACAACTACCAACACATTAATTACAAACAACGAGCCAACGACAGACCCACAACAACAAGCTGACATTTATAAAGACGTGCTACAAGAAGTATACTCCTTCCCACACGACAACAACTTCGACGAAGTCTTCAGACGAACAGTAGAGCTCCGACTCCCACGACTACTTAACACACACACAGTAGAGACAGAAAACGAAAACTCTCTAACCAAACCTATAACTGACAAGGAAATAATGGACGCGATACTGACGGGACGGAACTCAGCGCCGGGCCAAAACGACATACGACGAATTCACCTACAAAAGGCACCCCTCCTTACCCTCATCCCTATCCTCTCTCTCATGTTCAACTATTGCATCAGCACAGAGACCATCCCAACTGCCTGGAAAACAAGCAAGACAATCATGATCCCTAAACCAGACAAACCAAGAACAGACCCACGATCCTACAGACCCATCTCTCTTTTAGACGTACTGGGAAAAACCTATGAGAGAATCATCACAGACAGACTCAAAACATACGTAGAACAGAAAGAACTCCTTCCCCTGATCCAAGCTGGCTTCCGCAGTAAGCACTCCACGAATGATCCACTGTTCAAACTCGTGAACGGAATCACACAGGGCTTGAACAATGGACGGTGCACCCTCGCAGTATTCCTGGATATTGAGAGGGCGTTCGACAAGCTATGGCATGGCGGACTCCTGTACAAGCTGTGCGAGATGGGGATCCCTATCAAAATGGTCCGGCTCGTAAAAGCATACCTCACCGACCGAGTGTGCAAGACACATGTATACAACGCCTCCTCCCAACCTTTCACCCCACAAGCAGGAGTGCCACAGGGCGGCATCCTGTCCCCACTACTGTACGCGCTGTACACAGCAGATATACCGACCACCCAATCCCCAGACGAAACAATAGCCCTTTATGCAGACGACACAGCTTATTGGTGCACATCACTCAGGACATCAACTATACAAAGAAAGACGGACGAATACCTAAAACGACTCGAAGACTGGATGAAAAAATGGAGAATTAGACCAAACCCAGCAAAGACACAAACTGTACTCTTTCGACACAGAAACTTGACCAAAAAGAGACAACAAAACGACAACGACATACAATTAACACTCTGGAACACGCCACTCAGACTTGTCAACACGGCCAGATACCTTGGCGTGTTCCTAGACAAACACATGAACTGGCTGACTCACCTGAACTACCTTCTCGACAAGACCAGAAAACGCCAAGGACTGATACGACAAGTACAAGGACGCCTCCGTGGCTGCAGCATGGAAACAGCCGTACACACATACAAAACCTTTATCAGACCTGTCCTTGAATACGCCAGCGCCCCGCTGGGAGGCATCCCGCACACGGTAGCAGACAGACTATATAGCACAGAACGACGACTACTCCGTAACCTCGCGAGACTCCCGGCAAGGACGCCCAGCAATGACGTATACGAAATAGTTAATGTAGAACCACTCCAAACACGACTGACAAAACTGCGCGCGAACTACGGACAACGAATACTAACGCAAAGACCTGACATGGAAAACCTAATTACAACAAGACCTCATACTCATCGACTCCCCAAACACAAATATATCTGCCCAGCGCGTACAGTAGCACAAAACACATCAACCCACTTCCCAGATTTAGCCCCCACCATGGAACCGTTGATAACCCATACCACTACCCCTCCGCACCTAGACGTCAGACAATAAAACATGACAGACACATAACACAGAAACCAACACCCAACCACCAATCACATCACACACTCACTCTCCCTCCCTCTCCTTCATCTATGGCACACACACCCTCACACACACACACACACACACACACAGGCTCACACACACACACACACACACACACACACACACACACACACACACACACACACACACACACACAAAAACCACAAGACAACTACACTCGCACACTTAAACTAGCCGGAGTACTCTACAACTACTCAATCCTGATCTGCCACTGGCAAATATGACAATATGAAAATAGGAAATAGCCATAATCGTACAACAAAACTAGTAACAATAGTAACACCACTATATGTCACCCATAGACTAACTTCAAAGGGAAAAAAAAAAACCCCTACTGGAATGACGGCTCAGCAGCGTCTGTTCCAATACGATATCTTGCACGTGGGGGATGTACACCAGCAGCTACATTGCTGGTCATAGAATTGCGACACTATTAAGGCGGCATGTAAGAAAAATCAAGTTGCTAAGAAGCTTTCTTGATGCGCAAGCAGCAACACTATCTCTGTTTTATGTACGAGGCGTACCATAATATTGGCGTAAACACATACAGTTGAAAATAGACGGTACGAGAAGCAATAAGTCTCTGTAAACATAAGTCCGCGAAGGAATCGTATGCGAGATAATTGCAACTTTGTAGGTGGTGGTGGTGGTTAGTGTTTAACGTCCCGTCGACAACGAGGTCATTAGAGACGGAGCGCAAGCTCGGGTTAGGAAAGGATTTGGAAGGAAATCAGCCGCGCCCTTTCAAAGTAACCATCCCGGCATTTGCCTGAAACGATTTAGGGAAATCACGGAAAACCTAAATCAGGATGGCCGGAGACGGGATTGAACCGTCGTCCTCCCGAATGCGAGTCCAGTGTGCTAACCACTGCGCCACCTCGCTCGGTGGTTGCAACTTTGTAGTTCCAGCCACCACTGACTTGATTCTCTGTAAAAGTCATCTCCAAGTTAGTAAAAGTTAACAATACTCAACAACATTAACACACGTCATTAGAGATACTTTGGTAGAAGTGTAGGTGTTTTGAATGAATACGACAATAGTTAAATGACTGTACTCGTAGTCAACGCAGGTATTCAAAGTGTCGTCCTTCTACCCGGATGAAGGCTTGCACCCGTCTCCGCAATAAGTTTCGAATCTTTTCGAACACGCGTGGATCGTTTCGAATCGCTTGATAAGCATTGCTAAGTCTGTGCTCCAATTCTTCAACCCAGTTAATCGGAGTGGCGTGCACTACACCTTTAAGGTGGTCCCAAACACAGAAATCCATGGGGTCCTGATCATGTCCCCTTCAAGACTACCGTAAGGTCGTATCTCGCACAATCTTTCGCCATAACGCCGCGTTAAATGCCGTCTCACCTCACCAGCAAAATGTGCCGGTGCTCTTTCATGAATGTACCACAACCTCAAGCAATCTTGCATCGATGATGCTGCAGATACCGAAGTAATTTTATCTATTCAGTTTATTTGGGCCCAATAAGGCTGTCACCTAGTATCCCGTACCAAAAAAAAATGTTTAAATGTGTGTGAAATCTTATGGGACTTAACTGCTAAGTTCATCAGTCCCTAAGCTTAACCTAAATTATCCTAAGGGCAAACATACACACACCCATGCCCAAGGGAGGACTCGAACCTTCACCGGGACCAGCCGCACAGTCCATGACTGCAGTGCCTTAGACCGCTCGGCATCCTGTACCACAAATTCGATGAAGAAAGTCGTTGATGGTGAGACTCACGTACAGCGTATGGGTTGGAGCCTAGCTAACTCCAAAGTGAGAATTGTGATCATCAAACACACCATCACGAGTGAACCCTGCTCCATCTGTTTACAAAGTATTATCGTCAAACATAGGGTTGCCTACAGCTTATCGTAGCAACCACTGACAGAACGTTAGTCTAGAACCAAAGTACGCCTCAGTAAGACACTGGACTTGTTGAAGGTCTTACAGGTACATTAAATTATTCTCCAAGCAGTACTGCGACACATTTCAGGAATTTGTGTGCCAAGCCCCCTTGTTGTGATTTCTGGATAGTGCTTGACTGTTTTCAGCTTCATATCTCCAAGCACAGGTATAATTCGTGCAGACCTTCCGTTCCCTCGGCATGTGCAAAAACCCTGGTTTCTCGGAGGCGTTGATGCACACTTGTAAATGTTCAACTCTCGGAGTGCCTTGGGGGCAAGGCATGATTCTTCTTACAAGGGTGCAGACTGTGTACAGTTCTGTCGCATGCGTTCTGTTTACAACTCCACGTCTCGAAAATGTACACACAGATAACACCCGCGGACCGGTATGTGGCATTTACAAACCCTCATGTCAGTAGTGGCTGGCAACCACATAGTCGCAGTTACCTCGCAAACGATTCCTTTGTGGGCCTATGTTTACTGATATTCTCTGTTTTGTTTCTTGCATCCTGTAATTTCGGCTGTATGTATTTATTATTAATTATGATACAACATGTATAAGCAAGGATTATGCAGCGGGTTTCCCATTCACAAATAGCATTTGAAGTTGGTAGTGTGTGAGACAATTGCGTCATGCTTCATGTATGGAGCATGTGTTGGAATTCGAAAGTGGCAGGATGGTGGACTGGGAAACAACCGATTATCGTTACGCGATATTACTACTCGCGATACGCAGGAAGACACGACCAACGCACGAATATCGAATCGATGCGTAAAGGACGGCGATATTAAACGTCCGCAGGATCTCGGCGCCCACAGCGCGCGAGAGGTCAGACCTCTTAACCAGGATCGTACTTCGCAAGCCACTTACCTGTGTGTGACGGAGGGAACTTCTACTACCACAAACTGATCGCCCCTTCCCGCTCCACAGGCGAACAGCGCGTGGGAAGAGCCGCTGAGTTAACTCAAATTTCTCGAATTTTCCAAGCACTGGCAAATCGCGAGAGGTATATAGTATGACCTTGTTGTAAAGCTCTTTTTGTAATGCCATTTAGCCTGAAGATACGGTTTAACCCTAGAAACATGTCGCTAAATAAATAAGTAATATAATAAAACTTCCTGGCAAATTAAAACAGTGTGCCGGACCTTTGCCTTTCGCGGGCAAGTGCTGTGAGGACAGGGCGTGAGTTATTCTTGGGTGGCTCAGATGGTAAGGCACTTGCCCGCGAAATGCAAATGTCCCGAATTCGAGTCTCGATCCGGCACACAATTTTAATTTGCCAGAAAGTTTCATATCAGCGCACACTTCGCTGCAGAGTGAAAACTCTTTCTGGAAGTAATACAATAGTTGACTAAGTTTGTGACTGGTAACGGTCATTTTTAAAAAAAATTCTTTACATATTTATTGATTTCACGTAAAACTGCTATTACACTGATATCCCCGACAAACTTATGAGCCCTGTAAACCTACATGCAGATACAGCGATTGTCACAAAAAGTGAGGCACACAAAAGGGGAGGAGCAAACGAGTGACTGTTATATTGTTTACGAAGAATTTGGCCGTGTGAGCACACTTATCTGCACAAAGTCGCACCGCACCTCCTCGGCCTGGATGCATAGACTGGTTCGTTTGGAAAGGGTGTCGTAAAGCCGCTGAATCCTCTCCTGACGCAAGGTAGGCCACAACTGTTTTAACCTGTCCTGAATATTGCGGACAGCTGGTCCTACACATATTCTGTCGGGGAGAGATCGGGGAATCTTGTTGGCCACGGGAATATCTCAGCATCACGCGGGCTGTTCATATACACACACTATGTTATCAAAAGTATCCGGACATCCCCAAAAACATATGTTTTTGAAATTAGGTACATTGTGTTGCCACCTACTGCCAGGTACTCCATATCAACGACCTCAGGAGTTATTACACATCGTGAGAGAACAGAATGGGGCGCTCCGCGAAACTCACGGACTTCGAATGTGGTCAGGTGATTGGGTGTCACTTGTGCCATACGTACGTACGCGAGATTTCCACACTCTTAAATACCAATAGCTGCACTGTTCCCGATGAAATAGTGAAGGGACACGTACGGCAAACAAGCGTACAGGCCGACCTCGTCTGTTGACCGAAAGAGATAGCCGACAGTTGCAAAGGGTCGTAATGTGTAATAGGCATACATCTATCCAGACCATCACAGGAATTCCAAACTGTATCAGGATCCACTGCAAGTACTATGACAGTTATGCAGGAGGTGAGAAAACTTGGATTTCATGATCGACCGGCTGCTCATAAGCCACACAACACGTCGGAAAATGCCAAACGTGGCCTCGATTGGTGTAAGAAGGGTAAACATTGGACGATTTAACAGTGGAAAAACGTTGTGTGGTGTGACGAATCACGGTACACAGTGTGACGATCCGATGGGAGAGTGCGGGTATGGCGAATGCCCGCTGAACGTCATCTGCCAGCGTGTGTAGTGACAGCGGTAAAATTCGAAGGCGGTGGTGTTAGGGTGTGTTTTTCGTTTTGGGGGCTCGTAGCACGTTGTTGTTTAGCGTGGCACTATCACAACACAGGCAGACATTGATGTTTTAAGCAACTTCTTGATTCCCACTGTTGAAATGCAATTCGGGGATGGCGATTGCATCTTTCAACACAATCGAGCACCTGTTCATAATGCACGTTCTGTGGCGGAGTAGTTACACAACAACAACATCCCTGTAATGCATTGGCCTGCACAGAGTCCTGAACTGAATGATACAGAACACCTTTGGGAAGTTTTGGAACGCCGACTTCGTGCCAGGCCGACCGACCGACATCGATACCTCTCCTCAGTGCAGCACTCTGTGAAGAATGGACTGGCATTCCCCAAGAAACCTTCCAGCACCTGACTGAACATATACCTGTGAGAGCGGAAGCTGTCATCAAGACTAAGGGTGGGCCAACATCACATTGAATTCCATCATTACCGATGGAGGGCGCCACGAACATTTCATTTTCAGCCAGGTATCCGGATACTTTTGATCAGATGGTATATCTGCCATGTGTAAACGAGCATTGTTCTGTTGAAAAATGGCATCATAATGTCACATTTGAGGTAACGCTTGAGGACGCGGGATGCCCTTGGCGTACCATTCTGCTGTGAAGTTCCCTCAGTCACTGCCGTCTGTGGTTTGATTTCATTCTGGATAGCTCCTTATACCACGACGCAAGGACTGACTGTTCTGTACCTCTCTGAAACGTTGGAAGCATGAGATCTCTCCCCAGGTCACCGCAATACTCGTCGACGGTGGTAACGTGGGGTAGTACACAATCACACTTCATCGTTGAACACGAGGCTTTCTGGACACTGCGTTAGTCCAGACGCAAACGTTTGCGTAGTGCAGCTGACGGCAGCCTGTGCATGGGACGGTAATTCCCTGGTCCAGCAGCTGTTAGTCTGGAACTTGTGATGTAGGATGATACTGGATGTTGCAGGGAAACCCATTGTTCTCGGATGGCAGGCTCAAATGCGAGAGGGCTACCTTGTGTTTGTGCACACTGTGGCGATCCTCACTTGTGGTGGTCAGATGTGGAATCTTTATGAGTATGCCTTCGTTCAAGTTTCCATGTAGTCCAAAATTAGGCCACTGTCACATTCGAATGCCGCATAGATATGGATATTGGACGATTCGACCAACCGGCCAAATGGAAACCCACATTGAGGCCTTTTTCAAGCTGTCAGGTGCTGATAAAGCTATCTCACACGAGTACATGGCAACTCTGTGTCCTCACACTGATCACGCAACACCTGACACTGTTCACGTCTGTTATATCCCCGTCAGGTTTGGTAAAATGGAAATACCGTGTGGCTTGTGCCTCCCGTCGGGTAGACACTTCGCCTGGCGGAAGTCTTTCAAGTTGACGCCATTTCGGCGACTTCCGTGTCGATGGGGATGAAATGATCGTGGTAAGGACAACACAACATCCAGTCCCTGAGCGGAGAAAATCTCCGACCCAGCCGGGAATCGAACCCGTGCCGTTAGGCATGACATTCCGTCGCGCTAACCACTCATCTACCGGGGGACGGACGTCAGGTTTGGTAACAACTCTGCACACGAGCGACAGTAATGCGGTGCTTGTTTCACTTTTCTTTGTCGGGTAGTGTAGTTCAATCTTCAGTTAGCTCTTACCTTGAATACGCCACGAGAACCACGATAATTACTTTTTGCTGACAACGGAGAATTGATACTTCAGTGGGCTCGCACTAGATGCCGAAAGAAAAGAAACACATTTTATGTTATCCAACTTTACGAAATTTGATGATAGGTTTATTACATACGTCTACCTCCAGTTTTAAAACTACAAAGGTGGTAGTTTAGATGCTGTTCCTCAACATCGTTTTATAATCGATGCATGTGCGTGCTGGCGACGTGCAACAACTTTGACTTGTGTCTTGGGCACTCCGTAAAGCGTGTATTTGCTGCGGAAGGCCGGCGTAAATTTCGCGCGCGTTGCCCAATGTGGCGTTAACATGATCACTGGACTTGATTGTAATTTTCCGCGTAACTGCGTTAATTGCCCGAGCCCGGTTATGTGGACGGGAAATTGACGCTAAACTACGTATCGTTTAAACAGGCCGTGCGCTGCGGTGCGCTGAGGGCTGCCTGCTGCAGTGTAGTGGGCGTACAGAAGGGCGCAGTTCCCGGAACCCCTCGTAGACAAAACGACGCAGTTGTGTTCCACTCACCGCTTGTAACCGCCAGAGAATTTCCAGAATACGTTACATGTTGATAACGAAATCTGATTATTCCTGATTTTAGAGAACACGGAGATATAAACACGCTATTTTTTTTTTTTTTTTTTGAAAATTCGTTCAACAGAGTAATAGTTGTTTCTCGAAGTTCTCTCTGTCGACCGAATATTCCATCATTTTTCGGGCGTGCATACGAAACATTTTAAATTAATGTTTCGACATTTCAGCTATTCTCAAGGTGAGTCACTTGCAAGTTTTTAAATCACTTAACACTGTGTGGAGTTATTTATTTCTTCGAAATTTTCTTTCCGTCTGATATCTTTATAAAACAACAGGTCGAATGTTGTACATGAATTGGTATGAAGATAGCATACAATATTTCAAATGTGTTAGTAATAACTATTTAGGGGGGAAAAATCTACATTTTCAAAGAATATTTACGAAAAAAGAAAAATTAATAACTAAATATTTCTACCTACGATCATTTGGCCATCTAGCGCACAGATAGTTTTTTATCCGGAATCCAGGAGTTACACGCTACTGCTTGACAAACCATAAATTTTGTAATTTATAATTCTGGACTTCACTGATATGCAACACTACACTACACCACACTACACTACACTACACTACACTACACTAACTAATAGTATCAGAACCATGCTGTATTTCTCGTAGTCTGTGTGGTTAGCCCCCGGCGCTCAGGGTTCACAAGGGCTGTGCTGCTATGCAGCCCAAGGTGTAGACACATTGGGATACGGCTGTCAGGATTTCAGGAAATCCTTGCTGGTAACCCGCGCGGTTCATCTGTCTACTGTTTCCAGAAAGTTGTTGCAGGTTGATGTTCTGCCATGGCGCGTCTCGTTATCATCATGTATGCCATCTCCTCGGTTGTCTCATTGCCCTGTAGGCTCACCGTTGATAAGCTGATATTTTAGCAGTTTCTCGTTCCTTATTATATTACAGACTGCCGCATTACAAATTGCGTTAATGTCCTGGTCTGTAACAGTTTGTCTAATGCCAGATTCTCAGACGATGTGGTCAGGGGTGCCGATTGGTTCACATTCACAAGTGTGTGTGGTGCGTTGTCGTATTCTTAGTAAGCAGCTGGGATACAGCCATGTTTCAACACACAGTGTACAACTCCCTTCGTCGAAAGGTAGTGTGTCCTTCTTCCTGTAGTGTTGGGAAGGAACTTTTAGATTCTCTTTTTTTCTGTCTTGACCCAGATGTCTTGCCATTCTCTATTAATACATGTATTTATTTCCTTACTCGATGTTGCTCTTGTGCCCAGTATCTCCTTTACCTTAGCATATTCGTGCTTTTTGAGCCAATATTGTGCACCATTCTTACGGCTAGGTCCAGAAGCACCAAACCCAGGATCCCCAGCAGCGCCCAATTCGGTGTTCTGTACGTGCTTGTCAGGCGCAGGAGTGCTCGTCTCTGTGCTCGCCGGAGAGCCTGGCTCTGTGAGCCCAAACTCTTGACTCGTAGCGCACAATAGCAACAACGACTGCGTGAAGTAAACGCGCATGTGTCAGAGAAATATCCAAACAGAATCGAAAATATCTCCGATGTACGCCTGAAAAAATGATGGAATATCCGATCCGCTGGGACAGCTTCAACAAGCACATCGCTTACTACTTCCAGGAGGATATGGTTTTGTATATCCGGAGGTTGGACAGGCTACGGAACCCGAGAGCAACAGCATCGACTTCATTACAGCCGTGATCTCTGGCGCATGCGTTTTCACTCCACAGTGTCTAAAGTGGTTTAAAAACTTGAAAGCGACTTGCCTTGAGAATGGCTGAAAGGTTTCAGCAGAAATATCGGATCATGATTTAAAAGTGTTCTTGGTCCACGTCCGAAAAGTGATGGAACGTAAATGATTGTTTTCTTGAAGCGTTAGTAAGATGGAACCTTAGAAGGGACGTTAACATTCTGCTGTCCGGCGTGCGCGAAGTACCGGTCAACGGCCGGCGACACCACAGTGGTGTCGTGAGCATAGTATCGGGCAGTGGCCGGCGGCAGCACTTTAGTATCTCTTTCATTCTGTTGTTTTGTTTAGGTAACACTAAGTTACACACGTCAATAAGTTTTTGTTTTGTTTTTATAAGTACTTATGTCCTTCCATCATGGCAGACGAAAGAGACGATACGATTATTTACGATGAATGTGCTGACGTTTTGGCTGACGTTCCGGACTACTTGGCTGATTGCGAAGAAGACATTGGATATCAAAACAATGAAAGTGAAGCACAATCGTGGGAAGATAGTGAAATGCGACCAAGAAGAATTCGGCGAACGCCACGGTTGCCAACTGATTCGGATCAAACTTTGATTTACCAAGGACCAATAATAAATTCGAAGGATCTCCAGGTCCAAACATATTTCCCAGAGATACAGAGAGCGTCGAAGGATATCGTTGAATTATATACTGGGAACGATCTATGTGAATATATTAGCAACAAAACTAACAAGTACTACAGTCAAAATTACAATAGAAGGAAACTGGATAGCAAAAATGCCAAATTTGTCAACATTACGGGACCCGAACTCAGAAAATGGTTTGGGCATGGTATCCTTTTGGGAATTGTAACAAAATTCAAGGATCGATGATTATTGATCAACGAATCCGTTGACAGAGACACCGATATTTCGCAAAACGACATCCCGCAACCGATTCAGAGAAATATTATTATTTTTACATTTTTCCGACAACAATAATAAACTAGGTAATGGCGACCGACTTCTCAAAGTGCAATTCTTAATTGATTATTTTTGCAAAAAGTTTCTCTAAACTTTTAATCTAAGTCGAAATATCTTAGTTGATGCAGGAGTGATACCGTGGCTTGGACGGTTAAATTTTAAAGTTTACAATCCGTCGAAATTTACGAAATATGGCATACTCATTCCGATGCTGTGTGATTCGAGTACGAGATACATTTCCTGATTCAAGATGTGTTCCGGCGCCTTAGCAAAAACAGTGATGGAACTGTTGATACCTACTTATGGAAAGTGGTATCACCTCTACATGGATAATTATTAAAACAGTGTAGAACTTGAAGAGAAGTTACTTGAAAAGAAAATCAGAGTTCGTGAAACCATACGGCAAAACAGAAGATTTCCGGCAAAATTAAAGCGTGCAAAAGTCAAGCTGGTCATGAAGGGAAACGTGAAGTACTCGAACAGGTATAGAGCGCTTTGAAAACTAAAACGATACGACTGATCTTCACAATACATAATTCCACTTTGGCTGACACTGAGAAAAAATGTAGAAAAACCAATTACACATTAAAAAACCTGAAAGTGTATTAGACTATAACAAATACATGAAAGGAGTGGATCGAGCAAACCAATATTACCCTATATACAGAAAAACTAAAAAATGGTAAAAAAAGGTATGCATATACCTCTTTAATTGCGCATTATTTAATGCATTCCGTACATGTCAATATTTCAATACAAAACACAAGTGTCTCCGATTTCACGATTTTTTTATTGAAAGTGTTTGATTCGTGGATAAAGGACCTCGGAGCAAAACTTGGACGTTGCCCCGTTGATACTACATCGCTTATGTCTCATCATGATCCGGTTGACAGTCTTTCCGGTCACATAAAGCAACACCAAGTAATACTAATTACCGAAACGAATAAACGAAAACGAAGAAACTGCCATGTATATTCCAAAAACAAAAAAAGGACAACAAAGTTGATGTGCAAGTCTTGTGGAGTTGCGTTACGTCTTGGAGGCTGTTTTGCTGCATATCATATGAAAGAGAAATACTAAGTACCAAAGACAATGCAAAACAACAAATCTATGAAACAGACAAATTTTGTATTTGGTTGGCTCTGAGCATTATGGGACTTAACTGCTGAGGTCATCAGTCCCCTAGAACTTCGAACTACTTAAACCTAACTAACCTAAGGACATCACACACATCCATGCCCGAGGCAGGATTCGAACCTGCGACCGTATCGGACGCACGGTTCCAGACTGTAGCGCCTAGAAAAATTTTGTATTTATTTACGTATGTATGTCTTCGAAATTTCATGAAAGTAGGGGAACAGTGTTGAGACCTTACCGAGAACTAACGATGAGATTAGTAAAATTTAACAATTTATAATCTCCTGATAATGTCAAGAACGGCCGGCGCGATAAGCCAAGTAATCCGAATTAGTGCTGCCGGCGCCAAGCGAATAGATCTAGATCTGTCCGAGACGTACTGACGGCAAAGTGTTAATAAAGTTTTTCTTGCCTTATCCCTGGTCTTCAGTGAGTGTGCATGTTACATTTGATTTGGCGATGTTAGTGTGTGGTCGGATGCCGAATGCCCTCATAAATCTCCCTTAAACATAGCACGCTTTACTTGGAATCATCATGTAAATTATCCATTCATTGAATAGTTCAAAGTTAGGATCCTCAGAAGGGATACTCCCTATCGCGAACCCCCCCCCCCCAATTTAGTGGTAAGAGGCCGCGGTAGACAGGCCAAGCATGAAAATAGCAAGAAGGTGTACTTTGAAAAAAATGCTAGATGGAAACAGTGAACGGTAGAAGTACAAGAATTGCAACATATAGCAGGCCTGTGATGCCTGGACTCCGTTGGTAAGTGGTCGTAGTGTTAGCAGGAAAGCTCTCTCGCGCCAGGAACTGCTCTCCCCTGCCCCCGAATGCCCGATAGTGGCGTGCTTGTAATCACCGGAGTCAGCCAACCAAATTCTGTCAGTGCGCTACTGCAGCAATGCGCGCATTCGCTGCTTCCCCCATACGTCATAATGCTTCCTTTTGCTGCATTGTAACACCACAGGCTAACACGTGCAGTCACGACACTTCCGCGCATTTATGTTGTACAGTGCGACAGCAACGCTTCAAGCGGACAGAAAGTTACACTTCTGAATACGGTAACGGATGACTGAGAATTTACATTCATTTGTTGCATGGTTTTTACAATAGAGGGCATATGCAGTTTCATAAAAATCGATACTAAATAAAAAATGACATATTTGTCTTCCCTTTGTTTCCTTAGGACCCTGGGAGGTATGAAACAGTACATTGTAGGAAAGCTTATTTACGATTCTTTGCATCGCATAGACATTCAGTAAAGAAAGTCGTTTTCTTTTAAGAACAAAAAAAATTTAGTAAGCGGCAGAACACCAGAGCTTTTGTAGAAAGATGTTGCATACCCACTCGTCACTTTACTTCCAGTCAAGTCTCTGAATGCGCAAAGTACGAAACTTGTATGGAATGTTGTCACATCATTACGTAACTTACGAAATAAGCCACCACAACTTCAGCTGAAGGCAAACCACACTGACGTGATAACAAAATGTCAAAAGCAATAAAATTCATTCCCGACATAAGAGAAATCGTTTCCACAACTGTTGCTACAAACGGAAACAATCTTAAACACATTCGCTTTTGAGGCAAAAGTAATTACAAAATGGTTCAAATGGCTGTGAACCCTATGAGACTTGACTTCTGAGGTCATCAGTCGCCTAGAACTTAGAACGAACTAACTAACTAACCTAAAGACATCACACACACCCATGCTCGAGGCAGGATTCGAACCTGCGGCCGGCCGGCCGGCAAAAGTAATTACATTTTAAAACTTATAAGTGTATTAGAAATTTGCGTGAAGTGTAAGAATCTGCGACATATTAGACCTCATGCAAAATTTTTACTTGGAAAGTGCCGATATTAATGAAAACAGACAATAACAGAATTATATGCTTCTCATGTATGAAATACGCTTTTACAATCTCTTACTTTTAGTTGAGTACGCTGCTATTATACGCACATTCGAAAGAGTTTCTTCATGAATAAGTCCTAGCTTACGCCACTGAATCGGTGGGATTTAGGTGTTTCTCGATCATTCGCGTCTCTTGATAACTTATTAATGCTTGGAACGCAAGAATGCAATAGCTATTTGGTTAATTAACTAGAAAAACAATGAAAAACAAGCATTACGCCTGGCTTTCTCGCCATTAGGGGTGCTAGTATCAAGACGGTAACAATTTTTGTAGCAGTGAGTGCCGGGACTGTATTAATTATGTCGGACCGTGATAATAATTAAAGGTACAGAAATTTCAGCAGACGTTTTGAAAGAGTATCCATGTGCCAGACATGGTACTCCTTGATGTTCGGTAATCTAGCAATCGCGAATGAGCAGACTAAAGTGCAGCGTCCGACTGTACAAGGAAGCTAAGTGAGCAGCTACTTGTAGTGTACCTGATGGGGTACGCTTTCTTTCAGCCCCAGCGTGCTTCTCAGGAGGAATGGTGGCCTGAACTCAGGGTCCCGTGGTTACGTAACGTTCCTGCACTGCCCGGCTAGAGCTTCACCGGAGTCCGTGTCAGGCTTCGCGTTTCCACTGCACGGCGCACATCCTTATCTGCACACACTTGCCGTTGCAGTAATTGCTGTAGTCAAGGGCGAAATAAACAACTCTGTTCTTGACAACCCAAAGGGATCGCGTACACATCCGATGACCTACTACTTTTATGAGAACGGCGTAGCTGTCAAGTGCACCGTACGCTTCTGCAACGCAGTGGGCTGTTCTCATAAAGTTCACTAGCGTGCCTGTGTCCATAACATTGGATTTGAAATTGTAACGCTACCTGGCGCATGTTGATTACGAAATGTATACGTGAAGGAGGAAAAAGTCACTGTTCAGAAAGCTCAGTTGAACATTTTCATGCGCTACGTTTACACACCGCTCAGCTTACAGAAGACAAAAACCGAATATAGAAAACTTGTTTCGCTATTGTTTACATCTTAGGCCTAACTGATTTTGCTACATCGATCAAATACTAGGATTTCCAGAGTTAGTTGCTTAGCACGAACTGAGATAATTTAGAACTTTTATAATACCTGAAAGAAAGGAAGGGGGAAAGAGAGGGGGGGGGGGGGGAGACGAGAACTAACTAGTTCG
The DNA here is from genome assembly GCF_023897955.1 of Schistocerca gregaria. Taxonomy (NCBI): domain Eukaryota; kingdom Metazoa; phylum Arthropoda; class Insecta; order Orthoptera; family Acrididae; genus Schistocerca; species Schistocerca gregaria. Next base: position 199,918,195 of record NC_064920.1, on the reverse strand, counting down.
TTCTTAATGTCAGGTAACTCGTAAGGAGATGGTACACGAGGATATATTTAAAAATGTTACCCAAACCACTTATTAATGCTATCGAAACTGTTTCTTTGAATTTCGAATGCGAAGAGCTCACTGGTCGAACGTAATTGCACTCTCTAAAGTTCTCGATATTTGTTTGACCAGAAACACGTCGTGAATGAGAGTTAAGTTCTTGGGCACAGAATAATTAGCGACTGTTTTGTCACCAGACATTGATTTTGTACGAGAGCATTTGGCACTAAACTGGCGAGTGGGTGTAATGGTTTACAAATCAGCCAGCTGAGCAAAATGTAGTGTTGTTGCCAATCACTTAGCTTCCTTACAGAAGCAAAAATACGGAACCATCATAGCACACCACCTCACCGTGCCTATTATGGTGTAGGAAGCCTGTCGGAAATCAAAATAGCTCCCAGTCTCTTCGGAATAGGTAAATACAGGTCGTGTATGGCTTTCAAGGGAATTACCTTCTTGCAAAATAGTAAAAAGTTCAGGTAACGACGATGGAGATGGGTAGCTATCATGCACCCTTGTATCCAAAGTAGACCCCATAAGCTCAATAATATTGAGATCTGGTAAGTGTGATGGCCAGAGCAGATGAGACAGTTCAGCTTCGTGCTCAGAAATCCAGTCCCGTACTTTCATGCGCTGTACACGTGAGGCCTGCGTCACGGTTCGTGGTCGAAATTCTGATGATGATCGTTGCCTGTTTTTTGTTCATTTTTCTTGATTTCTGTTGTATTAAGTATAACAGGCACGTTCCGAAGTCTGGGCACCCATCTTGCATCGACTTCCATGTGCAAATGATCCGAAAAACGGTAGTGCAAAATAACCGTAACGTTACTGCAATTTCCTCTAGATTCAACCGCCCTTCACTCAGACCTCCACTTTCAACAAAAGCGTTGGCTATCTCAGTCACTATCTCAACAAGTCGACCAACACGTGGATCATCAGCAATGCTATCTTCATCCTAAACGAAACTATTTGGACCATTCCTTCGCTGTGGAATATGAAGGGGAAGCGTCACCATAAATATGGTCCAGGCGGACTTCGATTTAAACTCGTGGAAGACCTTCTTTTGTCGCGAACTTTATCACTGCGCGATGCTCGATTTTATCCATTACAGCGAGCAACGTCTTACGGATTCACCATTGGACTCAGGTTAGAGCGAGCTGCACTTTGTGTGTGAATCTGCTGACAGACTTCGCTAGCTCCCCGCCAAGGCATTGTAACCTTCGCGCTCGTATTCGAGGTCAGGCGGGAAACTTACCGGAGCCTACCTCGTATCAACAAACGCGGAGGGATAGATAGCTCAATGTTTATGTCTGTCTTAAACTCACGGCGAGCACAGTATAAGTTAAGTTTTTCATTCCATTTTATGCCGCTCCAATCGGATAGTCAGAGATGTTATTGTTGCCACTGATTCAACGTTAGTAGAGTAAGCAAACAGAAACGAGTCTTTCCGCCTGTTTATGCGCCATGCGTGAAATTTATTTACATTTTAGGTCAGCTGTTTGTCCTCGCACAAAGTGTCGATCCTCTCCAGCCTTTCCTCAGTTAGGGTACTTTTTTGTGATTTCCATCTTCGACATCATCTGGCGAGAACAGCGTCGTGGAGCTTTCGCTGTTATTCATCAGATCATTTGTATGTATTGTGCGCAGTAACGACCCTAATTTTAGATCTGACGATTTCGCTCAGTTACGAACGACTTTCGATTTATATCTGTTACGAAGTTCTCAATCCAGTTACAAAAGTGGCCCGATATTCCATAAACTTTTATTTTGTTCACTAGTGGAAAGTACAGAACCATATCGAATGGCTACAGGAAGACTGGTAAACTTACCAATCTGGACGACGTTATCTACATCCGCCTGGGTCTCATGGGTGAAAACAGCGAAGAGTGTCTCATGAAATCTTTGATAGCAGACTCCACATGCAGCAGACACTTTCGTTCCCGAAAAAGGTTTATGATTAAAACAAAACTAATACTTGCACAAAGTGAGAAAAGGCGTAGAAGTGACAAAGCTAGGGCTTCCTACAAAGCTGATCTTTAAAACCGGCTTTTTAAAATGGTTCTTAAGACTAAACGTCCGCCTAGCGGAACACGTAGTGAGATACGCTCCTGCCAGCAAGAGGCCTTGCTCGTCATGATGCGCGGGACAGATTTAGCAGAGAGCGATCGGTTGCTTGTAGATGCGGCCGGCCTAGACCGGTGCAGTTCAGTGATTCGGAAACAGGCGGGGTGGGAGCGCACACCTTCCAGAAGACAAACCGGACCTCCAGATCATTTCGCGAAAACTTAAAGACAAAAGAGAACTCCCTTAGGTTGGCTTGGTAAACGACGTGCACACTAATTATCTACAGAAAAACTGACAACCATGCTGCTCCGCCGTAATGTACAAACACGGGTAACACATTTTTTTGCGATAGTGAGATTCAGAGAGCACGATTCGCAAGGAATACTATAGTGAAACGGTATTTTATTGAAAAATTAATGACTTGCCAGTGATGTAATGGCTCGGGTAGCTCTGTGATTAACAATGTGTAAAAAATGATTAAGCAGTAGATGCAGTGTTGTTTCGTATTTAGGGTTCCATAACTCAGTCCGTAGAAACTAAACCCTTACGGGATCACGTCGTTGTCCGACCGTCTGTCTCAGTCTGTCAGGCTGTTCAGAACCTTATTTCTCAGGAACGGGCAGACGCACCAAGTTGAAATTTCTCACATGGTACGGTCTACGCTCCCTTGGCGATATAAAAAAGTGCAAATTGGCGTGCAAATTCCAGCCTTTTTTGCCAGTGAACAGCAGTAAGCATGGATGCATCAATCCGGCGCCAGTTGCGGACGCCCATACCATCAACGTTCGCTGAACGGCCGTTGTGGGAGTACTATTGCTAGCCCTTTGTTCGTGTAGACGGTCAGTTGCTCTCAACAGTTACTACACATCTCCGCAGCCTTTGGTTCAGCTGGGTGGCCAATTGCTCAAAAGTTGCATCAGTATTCACTGGTACATATCGACGCAGCCGTCGTCCACCCTTACCGTGTATGTCCTGTGGTGCAGCACATCTATCAGAGATCATCTGAACAGCCCAGAGTTCCACGGGACTGGAAGAAGGCCCAGGTCATAGCAGTCTATAAAAATGGTAGAAAGTCGGATGCACATAATTGCTGGCCAATTTCACTGACATCGATTTGTTGAAGAATTGTGGGACATATTTTGTGTTCAGACATAATGACCGGTCTAGACTCATCTGCAGAAACCAGCAAGGTTTTAGGGAACAGCGATTATGCGAGACACAACTGGCCCTCTTTGTGCATGATGTACAACAGGCTCTAGATACAGACTCCCAGGTTGCTGCCATATTTCTGGACTCAGTTCCGCACTGTCGCTTGCTCCAAAAGGTGCGCGCTTACGGTCTATCCGATGACATATGCGGTTGGATGAAAAGTTTTCTAACAGACGGGGAGCAGTATGTTGTCCTGAACGGGGTGACTTCAACAGAAACTAGCGTAACTTCAGGTGTGCCCCAGGGCAGCGTAATAGGTTCGCTGCTTTTTACGATATACGTAAACGATCTGGTTGATGGTATTGACAGCGGCGTTAGACTGTTTGCCGATGATGCTGTAGTCTACAGGGAAGTAGTATCACACGATAGTTGTGAACAAATCCATGAGAATTTGCGGAAAATAAATGCGTGGTGTAATGACTGACATTTATCTCTCAATATTACTAAGTGTAACCTACTGCGTATAACAAGCACAAAATCCCCATACGTGTAAGAGTACAAAATAAATTCACAGTATTTGGAAGCGGTATCATCCATCAAGTATCTGGGTGTGACTATTGGAAATGATCTCAAATGGAATTATCAAATTACAGAAGTAACGGGTAAGGCGAGCTCTAGATTGTGGTTTATTGGTAGAGTCGTGAAGCGAAGCAGTCCTTCAATCAAGGAAGTTGCTTACAATTTACCACAAACTTTCAAATCGCGCAGTGATTACCATTCAAAGATAAGGGAAATTAGAGCTTGTAATGAGGCATTCAGACAGTCGTTTTTCGCCGCGCTATCCGAGAGTGGAACAGAGAGAGAGAGAGAGAGAGAGAGAGAGAGAGAGAGAGAGGGGGGGGGAGAGAGAGAGAGGGGGGGGGAGAGAGAGAGAGAGAGGGGGGGGGGGAGAGAGAGAGAGAAAATATGACTTTGGCGTGAATTTTGCCCTCCGCCTCACACCGTTTGGTGGCTAGCGGAGTATGTACTAGGTGTACCTGTATGAAATGAGCGTTAAGATACAAATATGTCGATAGAGAACATTTGTTGTGAACGAGCGTTAATTTTTTTTTTTTTGTTTGGTTGGTATGACATCTGTCAAAGATATTTAGTATACATCAAGTCATGGAACAAACAATGTCTAATTTTGTACCAGAAAGTGATGATTTGCGGAAAGCATTAATTTTTTGTTTTCATTTGAAAAAATGTGCTGCAGAGTTGCATCAAATGCTTGTCGAAGCATATGATGATCATGCTCTATCATAAGCAACATGCAAAAGATGGTTTCAACGGTTCAGAAATAATGATTTTGATGTAAGAAATGAAGAACGTGGAAGACCACCAAGAAAAGTTGTAAGACGCCGAATTGCGTGCAATATTGGATGAAGATGATACTTTGAGTCAGAACCAAATGGCAGCAATGCTAAATGTTGCACAAGAAAGAATTTCTGGCCGTTTGAAAGCTATGGGAAAGATCTAAAAGTGTGGAAAATGTTACATTAATTGAATGAAAGAGAGATGGAAAACCGAAAAACCGTTTGTCAAATTCTGCTTCAAAGACATGAAAGAAAATCAATTTTGGATCGAATTTTTTACTGGCGATGAAAAATGGATTTATTTTACGAATCCTAAACGGGAAACATCATGGGTTAATCCGGGACAACCATCAACATCGACGGCAAAACCAGATCGATTCGGCAAGAAGACAATGCTCTGTGTTTGGTGGGATCAGAAAGGTGTGGTGTATCATGAGCTTCTAAAACCAGGTGAAACTGTGAATACTAATCGCTACAGACAACAAATGATCAGTTTGCACTATGCATTGATCGAAAAAAGACCAGAATGGGCCAGAAGACATGGCAAAGTAATTTTTTTACACGACAATGCACCTGCACACAAAGCAAAACTACTTCAGGATACAACTTGGCTTGGGGCTGCTACCCCACCCGCCGTATTCACAGATTCCGACTGCCATTTGTTTTCATCAATGGGACACGCATTGGCTGAGGAACACTTCGATTCCTACGAAGAAGTCTAAAATTGGGTGTCTGATTGGTTTGCTTCAAAGACGAACATTTCTATTGGCGTGGTGTCCACAAATTGCCAGAAAGGTGGTTGAAATGTATGGAAAGCAATGGTCAGTACTTTGAATAAAATGTTTTTACTTTTCAATTCAAAATTAGTGCTTCATTTTCACAAAAAAAAAAACACGCTCAATTCATCCTGGTACAGCTGGTGTGTAAATGTAGATGGCACCATTTTGCCATGCACGGTATACTTTATCCACGGTGGCATGTGAACAGTTTAGAAAGTTAGCCGTTTCGGAAATACTTCCTCGCTTGGTGCGAATGGCAATGATCGTGCCCTTGTGAACGTTAGATAAATCGCTCCGTTTCCACATTAGAGCAACCACTTCACTGTTCCCTTCGCCCTCCTGACACGCTTCATATACCCTGCACTGCTGGTGCTGCCACCTGCCATCTTATTCTACGTTATGTCGAACGTAGACGGTGGTGGTATTAATGTGACTGGATCATGTATTTTGGCCACTTTGCGTACAGCCGTGTGACATACCACTTCGGGTTTTAACTTTCGGCGTCGGAGCCCTTCTGTCAAGTCGCCCGCAGTGGAAGGCAGAAGCAGCCTGGGGAGTCGCTACTCCTAGCAGGGCGCCCAGTTTTCGGGAGCGTTAGCGGCCGTTAATAGGCTTAACGAGCGGGTCCGCGCGGCGTTTTTCCCTCTCGGCCTGGCCGGGCACCCTTTTTAAATTAATCTCATTACCGAGGCAAGCGATCACGTTTTATTGAAAGCAGCGGCCCATAACATTGTTCTACAAAAAACTTTTTTTCTATTTCTGATAAATATTGTGATCCTAGTTGTATTTTGAGTGCTGAATTGAAAACTCTTTTTGGTTTTTTTCTGTCAGGGATAGTTTATGAGTAATCGCAATTTTATTTCTCTTTTCAGTTTCTGATATAGTGCAGCAAACGTGAGGTGAAATTCGACAAACAAATGCACATCTTTATGATATTATAAGTTCATCACATTAATGGAGGGTGGGAACTAACATATAACACAGTAATCTTTGTCTATACACTTTGTCAATTTTCTGTAATTTCTCATGTCAAATAAATGCTTCAAACAATGAGCCACTGCCTTGTAATGCACATCACTTTTTTCCCTTGTATTGTGAATCTTTCTTCTCTCGAATGATATTCCAGCAATAATTTGGTAACATAGAAGGTACCCACTTCCCTTCATAGCGCCCTTCTGTGGTAGAAATGTCTTTATGGAATCTTTCCCCATGTTCTTCTGATACGTCAATACAACTCTCTGTGAAGTAGTCCAGACCAGAGTCCATCATATGTACCTTGAAAGACATATTGCACCCCAAATCCTGATATGCTTTGATCATATCCTTCACCATTGCTTTGTAGTTAGTAGCTCTTCTTCTTCCGAGGAAGTTTTCCGACACCATCTTGAAACATTCCCATGCGGTTTTTTCTTTATCAGTTAAACGTGCTTCAAAATTTGCATCTTTCTGCAGCTCCCTGATTTGTGGGCCCACAAATACACCTTCCTTTATTTTTGCAGCTGAAAGACGGGGGAATTTGGTAGCGAGATATGCAAACCTACAGCCTATTGGATCCATGGCCTTCACGAATTGTTTCATTAGGCCAAGTTTAATGTGAAGCGGTGGAAGTAGTATATATTCAGGAGCTACCAGAGTTTCACGTTGTACATTCTTCTCGCCAACTTTCCATCTTCGCCTAGGCCATTTCTTTTTCACGTAGCGAAAATTTCGGTCTCGACTATCCCACTCGCAAAGAAAACAGGCATACTTTTTGTAGCCTTGTTGCATTCCCAGTACCATAGCAATTAACTTGAAATCTGCACATATTTTCCATTTGTTTTCTTTGCATTTTAATTAATTTAGCATCCTTTGTACGAATTCGTAATTCTCTTTTGTCAAACTAGCGTAAGCTACTGGAACAGAGGGTATTTTATTTCCGTTATGGAGCAAAACAGCTTTCAGACTTGTTTTCGATGCATCTATGAAAAGTCTCCACTCCTGTGAAATATAAGTGAAGTTCAGCACCTTCATCACGCCACCAACATCATTGCGAAAAAAGCAGCTTCGCCTTTTGTTTACTTAGTCCTAAATCACGTACTAAATCATTTAAATCTGCCTGTGTTGACAAATATGGCGATGACTCACTTGTGCAGTGATATAAAGAATCATCATCTGTGATTTCTTGAGTACTACTTATTTCACTGTCACTCTGAATTTGAGCTCGAGCTCTTGAAGGTACTGGAAGGTTGTCGGAATGCTGCACTGGCATTCTCGCTGAAGGCAGATCTGGGTAAACAATGTGCCTCTTCGACTTTTTGTTTGTAAAACCCTGAATTTTTGTTAGACAGAAATAACAATCAGTAACATGGTCCTTAAACTCCGTCCACACCATGGGAACAGCAAACAGCGCCACATTCTCTTTACCTTTCAACCACAGAATTAGTTTGCAGTAACATGTAGCTCAACAGAAATGTGGTGCCCATTCTTTATCTTGGTCTCCTACTTCTACTGCAAAGTAATGTTTGTATGCTTTCTTTATGACTGAAGAAATTTTCTTCCTATTTCTGGCAAAAGTGAACTTCCCACAGATGTAGCAGAAGTTGTCCGACTTATATCGACATCCACGACGACGTGGCATTTCTGCAAATTTAAAAATACCACTTTGGTAATACACCTGTATTAAATTAATAGTAGGGAACTAGAGGAACGCTGATGTGTAACAAAAAGCAGTCGTTTTACCTTCAGCACCAGGCTCAATCACTTTACTCACAGGAACTAAAAAATTCAACTGTGCTCGGAAATACGACAGACAGTTACTTGTCAGCCAAAACACCCACTCGTTAAGACTGACACAAATTGCGGCTAACACCACTGTTGTAAACTCGATGCACCTGCCCCTAGGAGACGTGAAGCTTTACTGCCGAGGCAGCGCCGGATGTCGCCGTTCGACTTAATGAGATGTTTCAGGTGGTCTTAATGACATACAGGTAGGTGTGGCGGGGATAACCTAATAATGTATGATTCTTCCCACCTGCTGTTGAAAAAGAAATTATCACGTTCTATCACTATTGGATGCGGCAACATACCCGTATTTCTCTATAACGTCTCTGTGTTTGCCATGAATTGTGAATACACTCCTGGAAATTGAAATAAGAACACCGTGAATTCATTGTCCCAGGAAGGGGAAACTTTATTGACACATTCCTGGGGTCAGATACATCACATGATCACACTGACAGAACCACAGGCACATAGACACAGGCAACAGAGCATGCACAATGTCGGCACTAGTACAGTGTATATCCACCTTTCGCAGCAATGCAGGCTGCTATTCTCCCATGGAGACGATCGTAGAGATGCTGGATGTAGTCCTGTGGAACGTCTTGCCATGCCATTTCCGCCTGGCGCCTCAGTTGGACTAGCGTTCGTGCTGGACGTGCAGACCGCGTGAGACGACGCTTCATCCAGTCCCAAACATGCTCAATGGGGGACAGATCCGGAGATCTTGCTGGCCAGGGTAGTTGACTTACAACTTCTAGAGCACGTTCGGTGGCACGGGATACATGCGGACGTGCATTGTCCTGTTGGAACAGCAAGTTCCCTTGCCGGTCTAGGAATGGTAGAACGATGGGTTCGATGACGGTTTGGATGTACCGTGCACTATTCAGTGTCCCCTCGACGATCACCAGAGGTGTACGGCCAGTGTAGGAGATCGCTCCCCACACCATGATGCCGGGTGTTGGTCCTGTGTGCCTCGGTCATATGCTGTCCTGATTGTGGCGCTCACCTGCACGGCGCCAAACACGCATACGACCATCATTGGCACCAAGGCAGAAGCGACTCTCATCGCTGAAGACGACACGTCTCCATTCGTCCCTCCATTCACGCCTGTCGCGACACCACTGGAGGCGGGCTGCACGATGTTGGGGCGTGAGCGGAAGACGGCCTAACGGTGTGCAGGACCGTAGCCCAGCTTCATGGAGACGGTTGCGAATGGTCCTCGCCGATACCCCAGGAGCAACAGTGTCCCTAATTTGCTGGGAAGTGGCGGTGCGGTCCCCTACGGCACTGCGTAGGATCCTACGGTCTTGGCGTGCATCCGTGCGTCGCTGCGGTCCGGTCCCAGGTCGACGGGCACGTGCACCTTCCGCCAACCACTGGTGACAACATCGATGTACTGTGGAGACCTCACGCCCCACGTGTTGAGCAATTCGGCGGTACGTCCACCCGGCCTCCCGCATGCCCACTATACACCCTCGCTCAAAGTCCGTCAACTGCACATACGGTTCACGTCCACGCTGTCGCGGCATGCTACCAGTGTTAAAGACTGCGATGGAGCTCCGTATGCCACGGCAAACTGGCTGACACTGATGGCGGCGGTGCACAAATGCTGCGCAGCTAGCGCCATTCGACGGCCAACACCGCGGTTCCTGGTGTGTCCGCTGTGCCGTGCGTGTGATCATTGCTTGTACAGCCCTCTCGCAGTGTCCGGAGCAAGTATGGTGGGTCTGACACACCGGTGTCAATGTGTTCTTTTTTCCATTTCCAGGAGTGTATATACACTCCTGGAAATTGAAATAAGAACACCGTGAATTCATTGTCCCAGGAAAGGGAAACTTTATTGACACATTCCTGGGGTCAGATACATCACATGATCACACTGATAGAACCACAGGCACATAGACACAGGCAACAGAGCATGCACAATGTCGGCACTAGTACAGTGTATATCCACCTTTCGCAGCAATGCAGGCTGCTATTCTCCCATGGAGACGATCGTAGAGATGCTGGATGTAGTCCTGTGGAACGGCTTGCCATGCCATTTCCACCTGGCGCCTCAGTTGGACCAGCGTTCGTGCTGGACGTGCAGACCGCGTGAGACGACGCTTCATCCAGTCCCAAACATGCTCAATGGGGGACAGATCCGGAGATCTTGCTGGCCAGGGTAGTTGACTTACAACTTCTAGAGCACGTTCGGTGGCACGGGATACATGCGGACGTGCATTGTCCTGTTGGAACAGCAAGTTCCCTTGCCGGTCTAGGAGTGGTAGAACGATGGGTTCGATGACGGTTTGGATGTACCGTGCACTATTCAGTGTCCCCTCGACGATCACCAGAGGTGTACGGCCAGTGTAGGAGATCGCTCCCCACACCATGATGGCGGGTGTTGGCCCTGTGTGCCTCGGTCGTATGCAGTCCTGATTGTGGCGCTCACCTGCACGGCGCCAAATACGCATACGACCATCATTGGCACCAAGGCAAAAGCGACTCTCATCGCTGAAGACGACACGTCTCCATTCGTCCCTCCATTCACGCCTGTCGCGACACCACTGGAGGCGGGCTGCACGATGCTGGGGCGTGAGCGGAAGACGGCCTAACGGTGTGCGGGACCGTAGCCCAGCTTCATGGAGACGGTTGCGAATGGTCCTCGCCGATACCCCAGGAGCAACAGTGTCCCTAATTTGCTGGGAAGTGGCGGTGCGGTCCCCTACGGCACTGCGTAGGATCCTACGGTCTTGACGTGCATCCGTACGTCGCTGCGGTCCGGTCCCAGGTCGACGGGCACCTGCACCTTCCGCCGACCACTGGCGACAACATCGATGTACTGTGGAGACATCACGCCCCACGTGTTGAGCAATTCGGCGGTACATCCACCCGGCCTCCCACATGCCCACTATACGCCCTCGCTCAAAGTCCGTCAACTGCACATACGGTTCACGTCCACGCTGTCGCGGCATGCTACCAGTGTTAAAAAGACTGCAATGGAGCTCCGTATGCCACGGCAAACTGGCTGACACTGACGGCAGCGGTGCACAAATGCTGCGCAGCTAGCGCCATTCGACGGCCAACACCGCGGTTCCTGGTGTGTCCGCTGTGCCGTGCGTGTGATCATTGCTTGTACAGCCCTCTCGCAGTGTCCGGAGCAAGTATGGGGGGTCTGACACACCGGTGTCAATGTGTTCTTTTTTCCATTTTTAGGAGTGTATATACATATTACATAAAAAGTATCCCTGACAACGATATTTTGTTTACATATTTGAATTTCCCACGGTAAAATGATCTAGAAGCACATACTTTGATATCAGAAATAGAACCCATGTCGAACAGTGTAATTCGGCCCGGCCAGCGAGTGCAAGTGAAGACCGGACCGTACGCTGGCGCAGTACGGAGTGAGTGTGGGAGGGCAGTGCAGTGCAGGGCTCGGCCAGTGTGCTTTATTCCATTAGCCGGCGCGCCGCCTAATCTGCCTCGCATGTGCGGCGAATTTTAATCAGCGCGCCGGAAAGGAGAGCACCCCTAAGGCTGCGAGCGGCGGCGGTGGCCAGCCGCCTGCCGAAAGCCAGCGCACTCCCACACGACTCGCGTCGGCGGAACGCCTCTGCCAGTTCCCTCCTCTGGACGACTGCAAATCCTGCTTTGCGGTATTCGAAACCTTTACACGGCAAACAGAAAATAACATCTTCCATACAGTCTCATTTCCGGGTAGGATCTCATATGAAATTGCCGATGTCTTCAAACGAAAAGGCATAAACATATTTTTCATCGCTGACAACAAGTTTAGGCAGAAGTTGCCTCACAACAGCAACACAAGAAATCGACTCTACCATACAGGTGCGTACAAAATTTTATGTTTGGGCTCTGATGATTTTCACATAGACAAGTAGATCATTTGACATTAGATTCAAAGAACATATGGTAGCATTATACCACACATCAGCAATAGTTAACCACATGCATAAAAGTAAACATCGTCCTAACAACATTCTACGTATTCAATCTAGAGCGGAAAAACTAGACATCCTTGAAACGCTCCAGATATACAATACCAACGAAAACAATTTGAATGTATCTACATGCCAACATTTACAATTGCATGATCACTGTTTTTATCAACAACACACACACACACACGCACACACACACACACACACACACACAGCATCCTGCTCTCATACTTACCACAAATAATTAGTTGTGTTACCGTGATAGTTCCCAAATGAAAATGGGAATTTTATAAAAAGAATTCTTTTTAAGATTCAGTCTTGATCGCTACAAGAACATAGGTTGTAGCATACGTGGTGCGATCAAGACTGAATTTAAAAAAGAATTTTTTTAAATATTTTTGATCGCTATTCCAAAAAAATGTTTATGAAATTGGGAATGCCCTTAATTCACAAACGTGTCAGCACACCAACAGTTCGTACCCCTGTCACCTTGAGGCTACATATAGAGTTATTCTTGGTAACGTTAAAAAACAACTGTAGCGACGTACATGACGCCGAGACAGGTAATTTAATGCAAGTCGCATAGGGCCGCAAATGTCGGGAAATACGCCAAATTAGATGACACATTTATAATATGGATGTTATTTTCGAGCCCGTACGTAAAGGGTAATTGAGCAATACAAATCTTGCATTCAAGCAAACGGTACAAATTTGGAACACCTTTTGTATGTGCAATCTGTTGTAAGTGTAGTATATATCACCTGTTGTAAGTGTAGGAGTTACATTATTGTCCTCGCAGTAACCAAGCAAAAGCTGTTTTATTTTGTGTTTCTTTCCTTTATCACTTTCCTTCTGTTTACAGGCATTATTTAGTAAGGTAATTAGCTGCTAATGGCGCAATGCGGAAACGAAAACGACGCAGTACAGGTGGTCTCTGTTGTACGAACTTTCCAACAAACGGTTCTATGCGCTACAGCCTGGAGCCGAGCGACCGCTACGGTCGCAGGTTCGAATCCTGCCTCGGGCATTGATGTGTGTGATGTCCTTAGGTTAGTTAGGTTTAATTAGTTCTACGTTCTAGGCGACTGATGACCTCAGAAGTTAAGTCCCATAGTGCTCAGAGCCATTTGAACTAAATACCCATTTTCTGGAAACAAAGTTCAGATGATTCGTCTACGAGGTGATCCTTGTCCGAAACTGTCCCGCCTATGTACTAAGATTTCGTCACATTTCTCTTCTGAGCTTGAGATTTTAATGGAATCGGACGAGAACTTTTTAGCCAAAGTCTCCATCGCTAAAACCTTCATAGTTACATTTCAGCTGTTACGAAATTGTGTACGCTGCCTAGTTACAAGTTGTAAAGGGTTGTTGAGCCATCACATCCTTCAAAAATTTCTCCAAAAAAATACATAAATAGTTATATGCAAAAGGAAAGGATATTATAATTTATTGCCGCGTTGATAATAGTCTTTACAGAAGAAGCTTCAAGGCAGGGAAAGGAGGTTGTGGACGCAATCGTGTGAGGATTTCAGCAGCCGAAATGAAGTCAAGGAAACTATTCAGATGTTCGTGTAAAGTGATTTGGCGATACCACGCCATATTATCTAGCCAAGATGGTTGACAACACAAGTTTAGTGCTCCAAATGATTTGTCGCTTCACCACCCGTTACTCATTAAAAACTATAATGAAGTGCTTTATAAACTTCATTTATGAAAATTTCTCATATTGTATACACGATAAATTTTGTATTACAGTATTGCTACTTTTTGTTGTTTCTTGTTCATAAATAACTCTTATGAAGGCCGCTAACAGTCCCAATTCTTTGTATCCCACTTACATTGTTTTATTTGCGCAAAAGTTTGGAGATATAACCATATCGTTCGGCAAATATGGGAGTACAAAACCAACGTATCGTTCCTCAGCAGTCACCTGAATATAACAGAAAGTCTCGTTGCTGAAAATTCGTGCTGTATCAACGACTGTACCCGAATGAGCACCCGAGAATGATTTATATTACGTATTCCTTCCGAAAATCTCGCTTCTCATGGAAATAATTACTTTTTTTATCGTTGCGGTATGAGGTACGGGCACAACAAATATTATCAGTCTTTCTAAAAAAAAAAGTCTAATTTCTTTTTAACCGAACTTGTTTCACCAATGTACCCTCTACAGCTCCGAAGATGCCGAAGCGAACTCTATAGCAAGGTCAGGTGCAGTGTGCAGCAAAAAAGGTAATGTGCAGTGAAATGAAAAACCGTGACATTCAATCAGTTGAAAACCCGTACTTTGATGCCTGCAAAAGAACCAGTGAACACACGAAAAGGATAGGAAACATGAAGTCATTGATCACCATTCAGTAATACTACATAGTTATCTTTTCTGTTAGAGGGTACAGATGATGCATAATATGAATTCGTGAACCGTGTTTGATTAAAAACAAAATAAAGATTGAGTTGGAAAAGATGGATAATATACACCGTGTAACGGGTATAAACGCAAAAATTTCTGTTAGTGAGTGAGAACGGGGTACCAAACAACATTACAAATATATTTGTCAGTTGCAGACTGACAATCATTGCCTTTACAAGTCGTATGCTTTTTAGCTCGGTTAATACCTCAAAGTACATGTGGCAAGAGCAAGCCACGAATGCTTATTTTCCTCTGATCAGCATGTCAGGTGTGGGTGTGTGGATGTGAACGGTTAGTCTATGCTGACAGGCGTAGTCCATTTAATGACGCAGTACGACATTGCAGAAGACGTATGGTCGTCAAGTTTGTGTTTGCAGAAAGACTCTTCGATGCAGAGAAAAAACAACCAACTCTGTGACGTATGTACATATTAAGGTACCGCATACAAAAGTAACTGTGCTTATAACCGTTACATCCTGTATGTTCTAAAAACGAAACATGAACGTGATTGAAGCAGCAGCTGAGGAAGAATGCCTGCAAATATTAAAATGGCAGTACTTCGATAAAGTAAACGAACTGGTACACTGTGTTTAGCAGTTTCAATCTCGCTATTTCACGTCTACAGCATCCGCGCTAGACAGCTGTACGACTGCGACGTGAAGCAACTGAGCACTCGTAACCGCTAGCTGTAAGAAGATTTTGAAGCGCAAAAGGGATTCGCTTTCAGCGAGAGGTCTCCCGGTCGGCACGATTTGCGATCTATACGTAAACGCCTCACAGGCGCTAAGTGGGGCGGCTGGATGGCAACAGCACGACCGGGGGGTTGTGATTGACGTCACGGGCCGCCGAGAGTTTGTTTATAATGTGGTGGTGACGTCACGCGCTGCGGTATCGACCGCAGGGCGCAGCTGAGCAGCTCGGCGCGCATGCGCGGGAGAGCGGCCGCAGCTGCCGCGGCGCGCTGTTGCTAGGCGACCGGCGCGGGCGCCGGCGCTGCTCTGAGTAGGTCACCCACTGCCTGCAACAAGTTCCCCTCAGCCGTCGTGGGAGGGGGGGCTGGCGAGGGGGAGGGGCGGCTGCCGCACGGTGTAAACACGGCCCGAGCGCCGCCGCTCTGCAACCTGTCCGGCCGCTGCCAGCTCACAGCAACACCGTCTCTGCTTCATCCTCCGCTGCAGGGGTGGTGTTCCGTGTATTCTATCTGTGCTCTAAATGAGGATAATATGTGCAAATTGAACACCTGACACTGTAACTAAAAGAGAAACAAAAATTCGACTGAACTGCAATATCTATAGCGGGATACATGCAGGGCCTACCGGTAACAAATCTAGCAGCTTGCCTTTACATTGCTTGATGTCTTCCTTCAGTCCGACTTGGTGGGGATCCCAAACATTCGAGCAGTATTCAAGAATGGGTGGCATTAGTATTCTATACGCTGTCTCCATTATAAATGATCTATGCTTTCCTAAAATTCTCCTAGTAAACCGAAGTCAACCATTCGCCTTTTCTACTATTGTCCTTAAGTGCTCGTTCTATCTGATGCTGGTTTGCAACGTTACCCGTAGATGTTTACTCGACATGACTGTCTCGGGCAGCACACTACTAATGCTGTATCTGAACGACTTAAGGCTTGCTTTAATTTAATATTTTCTACATTTAGAGCAAATTGTCTTTCATCACGGCAATTAAAGTTTTGTCTGTCATCTTGTACACTCCTACAGTCACTCAACGACGACACCTTCCCGTACACCACACATCATCATCAAACAGCCACAGGCTGTTGCTCACCCAGTCCTGTCAGTTCCTTGAGGTTCTGCTGACGATCCATCGTGGACAGTAACCTACATTTTTTGGAGAGATTATTCAACAGACAAATGCAATAACTTCGATTTGCAGGGATACGTTATCAAATCGTGAACAAAGCACAGTTTTATTCAAAAATGGCTCTGAGCACTATGGGACAACATCTATGGTCATCAGTCCCCTAGAACTTAGAACTACTTAAACCTAACTAACCTAAGGACATCACACAACACCCAGTCATCACGAGGCAGAGAAAATCTCTGACCCCGCCGGCAATCGAACCTGGGAACCTGGGCGCGGGATGCGAGAACGCTACCGCACGACCACGAGCTGCGGACACAGTTTTATTCGTGATGGTACTAAACATGAGATGATTAGTGATCGCCTAATAATTGTAGTTGTGCTTATAGATCCCAATATATATGCCATTTGTTAACATCTCCCCGCAAATCAAAGCTTTTGCGTTTGTATTCGGAGTCATATCCCAAAAAACGTCTTTGAAGAGTCCCCAATGTTGTCGTAGTCTTCACTTCGAAGACCACTTGTTTAAACTTTGACGCTAGTCTAGCCTATATAAAGCCCCCCACCTTTGCGCAATTATTGCACCCATATGTATCTGAACCTGCCTTGTGCTACAAATTGTACTCCGTGGTACAATTCTCTCAATTGCCAAATCAGCTATTCCTTGGTATCTTACGGTGTCTCCAAACATTCCCATCTTTCAGCCAAGTATATCATGGTACTCTCCTTGTGGAAATCCTCAGCGTTTCAGAACTGTCTATTCTCTTCTTAGGTATACTGCTTATTGTCCACGGTTTACATCGGCACGAGCCTACACTCCATGCAAACGCTTTCAGAAAAAGACATCCCAACACGTAAATTTGTATTCAATGTTAATAAGAGAAATGTTTTTCCTTGATATCGGCAGTACGTCATTTTTACTCCTGTTGTCATCAGTTACTTCACTGCCAACGTAGAGGAATTGGTCTACATTTAGTGTCCGTTTTCCTAATCTGATTCCTTCAGCATCGCCTGATTTGATTAGACAGCATTGCATTACTGTTGTTCTATAGGGTGGTTTGTAATTCAAGTATAGCTAATTGACAAGGCCTCATGAGAAACGAATGATCGGAATTGTTCGTAAGGACGTACAGAACAGAAGTAACGAGTAAGCCGTTCGAAGAAACACATTTTAATTAGCACAAGAGAGGGCAACATTTGTTAATCTTGTGCCATATTTACTTCCCAGGTTACAAATGTTGCTCATTGTACCAAGTATCAGCATCCAAGACAGCCTGGAATCCAACTAGTGATTGCTTTACTGCTGCCCGAAACATATCAGGTGAGATGTTGGCTACTTCCTTCGCTAAGCTCATCTTCGACGTCCAATGTGTGTTAGTCTCTTGGTGAACCATGTGCTTTACGTAACCCAAGAGCGAGAAATCAAAAGGCTTAGAATGTGCGCTGGCCGCTGTGGCCGAGCGTTTCTAGGCGCTTCAGTCCGGAACCGCGCTGCTGCTATAGTCGCAGGTTCGAATCGTGCCTCGGACATGGATGTGTGCGATGCCACTAGGTTAGTAAGGCTTAAGTAGTTCTAAGTCTAGGGGACTGACGACCTCATTTGTTAAGTCACAAAGTGCTCAGAGCCATTTGAACCAATTAGAAAGTGCTGATGTTTATGACGATATAGTTTGCAATGATGGACCAATGAATCGTTTTTCTCCAAATGTGGTGCGGAGTTACCGAGTAGCCGAACGAACAATGTGGGCTGGTGCTCCGTAATACATCAAAACACACGAGTCCAAACCACCTCTCTCCCGTAGAGCAGGAATCACTTGGCGGAGAAGATCACAATAGAGAAATATGGACCAATTACGAACTCTTCCCGTTAGCGGCAACACACAGTGGCGCGTTCACTATGCAGGGGAACATCCTAAACGTTATTCGGTGTTGACAATTCCCCAAATGCAACAATTGTAAGTGTTCTTTGCTCCAGTAAATTTATCAACTTGTTCAAGCAGTTCATTGCCAACATGAAATTGGACTTTCGCTTGAACTTTTTTGTCGCATGCCATTACTTTTGTTTTTGCTTTATTAATTTTCATGTATTCTTCCCCCATAACTTCATCCATTCTATTCAGTAGTACTACAAGATGTTCTTCACTTTAAGCCAGGACAGCTATATCATCGGCATATCTTATCATTTCATTTAATTGCAAGAAAATGAGCCGGCGGAGTGGGTGAGCGGTTCTAGGCGCTACAGCCAGGAACCGCGCGACCGCTGCGGTCGCAGGTTCGAATCCTGCCTCGGGCATGGATGTGTGTATTGTTCTTAGGTTAGTTACGTTTAAGTAGTTCTACGTTCTAGGGGACTGATGACCTCATAAGTTAAGTCTCATAGTGCTCAGAGGCATTTGAACCTTTATTTATTTATTTTTCTCAAGAAAATGAACTAATAAAAGCGTGGATCTATTTTCTGGCGCCCAAATTATTCTGTACTGATTGAACACATGCTGTTTGATTTCAAATTAATTTTTTCCGCCGCCTGGTCTTTCCTAATGGTAGGAACGGCCCTGACTATAATCCTCAAATTGTACGAAAAGAAACGTGTTCGACGTGAGAAATAAGATGGATTGAAAGTAGTACGTGTGAACGTATGTAGCACAACCCTTAGACCAGCACTGTACCGGTGGTACGTCGGCGCTTTCGTGTTGCTACGGCGGGGCGCAGACAGCGGCGGCACGTGCTGGGTGGCTGCAGCGGTGCCCGGCAACAGCGGGGTGGAGTCGGTCTCTGCCCGCAACGCAGGGCGAGTCCACCGCTGTGGGTCGCTCTTGGGCCGCGGCGCATGCGCGCTCCAACTCCGCGGCCAGCTCGTCTGGGATTTCTCCGAAATGAGTCAATAGGCCCGCGGATCGCCAACAACATTTGCAACCACCCGGCGAACACTTTGTGTCGTCCTCCCGGTTTGCGCAAGCTTTCGTAGCGGTGCATGCGACATTGCCCGCGACTCGCTATATAGATGTACCTCTGTACATGACAAGGTATGAAGCTAAGGCGTGCCATTACAAATGTATCCAAAACGAGTAAATTATCCAGACGAGTTTTCGATTTACCGATGTATCGGACTTTGCGGCGAACCTTCTGACATACGAAAGCGTATTTTACGCTTAGGGCACGAGGGGTTATGACATAGAATTTTTCAAATGGGACTGTATAATTTTTCCGCATTGGAAAGAGCTTTCGAAGATCAGCGATATAATACGTATGTTGTTATTGTTGTGGTCTTCAGTCCTGAGACTGGTTTGATGCAGCTCTCCATGCTACTCTATCCTGTGCAAGCTTCTTCATCTCCCAGTACCTACTGCAACCTACATCCTTCTGAATCTGCTTAATGTATTCATCTCTTGGTCTCCCTCTACGATTTTTACCCTCCACGCTTCCCTCCAATACTAAATTGGTGATCCCTCGATGCCTCAGAACATGTCCTACCAACCGATCCCTTCTTCTAGTCAAGTTGTGCCACAAATTCCTCTTCTCCCCAATTCTATTCAATACCTCCTCATTAGTTATGTGATCTACCCATCTAATCTTCAGCATTCTTCTGTAGCACCACATTTCGAAAGCTTCTATTCTCTTCTTGTCCAAACTACTAATCGTCCACGCTTCACTTCGATAAATGGCTACACTCCATACAAATATTTCCAGAAACGACTTCTTGACACTTTATACTCGATGTTAACAAATTTCTCTTCTTCAAAAACGCTTTCCTTGCCATTGCCAGTCTACATTTTATATCCTCTCTACTTCGACCATCATCAGTTATTTTGCTCCCCAAATAGCAAAACTCCTTCACTACTTTAAGCCTCATTTCCTAATCTAATTCCCTTAGCATCACCCGACTTAATTCGACTACATTCCATTATCCTCGTCTTGCTTTTGTTGATGTCCATCCTCAATCCTCCTTTAAAGACACTATCCATTCCGTTCAACTGTACCGCAAACTACGTATGCAGCTAAGGCGGGCCAATGTAAATGTATCAAAAACGAGTAAATTATCAAGATGAGTTTTCGATAATTTACCGATTTATCGGACATAGTGGCGAACTTTCTGACGTACGAAAGTGTATTTTACGCTCAGGGCACACGAGTTATGACACAGAATTTTTAAGATGGAACTGTATAATTTTTCCGCATTGGAAAGAGCTTTCGAAGATCAGCGACATAATACGTATGGAACTACACCTAATAGTAACAAGATAAGAACGTGGCAGACTACGGCCCCTCTGTTACAAGAGCTCACAAAAACGTTTGCCCTGTTGTGCCAAGTGTCTGAAGTATGGTTCGTGCGGTTCTTCTTATGAATATCTCATATAAAATGTCAAAATGTTGAAATTCGCCATTCATACGTGTCGTAAAGAGATTCCGCGCAGTGCTACACGTAGATTTCGTCCATTGAGGTAAAGTTTGTGGTCCACAGCTCATATGTGTTACGTACCTGATTGTAGGTATGTATCTTATAAATAAATAACTAACCTAAGGACATCACACAACAGCCAGTCATCACGAGGCAGAGAAAATCCTTGACCCCGCCGGGAATCGAACCCGAGAACCCGGGTGCGGGAAGTGAGAACGCTAAATCACGACCACGAGCTGCTGACTATATTCTGACAGAATGTAACTTTGCAGTGTTACTTGAAAATGTCCATAAGGCCGAAATTGCAATAGTAACAAATATTTTATACAGTCAACGGCGACTGTGAGGTCTTTTAAGAAATAAATAAGACAAGGTGCGGATCCCCTACGGTACACAAAACAAGTCAGAACACTGTTTCATAAACAATGAAACAAGCATGCCAAATTTAAAAGAACGCAGAATCCCCAAGATTGGGGAAGTTCTATGGAAACGTGAAACTTAGCGCGCTCTGCAATCCGAGATGCTTTTAAAAGTTTCCACAACGAAACTCTTTTCTCCAAATCTCGCAACGAGCCATGTGGCGCAGTAGTTAGCACACTGGACTCGCATTCGGGAGGACGACAGTTCAAACCCGCGTCCGACTATCCTGATTTATGTTTTGCGTAATTTCCTTAAGTCGGTTCAGGCAAATGCCGGGATGGTTCCTTTGAAATGGCACGGCCGACTTCCTCGCACATCCTTTCCTAATCCGATGGGGCGGATGACCTCACTGTTTGGTCCCCTTGCCCGAAGGAACTAACCAACCAAAACTCGCAGAAAATCCAAAGAGATTCTGCTCGTATGTAAACTACACCAGCGGCAAGACGCAGTCAAAACCTTCACTGCACAGCAATGGTAACATTACTGATGCTAGCCTCACTAAAACAGAGTTACCAAAAGCGAAATACCGAAATTTCTTCACCAAGGAAGACGAAGTAAATATTCCAATCGTAAACAACTGCCAACAAGAGTAACTCTAATGTAGATATCCTCGGTGTGGTGTAGCACCTTAAATCACTTAATAAAGGCAAGAAGGCCCACAGCCCACATTTCACACCATCTATGTTCCTCTCAGAGTATGCTGATGCAACACCTTCATACTCAGCAGTCATACACAACGCTCGCTCGTCGACTCATTCGAACCTACAAACCAGAAAGTTGCACTGGTTACACCAATACTCAAGAAAGGAAATTTACAAATAGCCAACGCGGATTAAAACAGTATCGTTCCTGTGAAGCACAACTGGCTCTTCATTCTTGTGACATAATGAGTGCCATTGATAGGCCATGTCAAATCGATTAAATGGCCAGAGGGCAATTTGGCTTGTGAGGAATAGGCGTCGCTGAAACCACGTGATGTGTAAATTGATATTACGTTGTGTTGCACGTGATGTGTAAATTGATATTAAGTTATGCTGATATATTATTGTGTTGAGCACCCGAAATCCATCGTCATCGTCATAAACGCTCATCTGGTTCTACTCCGAAAGTTTTCGTTTCTCGAACGTCCATGCTAGTGCGATTGCGCCAACAATGTGGGGTTTCATGGCATCTACTGCTCCTGTAAACGTAAAAGTGTTACGTAGATGTACATTCGTTTCTGAAATTAGATTTTTAATTATGTTTAACTTTTGCACAAAATTAAGAAAAAGGACGCTGACGAGCAACTCTGGTATTTGAGTCAGAACTTCTTTTGTAAACATTTTATTGTTTCAGTTCCAAGCAACATTTTGTGAGGGAGTATAGGTGCAAATATAAAGCACGCATGATCAGTTACTTTAAATACATCTTTTAGTGCAACTTTCGCTTTTATTGTTATAACGACAGAACGCTGAAAGCCATAAATTTCCTTCGTGCCGTAGTACATGGTATGAAGTTACTAGATAACAAGCTATAAATTGATGATGCAAATGTCTTCAAAAATTTCTCCAGCGTGAATGGGTTGTTTTAATAATACAGAGGAGGTTAATAATGTCGAAGGTACATAATTCTTTATACCTCTTTTAGAAACATATTAATATTCAATAAATGACTAAATATAAACAACCATACTGTATAATTTGTGCCATGTTATAAATATGCTTCTGTGAAGGATTTTATCCTTTCTGTACGTACTATCTTCGCAAATATGTTTTATCTTAGCAGTTCGGAATCTGTTCAAATGACTAAGCACGATGGGACTTAGCATCTAAGGTCATCAGTTCCCTAGACTTAGAACTACTTGAACATAACTAACCTAAGGACATCACACACGTTCATCCCCGAGGCAGGATTCGAACCTGCGAAAGTAGCAGCAGCGCGGTTCCGGACTGAAGCGCCTAGAACCACTCGGCCACAACGCCCGGTTCGGAATCTGTAGATAGTAAACAGTTGTGATGTAATTGTGGTGTGTTTATTCTTAAGGTGTGTGTGTGTGTGTGTGTGTGTGTGTGTGTGTGTGTGTGTGTGTGTGTGTGTGTGTGTGTGTGTGTGTGCGTGTGCAAGACAAGGATGTATTCATCGAAAATATAAATAATATCATCACTGCAGTCATTAAAGATCAAACACAATTCGGACACACACTAAAATAAATAACTCCTTCTGGGCAGGGACAAATTTCGTTACATTGATTCACTGGTGCACCAAGGTAACAGACCTCATCACACACTAAAGTAATTTATGATTAGAAATTAGTGTACATGTAACTGTAAGACACTGACGGTGGCAGGAGACTGTCGGAATATGGCGTGGTAAACTGGGAATTTTTAAATTTCGTTTTAACATCGCTGACCTCTACAAATTTCACACAAAATGGATAAACCTAAGAACTACTGAAAATTATCAACTGAGTTCTCGTAGTAAAAGGCAGCCCAAAACAAGTAGAAACGGATTCACTTCCGAGAACCGAGAACATTTCACAGTACGACCAACAACTGGTCTCGTTTCGGTGTTGCGCGCTGCCGACCCGAACGTATTTGCTTCGAGAAACGAGAGGCCCTGGTGTAGAGATGTGGTACCGTGAGGTTACAATTAAATTACAGCTACTATCAGAGGTCCAGTTTGAGCTGTAATTATCGCATGACAGCGAAGCTTGATAGGAACATCTAATGCGTTAATGCGGAATCTTTTTACGCTGGAAAAAAAAAAAAAAAAAAAAATGTTTCTAATTTCAGCCACCAGGTGCAAATTTGGCGCTGTACAGCATATCGTCGACGTCTTTGATGTTCATATGGAACAGATTGTGTAAGCGGGGGTTAATAATAAAATCAACATTAAGTCATTCTCTCTTGTTTGACATGTTCTGCCTCCTAATCTGTCACATATGGAAACATTTCTATTCGTCTTTCCTGCATTCACAGCGCCAGATGTACACCTGGTGGCCAAAATTGGAACTAATTTTTGTCCCAGCGTAAATCGGTTCAAAACTGACGCATTAGAATATCTACCAAGTTTCGCTGCCATTCGATAAATACAGCTAATACAGACCACACTGGACACCTGTGAGTAGCTGCACTTTAATTATAAACATCCAGTGCTTGGACTTAACTGTTGTCGGTTCTCTGAGTGCTAGACTCCCATAACTCGGGCAGGTTGCAGCTGTGGGCGGAGCTAATAGTCGGTAGTGTGTATCGCGGAGTGGCGGCGGCGCTGGCAGCGCCTGAACAGGTGGCAGCCAGCCGGGGGAACCCCCGCACAGCTGCACAGCGGAGTGCAAGTCGGGATCGATAGACTTCGCGTCACGGCGCGCAGTGGGTGGCTCGTTCAAATTCTTGGTGCCGCTTCTGTCAGGAGCCGATCAATAATGCGCCCGCTGCAGAACGGTGCGGCTTGCATAACGGCCGGAATGCAGGTCGATGACGGCCCGGCAACGGGCGAAGCGGTCGCGCGACAGTCAATCCCTGTCGGAACGCGGCGGAGACGGCTGCGTAGCCCCATCTACATGTAAAGGGTGTCCTGGAAATGTTGCGACAACTTCGATTGATAGTAGAGAGTGTCTTGAGGAACTCGTGTCCGGAAACGTCATCGAACGACACTACTGTAAGTCGAAGTAAAAGGCGCCGGCGCCACGCCCCCCTTCGGCAGCAAACGTCACTTGGTGCGCTAGGAACGTCTCACAATGTCGTTTGTTATACAGTGATCGCGACTGTCTGCCACGAACGCCAGTGGAGGAGATGGAGCTACACTACAGGCCATTAAAGTTGTTACGCCACGAAGATAACGTAATACAGACGCGAAAATTAAGCGACAGGAAGAAGATGCTGTAATACGCAAATGTTAGCTTTTCAGAGCATTCACGCAAGGTTGGCGCCGGTGGCGACATCTACAACGTGCTGACATGAGGAAAGTTTGCAACCGATTTCTCATACACAAACAGCAGTTGACCGGCGTTGCCTGGTGAAACGTTGTAGTGATGCCTCAAGTAAGGAGGAGTAATGCGTACCATCACGTTTCCGCATTGTAGCCTATCGCGATTGCGGTTTATCGTATCGCGACAGTGCTGCGTTAGTAGAGATCCAATGACTGTTAGTAGAATATGGAATCGGTGGGTTCAGGAGGGTAATACGGAACGCCGTGCTGGATCCCAGAGGCCTCGTATCACTAGCACTCGAGAGGACAGGCATCTTATCCGCATGGCTGTAACGCATCTTGCAGCCATGTCTCGATCCCTGAGTCAACAGATGGGGACGTTTGTAAGGCAACAACCGTGTGCACGAACAGTTAGACGACGTTTGCAGCAGCATGGACTATTAGCTCGGAGACTATGGCTGCGGTTACCCTTGACGTTGCATCCCAGACAGGAGCGCCTGCGATGGTGTACTCAACGACGAACCTGGGTGCACGTATGGGAAAAATTTCTTCGGATGAATTCAGGTTCTGTTTACAGCATAATGATGGTCGCATCCGTGTTTGACGACATCGTGGTGAACGCACATTGGAAGCGTGTATTAGTCATCGCGATATTGGTGTATCACCCGCGTGACGGTATGGGGTGCCATTGATTACACGTCTCGGTCATCACTCGTTCGCACTGACGGCACTTTGAACAATGGACGTTACATTTCAAATGTGTTAAGACACGAGGCTCTACGCTTTATTCGATCCCTGCGAAACCCTACATTTCAGCAGGACAATGCGTTCCAGCAGGACAATGCACGAACGCATGTTGCAGGTCCTGTACGGGCCTTCCTGGATACAGAAAATGTTCCACTGCTGCCCTGACCAGCACATTCTCCAGATCTCTCACCAATTGAAAACGTCTGGTCCATGGTGGCCGAGCAACTGGCTCGTCACAATACGCGTCACTACTCTTGATGAACTGTGGTATCGTGTTGACGCTGCATGGGCAGCTGTACCTGTACACGCCATCCAAGCTCTGTTTGACTCAATGCCCAGGCGTATCAAGACCGTTATTACGGCCAGAAGTGGTTGTTCTGGGTACTGATTTCTCAGGATCTATGCATCCAAAGCGCGTGAAAATGTAATCACATTTCAGTTCTAGTATATTTGTGCAATGAATACCCGTTTATCATCTGCATTTCTTCTTGGTGTAGCAATTTTAATGGCTAATAGTGTAATTGTTGCGGAGAAAGACTTTGTCTCCTACGGATGCGATGCTTCGTTGCCTCGATGGATAGCGGTTTCGGACACGGGTTTCAATCTGCAGTTTATTTTTCTCCTAGAACCATCAAAAGTCTCCAACATTTTCCAGTACACAGGAGAAAAATAAACTGCAGGCGGAAACCTGTCTCCCAAACTGTCATCCACCGATGTAACGGAGCATTACGTTCACAGTAGACAACGCCTTTCTACGCAGCAGCTAGCTCCCATCTTCCCCACTGGCGTTCGCGGCAATCATTCGCGATCACTGTATAACAAACGACATTGTGAGAGTTCAGTGTACGGTCCGTCAGCGTACGAAGTCACAATTGCTGTCAAAGGCGTGACCCAGTGGCAGGTGTTCGCGCCTGTAACTTCGACGCTCTGTATCGTCGTTGAATTTCTGGAAACAGGTGCTTATCTTAAGTTTGTTCCTCAACACAACCTATACAACCCCTCGAAGTTTCTCGTACATGCCGTATATCTACGTTTACACCTACACATCGCAAGCCACCTTGCGGAGAGTGGCGGAGGGTATTTTGTGTACCACTGTCATTTCCTCACTTGCTTTTCCATTGGTGAATGATTCACGGTAAGAACAACTGCCGGTAAGTCTCCAAGTGAGTTCGAATCTCTGTAGTTTCACCTTAATGTTTCTTTCGCGAGATACACGTAGCAGGAAGCAAATATGTTATCTGACTTTTCTAGGAAGTACGCTCTCGGATCTTCAAACAGTAGACCAATTGTCACAGAACGCCTCTGTTTCGCAGCTACACGCCTATCTGCAAAGCTACTGTGAAGTGCGTAGCAGAGGGTACTTCCCATTTTACCAGTTAGCAGAGCATCTTCCCGTTCCATTCACGTATGGAGCTTATCTGGAGCTTAGGGAGAATGAATTCTTAAACGCCTCTGTGGGTGCTGTAGTTAGTCGAATTCTCGTTTCGCGGCCACTGTGGGTGCGTTACCTATCAGGTTGTATTGTATCCTTACATATACCACTTAAAGATAGAGAAACTTTCTAAGTAAGCTTTCACGAGGTAGTTCGCGACTCCACGATTTGCAGCGGTCGAGGAGACCATCCACGGCTGTCACACCTGACGTGTTGCATCGAGCTGCTGATGTCATTCGCGAGGACAGTTGCATTACGACTCGGCAGTTGCCGCTGCTTCTGTCAATCAGCAAAGGAAGTGTGGATGCAATCACTCTTGGATATTCAGAATTGTGTGCAAGATGGCTCCCGCGGTGTATAACGGTGAATCACAAATTGCGCAGAAAAACTTTTGTCTTGATTTGTTGCAACGTTTTGAAGCTGAGGAGGCGGCCTTCTTATGCCGGATTGTTACAGGTGATGAAACCTGGGTTCACCATTTTGTGCCCGAAACAAAATGACAATCGAAGGGATGGCGCCATTCTCACTCCGCACAGAAGAACAAATTCAAAGCAACTGCTTCCGCCTGTGAGGTCATGATCACGTGAGGTCATGATCACCATGTTCTGCGACTGTGGAGATATGATTCTCATTAATGTGATGCCAAGAGGCGCTACTATTTATTCAGAAGCATACGTCAGCACATTAAGAAAACTCAAGACAGGCTTCCGGCGACTTCGGTGCCACAGCAGGCCAGAAGATGATTTGCAGAAACACGATAACGCTTGGCCCCACACTAGTTTAAATGGTTCTAAGCACTATGGGACTTAACATCTGAGCTCATCAGTCCCCTAGACTTAGATCTAAGTAAACCTAACTAACCTAAGGACATCACACAGATCCATACCTGAGGCAGGATGCGAACCTGCGACCGTAGCAGCCGCGTACCGGACTGAAGCGCCTAGAACCACTCGGCCACAGCGGCCGGCTCCCACACTAGTCTGAGGACTGCTAAACACATCGCAAAACAGGGTTGGACAGTGTTAGTTCGTCCACCCTATGGCCTTGACGTAGTCCCCTCGTACTTCCACTTGTTTGGGCCATGAAAGACGCCATTCGTGGAAGGCATTTTGAGAACGATGAGGTGATTCACCCAGTGAAACACTGCCTCCGCCACCAGGACAAGGAATGGAGGAGGGCCATAGAACGGGATGGAGATTACGTGGAAAAATACGGTGTGTCGATAGAACACCATTCTTTCGTGTGTGTAATTCTCGTTCATCCAACCATCTGGTCATCCATGTACTTACTCACATTCTATGTTATCATCTTACTGTGACATCTACATCGTGGTCGCTTTGTATTTATCGAGACTGCTTTGGGCACCTCACGTTCTTATGCCTACTAAAATTAATATGATGATGATAGGAAGAAAGTAAAACAAAATAGCATTGTAATAGGTAATGTGAAGTATTCGTTTGATCGTGGAATTATTTTATTGTAATAATTCGCTTTCACATGGTCCAGCGTTTAAATTCTGTTTTGTCATAAACCTATTTTTTCTCTTAGCACACTGCACGTAGCAGCCACAGATACATGCTCCGCAAACCAATGACAGTGTCTAGTGTAGGGTACTTGGTGCCAGTGTTGCATTGCATGCAAATGTTGAATGAAGGAAAAAATGGCTGTCTGTATGCCCCTATACACGGCGATCGTTGTTACCATATTCTCAAGATCCGTGCGCGCGAGCCGGCCGCTTTGACCGAGGTGGTATAGGCGCTTCTGTCCGGAACCGCTCTGCTGCTACGGTCGCAGGTTCGAATTTTGCCTCGGGCATGGATGTGTGTGATGTCCTTAGGTTAGTTAGGTTTAAGTAGTTCTAAGTCTAGGGAATGGTGACCTCGGATGTTACGTCCCATGGTGCTTAGAACCATTTGAACGGCGCTCGATGTACGATTTTGGCTGTTGTTCCGTCGCAGTCTTACTCGAATAACGGTTCTCTAAACTGAGGCTGGTTTTCTTTGAGTTGAGTAAAAATCTCTATGTCGATTCGAAATGACGTTCTTATTTACGCCATAATTTGCTTAGAAGAGCGATGGCGACGGCATTCCGCACACGGCTGACACCTGCCAACGTGCCAAGTGCAGCGGCGCGGCATACCGTTGTAAATAGACGCAGGTGACGCCCAGCTGGCAGAAGCCGCCTGGCGCTGACAGCGTCATTTTGCCGCCAACTTTCCTCTCTTTCGGTCGACGACGTTTCTGTTTGTATCGCACTACCAAGAGAGTAGGACCACCGCAGGAGAGGAGGGATACGTACACTGATGGAAAAAAAATCGCAGCACCAGAACATAATCGAAAGTGTTTCTACATCTGAATGACGATGTCCATTCAGATTTCGCGCCAGTCGCATGGGGGTGGCGCTAATAGCGCCTCCATGAGGATGCTCATCAGGTTTGTTTGAAATACGCGCGGTAACGGTTGTGAGCGTTAGTTACCTACGAGATGGGACTTGGTGAGTTGCTGCTCATCAAGAATGCCTTCAAGGCGACAAATACCCCGTTGTTAACGTCTCACTGAGCTTGAATGACGTCGTGTAAAAGAGATACGAGAACCTGGATGTTCCTTCTGCGTTGCTGCAGAAAGACTTGTCAGGAATGTAGCCACTGTACATGATTGCTGGCAGCGGAGACCACGGGAATGTACGATCGGACGAAGACCTGGTTCCCAGGGTCACGTGACACTACCGAGAGAGAAGACCATCGTGTTCGGCGTATGGCTCTGGCGCATAGTACTGTATCTGCAGCAGCAGTTGGCACTATACTGACACAGTGAACTGTCAAAAATCGATTACTTCAAGGACAGCCCCGAGCCAGATACGCTGTAACGTACGTTCTACAGAGCCCAGACACCGCCATTTACGACTTCAGTGGTATCAAGCGAGAGTTCATTGGAGGGTAAGGTGGAAGCCTGTTCTGTTTACTGATGAAAGTTGGTTTTGGCACGGTGCCAGTGACAGCCACGTCCTGGTTAGGGGGAGGCCAGTTGAAGGCGTGCAACCAATGTGGTGTCACCGCCAGACACCACACTTGCTAGGTGGTAGTCTTTAAATCGGCCGCGGTGTGTTAGTATACGTCGGATCCGCGTGTCGCCACTAACAGTGATTGCTGACCGAGCGCCGCCACACGGAAGGTCTAGTCTAGAGAGTCTCCCTAGCACTCGCCCAGTTGTACAGCCGACTTTGCTAGCGATGGTTCACTGTCTACATACGCTCTCATTTGCAGAGACGAGAGTTTAGCATCGCCTTCAGCTACGTCATTTGCTACGACCTAGCAAGGCGCCATATTCAGCTACTATAATTACTTCGAGAGTGCATTCTGAACAGATAATATTGTGAATCATGTACCGTCAACAGCGACGTTCGTCATTAATGGATTAAAGTTAAGTATCAAACTAATTACGTCCGCTTTCTGAATCCTAATTCCTTGTCATGTTCCAGACCTCACGTCAGTCTAGTTCTTCCCTCCTCACGGCAGCCTGCGTGAGCTAAAACGCGTGCATTTCGGCCTCCACTCGTAACACGCTGTTGGCTCTTCTGCCAACACAAAAACCAACAAGCCTACGTGCTAGACATACTGGATGTACATCTGGAGTTAGGGGCTGGGGTGCGATTCCGTATGACAGCGGGAATACTCTCATGTTTATCCCAAACACTCTGACTGGAAATTTATGTCTCAGTCTGATGATTCGACCTGTCGTGCTGCCCTTCATGAACGTCATTCCAACGGGTGTTTTCCAACAGGAT
This sequence comes from Schistocerca gregaria, assembly GCF_023897955.1. NCBI lineage: Eukaryota > Metazoa > Arthropoda > Insecta > Orthoptera > Acrididae > Schistocerca > Schistocerca gregaria. The sequence continues at coordinate 199,887,187 of NC_064920.1, read as the reverse complement.
AACGCTCGCCCACATACCGCTGTTGTAACCCAACATGCTCTACAGTGTGTCGATATGTTGCCTCGGCCTGCTTAATAACTAAATCTGTCTCCAATCTAGCACATACGCGACATCATGGGACGGTAACTCCAGTGTCATTCAGAAACAGCCGTCCGTGTATTGACTGATCAAGTAGTGCAATAGGCCTGGAACTCCCATCCCACAAACTGATGTCTGGCACCTGTCCAACACAATGGATGTTGGCTGTTACACGTGCTGTTGATGTGCCAGCATTTCACTTTTTCAGTGATTTATCTCCATCCTACATTAACATTTGATCTTGCGGTGGTAATCACTTAAATATGTTATTTAGAGAAGTGTATTTCTGAAATTTCATTACTCTGTATTAATTATTTTGTGATTTTTTTCCGTCAGTGTATTACACACATAGATTGACGTTCCTGTTCCACGAACAGGTCAACACATGTGCGACGACGGAGTTGGATGCTCGTCTGAGCTTACGGACTTCGGTATGATAACATCTGACAAAGTGGTATAGGGAGGTATGGCTCTCCCCTAAATATCTGCATCAAGTGTTTTCGGCTTCAGTTGAAGTGGAGTTGTGACAGAACATGCAGTCTGGAAATTGGACAAGCCAAGCCAGTCATGGAAAAATTGTTCTCCTAACTTCCTTTTTCCATGTATCTTCTCTTGTTCTTGAGTTGAGAAATGAAATATTGGTACCTCCTTAATGTATAAATTCCGTATACCCGACTAAATGAAAAGTTATTTGTTTTTTCGCCAGAGGAGTTTCTCTTCTTTATTTTCGAAACTTGTACATAAGTACAAGTTCCACGTGCGAGAATAATTATAAATTTGTTTATACATGAGTTTTTGTGACTATTTTGATATCAGAAACAACTTATTGATGCAAAAATTGCTCTTATAAATTTTAGCTCCATTTGCGAAATCATGTAGTTATTTTCACGTGTGTGCCGCAGTGAAACTGTGTTTGTTCTGTTCAGACTAGGGGTGCTTTCCCTGGAAGTGGTATGCCCATTTCACAATTATTACCCACTATTCTCGCCGGCGTGTCGTTTAAAAATCCTCTAATTAACCCTGTTCGTTTCTTGTTTATATTGTTGCGAACATTCACATACTTTCTTTGTCGACTTTTGTTCGTTTTGTGGAAGCTGTATGCAGCTCAGATACTCATTTGTTTTCTTATGTGGTTTTTGTTGATTGATGGTGCAGTGATAGGTCACTGATATTCGGGAGGTCGGTGATCAGACATTTATCTGTTTATTTGATGATTTATTGTATGACTTAGTGCTGGGTATACCGATTATGGTGAAAGTAAGAAACTTCTTGGCAGATTAAAACTGTGTGCCGGACCGAGACTCGAACTCGGGACCTTTACCTTTCGCGGGCAAGTTTCGCGGGAAGTTTCATATCAGCGCAAACTCCGCTGCAGAGTGAAAATCTCATTCTGGAAACATTCCCCAGCCTGTGGCTAAGACATGTCTCCGCAATATCCTTACTTTCAAGAGTGCTATTTTTGCAGGGTTCGCAGGAGAGCTTCTGTAAAGTTTGGAAGGTAGGAGACGAGATACTGGCAGAAGCAAAGCTGTTAGGACGGGGCGTGAGTCTTGCTTGGCTAGCTCAGTTGGTAGAGCACATGCCCGCGAAAGGCAAGTCTTGGTCCGGCACACAAGTTTTAGTCTGCCAGGAAGTTTCATTCAGCGCACACTCCGCTGCAGAGTAAAAATCTCATTATGGTTAAAGGAGTTCTTCCACTGGCAAGGGTTTATATTTAATTCACTCCATCTGCGAAAGTAGAGTGAAAATTATACTACATAAATTACGGAGCAAATCATAGGAGAGTGCATGGACGGAATGGAGTGTGCTTGGTTGGTTGAGTCGGGCCAGGGGACCAAACAGCGAAGTCATCGGTCCCATCGGATTGGGAAATGAAATCGGCCGTGCCCTTTCAAAGGAACCATTCTGGCATTTGCCTGAAGCGATTTAGGGAAATCACGGAAAACCTACATCAGGATGGCCGGACGCCACTGTCGTCCACCCGAATGCGAGTTCGGTGTGCTAACCACTGCGCCACCTCGCTCGGTGTAGCAGTATGTGTTGAAGGCAAAAGCATGGACTGTATGCGCGTTGCTGACAATATGGCGTTAGAGGAGTCCAAGACGTTACTTCAGGGAATGCTGGAAGATCTAAATAGGAAATGTGAAGAATACAGAATAAAAATAATGATACTGGGCGGAAGAGGTGCGACAGCGAAAATCAAGATAGTTGGAGAACTAGAGCAGACAGAATTCGAGATGAGAAACACAATAACTGCGAGAGTAGCGATAGTAAAAGAAGCGTCCAAGAAACAGCCATTGAAATCAGAGGGAAAGATTAGGGAAGTACTGTAATGGAACATAGTCCTATAGATTCAGACACTTTTGCATTGCGAAAAGATGAGACACGAAGGCTGGAGGCACTGGAAATGTGGATGAAAAACAGAACAGAGTGTATGAGTTGGAAAGACTGGACGAGGAAGGAGATGGTGTTAAGAAGGATGCTGAGAAAAGTCGGGCAGAATAGAAACTTCTTGGACAGCAAAGGAAAAGAAAGAAAAGTTGGTTATGCCACAGTCTGAAGAAAGAGTGCGCACTACTGCAAGGAATCGAAGGCATACAAAAGGAAGAAAAAGAATATGCCAGCTAATGGGCAGCCCCAGCCTACTTGAGAGAAGAGAGAGAAGCAAGAAGAGGTGACGTTTAGTCATATTTGGCCTTTAAACAAGGCATAAGTGTTGGTAGTGGTGAATAGGTCATGATTTACCTGCAACGTCACTGTAATTATGAGACTGTTACATGGACGAGGGAGTAAATTATGATGGAAAGGTGTGGTCTTCAGTCGGCTTAAGTTTTGGTCTCCAGTGGAAAGAACATTGTCAATTGAGACGCTATCGAAGGAAGATGCTGACGCTAGAAATAATTGACGCCTTATAGGAGACAATCGACCGAAAAATTCTCAGTGGCTGCCACAGTGGAAAAGAAATTAAAAAACGAAACCATCACGTGTGTACCTGAAAGAGATTAGAGGCCTGTTACGTATTGTGTGTGTGGAGCAGGTTCCACGTAGAGTGCAAAAATATTTTGGTTGTGTTTCAGCGAAGTTGTGAGATTACGTCCTTTGCGAATAGCGGGCGAAACTTCTACTTCAGAAGGCAGCGACGGAACTTTTAATGGCCAACAAACTTGGCATCTGTAAGCACACGAGCGACAACACTAACGTTAATGTGGTAGTACCCCTCCAAGGAGTTTCTGTATTTATAATTAACTTTGAGAATATTCTCGATGCTGCACGCCCGCAGATCTTTTTACGTATACCATATTTTCGGTCAGTTAGCTGGATATATAAGCCAACGTGTCACTAGAAGGTATTTATTAGTCTATACTATCTGCTTTGCGCCGTCATAAATAACAGTTGAATATGGCCGTTATATCTGAGGTTTGTAGTGCTGAATTGCGTGTAATGGGAAGAGGTTGAATACATTTATTTAGACCCAACTTATCTTCGTTGCAGGACAGACGTCAATTTTATTGTAACGCGAATTGTCTGGCTGTCTGTCGTTCACTTGCGAATTTTTTTTTATTAGTATGCGAGGACAGTGAGACATCCCCTCGATGTCATGGCCATTAGCAAAGGCGTACAAAATCGAATGGAGAGCAATGAATGATGAAATCGGCTGTTGCCTTTATTCTCCTGAAACGTTTCACAGAAGCAGCAGCAGAAATTCTAAACTACAGTAGGAAATCCAGACGGATGTTTAGGTTTCACTCAATATGGAAACTAGTAGAACAGTTAAGAGTTCCCGCGGTAAAGGCATTGTAAAATTTCAATTATTGCCATGAATGATACAGCCTGGAGATACAGTGTTGAAGATATCCGGTGTTAATGATGTTTATTTGTATGTGCAGTGTTTATCATAGTGTCGTCTACAACTACTTGGTGACCATACATAAAAGGCAAGACTACAACCCAAAGGTCCCGGTTTCGATCTCAGTTTTGTAAGTTACCGCTTCTTTTACCTCCAGCATTAATTTAGTGGTATGATATGGAGAGTGCCTGGTTGGGTAAGCCATTTCAAAGTTTGGAGGAAGGCAAATCATATCACCTCCACAACATCCACAGCACCATTCCTACTAAATCACTGCGGAATTCAAACCCGTCTTCGGACTGAGAGCAGCTTAAATTTCTTTTTATTCTAGTAAGTAGGCTTCTTGCATCTGAATTTTTGCCACTTGCATATAACTAAACCATTCATTAGCCTGAATGTTGATTTGAGTAATCCTGTCCTTAACAAAACATTGCTGTGTCGCAAGTGGTATGTCCTTGTATTCATCAGACCACAGGAGGAGGTCACCAAGCGCGTCTTGGTCAATTTTACATTTTAATGCAGCTTCACAACCATAGTACATTGTGCATTTTTTACTGTATCGTCCAGTGTGAAAGTTCCATCAAGAGCCACAAAACATAAAACAGTACTACGAGTGACCGAGGAGCGATCTTCAAATCTCTGGATCACGAACCTAACTTCAGTAATCTACCGAGCCATGATGTTTGTATCTGAGAGATGCACAGCATTTTTCAGCTCAGCGTCTCAGCAGGAAAGTTAGAAGTTTGTGTCGAACATTGATAGCTTACATAGTGCGGAAATGCACCGTTGTTTGAAAGCCTGCCATTCGCTGAGAGTTCTCTCACTTTGTGGCTCGTGCCAAATGGAACATATGTCAAGATGTCAAAAGCTACAGTTCATTGGCACTTGTTTTGATCGTTCGTCAGCTTCGAGTGTGGACATTTCCTTTGATGTATTTACACGGTTACTACTGAAGCCAATAACTGCACCCTCATCACAAATAGCAGGTAAATCGAAGGCAAGGTTCTCGGCCATCAGGGAAGCTTTCGAAAGAGATGTTTCAGATGCACAAGTCATAACCTCCTTATTTACTTACGTAGACTTAAATAAGGTGTTACAAAATGGAGTAAGAATAACTTCTTTTACAATTTGTATAACATGGAGAGGTTTCCGAAAATGCTTCGTCGTTTCCGTATTTGAATTCATTTCGTAGAGCTCTTCATAGAACATGGATCATGGGAAACACATAGGAAGAGAATGTATCATCATAAAACTTGAAACACTTTTTTATATGAAATGTACAAAATGCATTAGTAAATTGTCGAATTTAATCCCGAATGCGCTTCGTTATCGTTAGAGTATATCATGCATCTCCGTTTCTTCCACAACACTCTAAATATTGTATTAATTTTAGACACACAAGAGTTTTCAAAGGCTCCGCAAATGAAAGTAAACCGTTTTATTAGAAGTTTCCTGGTACATTTTAGTGGACATTAATATGGGACGTGTCCATCTTTCTCCTCTGTGGCGACTTGAATTCTGCTAGGGACATTTTCCATATGGCGCTTTCATAGCTGCGGAGGAATGGCGTTTCTAGGCCTTCAGTCCGGAACCGCGCTGCTGCTACGGTCCCAGGTTCGAAGCCTGCCTCGGGCATGGCTGTGTGTGATGTCCTTAGGTTAATTAGGTTTAAGTAGTTCTAAGTCTAGGGATCTGATGACCTCAGATGTTAAGTCCCATAGTGCTCAGAGCCATTTGAATGGCAGTCTATTCTTCCTGAAGAGCCGAAAAAAGAGGAGATACTGAGATTGGACGCTAGGGTTTGGAGCGATGCCTAAGTTCTGATTCATTCCACTACTGTTCCATCGGGCCGAGGTCAGGACTCTGAACAGGCCAGTCCGTTTGAGGAATTCTGTTGTCCTTATACCACTGACTCGAAGATGACAGCATTACTATGAAGATAGAAACAGTGGTAATCTTCTAAGTTTTCCTCTGCTGTAAGCAGTACCCAATGCTGTGAAATCTGTTGAAATCCTTCCGCATTAAGCGTTTCTTTAAGTTCAGTAAGAGGTAATACCTTAACCACGGAAAACAGCCCCATACCGTTACACCATCTGCCCGAATGTCATTGTTGGCACAACACGTGATGGCAGATGCTGATCTCTAGGCATTCGCCAAACCTAGGCCCTTCCATCGGATTACCACAGGGTATAGTGTGATTCATCACTCCAGATCACTGGTTACCAGTCATCCACCGACCAGGGACGAAGCTCTAGAAGTGTCCCTGATGGATTTGTTGCTCTTGTAACATCCACTGGCACTGAGCTCTCCTAACCGGCCCATTCTGCTGTCACCCCCTCTCCACTGACAACACGGTACTCCTCGCCCCTCTTTATATTGGCGAGTCCGCCACTTGTGACGTGTAGTGGTCGATTCCGCATTATGTACGGATACCCGGATGCTTTTGATCAAATAATGTATAGTGTGCTTAGGTGTGGAGAAATAGTCCTCGTCTTCCTATCGATCTGCACGAAATGTGTAATCGCAACAGAGAAGAAATTGTGTTAGCCATGTTTAGTATACTACGAAAAGATGTAGAAATTGAGTCCGAAAATGGACGTGATGCGATGAGACTTGCGTCCGTACAATGTAAATGTTTTGTAAGGGGAATACGTTCTGAAAGTTGCCTGTGTGTAGGGTGTCCCATTTACACTGACTATCTTATTCCTTTCAGATATACGCCATTCGGAATTGCGTACATTTTTAGAAGGCATCCTATCCTCAGTGTGTTCTATATTTTTCTCCTCCCAAGTAAATCTCGGCCAGAAGCAAAATAGAGAAATGCACCAAACAAGTCCTGTTCAGCTACCTGTAAACAGCAAGACTGTGTTTCGTGTAACATTTTTCGTTACGATTATGTGTTAACAGCAGTACAACTCTTTCACGTAGCATCCTGTGTTTTTATTCGGTAATCCATTTCCTCTTGTCAAGACCTGTTTAAAAACATATCCCAGAGTTAATTTTAATTTTAATAATTAACATCCTCAGTTGCAACTGAGGCTGTTAATTATTAAAATAAAATTAACATTTACACAGTTGCACAGTTGCTGACAGGGCCGTGAAATGTTGAAGATATTTACATTCCAGTGTACGTAAACATGACATAAAAAAAACTGAACATACATTTGACTTGGACACGCTGTATTAGCACACTGTGCAGGTACCCGGGGTATCGTGACTCGTACACTAGCTAGATATGACAGTAAACAAAGAAAAACACAAGGAAAATGCACACAAGTTGTTCAGTCAGCTGTCTTCAGTTGAGCGGTAACCTATTTTTTCATTGGTATATGCGAAGCACAAACGTAATGATATACACAAAGAAGCTATGAACAAATAAATATTATTACATTATACTGAAAGATTAAGAGTAAAAGAATGTCCAGGCCACAACAGTACACAGGTGAGTACGGGCGCAGAACTAAAATATTTGGAGAGGCTACGGAAATTTTAACATAGTTAATATCGGAGGCTACAATGTAATTGTTACCTAGAATCAAATCCAGTGGAAACAGTATATGAGATTAGCAACTGACTGTACAGTCAATCAGATGTGTTAGCTGTGAGGTCTCCTCTGATGTTAGCTGAAATGTTTCTAGAAAATTTTGAACTCTCATATTCAGATAAAGAGCCGCTACGTTCTGAAGTAGATTACTGGATGAGAAACGTGGACGATGTAGTGTACTCGTGGACATGTGGCACCAATTAATAAAACAAATCTTTTCCAGTGTTCACACCACAGTAAAATTAAATTTACACTGGAGCTGAGGCAAGTCATTCAGTTATTTAGTCCTTATCATTGACGTTATAGAGGAAAGTAACTTCTACGGATACAGTAATACCTGTCAATCCCTAACATCCTGTAACACACAAACGTGCAACCTTACACTTCATGGTGCACCGTCTGCTATCTTTACCTCAAACCCAATCATATGAAGCCTGTCCCAAAAGTATCCGACCTTTGGCCAGAAAAAATATTTCGAATACCTGATGGGGTTGGGACACTACTCTTTCAAAGTAGGCCCTTTGTGCTTGCACACGCTTAGCCCACCGATCCTTCAACTGCCGGAAACATCTCTGGAAATTTTCTTTTGGAATGTTGTTCAGCTCCGTCGTCGTGTTCCGCATTATCTCTTCTCTACTATCAAAACGGGATCCTTTCAGTGGCGTCTTCAATTTTGGAAACAACCAGAAGTCGCAAGGAGCCATGTCTCGTACACTGAACATGTAAAATAACACAAGAAATTACGGGCAGTAATAGTTATAGTCCTACCCTAATTGATAATGTACTTAGAATGTAGAACGAAGAGGCAGAGGCTAACAGCACTTACGTACCCTTTGCAGAAAGCACTAAATCATACTGATAACAAATTCCTCCCCTGACGCCCGGTCCAGTCGTATTAATGTAACCACCGCCTATGTTCATCATCAACGTGGAATCATCAATCACTCAGACGGTAGGCGGTGCCACTAGCAGTTACGGGTATGTACGCTGTGGTCCACAACCCCACGACACACAATATATATAGATAATATATAAAATATATATAAATGACCTAGTAGATAGTGTCGGAAGTTCCATGCGGCTTTTCGCGGATTATGCTGTAGTATACAGAGAAGTTGCAGCATTAGAAAATTGTAGAGAAATGCAGGAAGATCTGCTGTGGATAGGCACTTGGTGCAGGGAGTGGCAACTGACCCTTAACAAAGACAAATGTAATGTATTGCGAATACATAGAAAGAAGGATCCTTTATTGTATAATTATATGATAGCGGAACAAACACTGGTAGCAGTTATTTCTGTAAAATATGTGTGAGTATGCGTGTGGAACGATTTGAAGTGGAATGATCATATAAAATTAGTTGTTGGTAAGGCGGGTACCAGGTTGAGATTCATTGGGAGAGTCCTTAGAAAATGTAGTCCATCAACAAAGGAGGTGGCTTACAAAACAGTCGTTCGACCTATACTTGAGTATTGCTCATCAGTGTGGGATCCGTACCGGATCGGGTTGACGGAGGAGATAGAGAAGATCCAAAGAAGAGCGGCGCGTATCGTCACAGTGTTATTTGATAACCGTGATAGCGTGACGGAGATGTTTAGCAAACTCAAGTGGCAGACTCTGCAAGAGAGGCGCTCTTCATCGCGGTGCAGCTTGCTGCCCAGGTTTCGAGAGGGTGCGTTTCTGGATGAGGTATCGAATATATTGCTTCTCCCTACTTATACCTCCCGAGGAGATCACGAATGTAAAATTAGACAGATTCGAGCGCGTACGGAGGCTTTCAGACAGTCGTTCTTCCCGCGAACCATACGCGACTGGAACAGGAAAGGGAGGTAATGACAGTGGCACGTAAAATGCCCTCCGCCACACACCGTTGGGTGGCTTGCGGAGTATAAATGTAGATGTAGATGTAGACGACTGTCGCAGTCCATTTCACCCCTCCGCCGCCCTACACCGAACCATTCTTTCAGGGTTATTGTGCGGTTCGGCCTACGGTGCCCCCACCAGATTCTGACTCTGTAACAATAAATATGTTCTGAGATAAAAAATAGTGTGGCATTGCTTATTGAACGACCCTCGCGTATGTTGAGTATTATTTTAACAATATTTTCACGTAAACCTAAGCAGCTGAAGAATTATTATGAGATTGAGACAATGAGATTCGATTTACAATTTGAAGAATAGCGTAACTCCTGTAAATGTGCTTCACTTCAACAGTGTCAGCCTTAGAATCCAAAGACAATATCCGCACAACAGCAATGTTGATTTTTAAATAGCCCTACGCTCCTTTTGTGATGACACGCTCATTCATTTCATTAATTTACACTACATTTGCGAATATCAACTTAAAAATGTTGAGAGCAAAGAGATCCCTGGCACCAGCTACATGTTAGGAACTGCGGACTTTGACACAATGAACAAAGCACGTTACAACGGAAAAAAAAAGTTTCACTGGATCTTGAAAGTAATATGACTGGTCAGTGGTATACCCGCTTTGATACGAAGCGTACTTGAAGACTGGCGAAACACAGGTGGACGTAACTTCCTGTAGAGAAGAGAGTGCATTTGAAAGGATGTTGTTATGCTGGTCCAAATTGACATCGACTCCCAAAAGTCTTGCCGAGTTGCTAAACCTCTGTAGCCGGCCGGAGTGGCCGTTCGGCTCTAGGCGCTACACTGGAACCGAGCGACCGCTACGGTCGCAGGTTCGAGTCTCGCCTCGGGCATGGATGTGTGTGATGTCCTTAGGTTAGTTAGGTTTAATTAGTTCTAAGTTCTAGCCGACTGATAACCTCAGAGGTTAGGTCGCATAGTGCTGAGAGCCATTTGAACCAATTTAAACCTCTGTAGATAACCACTGACTACGCGGAAGTCAAAATCCATCAGTTGCAGTACCTTTTTCCACTTGTGTTTCCATTCAGAAACTGCAGTCTCCTCTGCTCCGTGACATTTATGTAATACCGTGGTGTCACTTGTTGGTTCAACAACTTCATGAACACAAACCTCTTGTTTTACGTTTCATCCGTGCAGCTGGGTTTTATCACTCGCCCTAGTGTGGGCGCTCTCGCATGGTTTCTCAGGCTACACCCACTCCAGCGACTTTTAATTGTGACGTGCATACCAAAATAGTGTCTTTTATGGTAACAACTTGTGTTGGTCGCTCTATCAATGCTTTCCAGCGGGAGGTTCTTCGTTTGTAGTCGACCTTTTACCTGATCCATCAACCACTGTAGTCTGTTTTACTCTTGTCAGCTATTTTCTCTGCTCCTTTTAAGTGTCCTCCATTTTGTGTTATTGTGGTGTTCATTTTAGCTCTGTACCCCTTGGTGTTCCCTCCTTCTGAGCGCAGAGGTTACGCTTTTGCTGTATAGGCCTTTTACCTTTTACAAGTATGTCTGTTTGGAACAGGGGACTGATGACCTCGATGTTTAGCCCCCATCAAACCCCAAAACCAATCAACCAACAAACCTCTTACCCGCTCCACTATACAGTACTTCGCGTTGGGGTATCAAACCTTTCTTCGTTGATGAAACACGTATGTACCACTAAAGTAATATGTAGTTTTCATCGTTGGTACGTCTGTATATCATATTTTTCCAATGCTAGCGCGTTGCGAGGTTCTTTTGGAACTTGGAGAGAAATACTATGGACCACGGGTTTGATATATAGAAGGCTGTGAAGCGATCAAATGGGCGAGGGGCGTGTTTATAGGTCGCACAGTGCGTCTGTTTCACGAAAATCAGATCAGAGTACCATCTTGTTCGTTCGATGAATGACTGAAGTAACTGATTGTATTTTCTTATACATCATAGACGTAGTTTGGAAATACAACAACACACCTCAGGCATTCTAGTAGTTTCTACATAATTTGTATGCAATGGGACCTATATGCCCCAGAAAAAGTCATAGAATGTAGAAAACGTGTGTGGTATACTACGGGCATCTTCAAATGTTACATTGAAAATATGTGTGCGATATTTCCTACTTCTCATTGTCACGGGAATAAATGAGTTTTCGTACTGCTTTTTTATACTCTTTTTCCATAATAGTCATCCCGATAAAATCATTCTAAAGTTAAATTTTTAATTGTGAAAATCCCAGGTTCACACGAAAACGTGGATCTAATTAGATTCATGGGACATAAGTGCCCCACTTCGCCGATTTTTAAAATTGGGTAGCTTAATTTTTTTTGGTAGCGAAGGTGTATTACTTATCAGAAAGGAAGGCAGTTTTAGACCTTTTATTTTTCAAATATATGCAAAAATATTTTAACCATGACAGGGTTAAGCAGCTGCAGTGGGGCGGAGCGAGTGGAAAAACAACCATTGCGCGTGCATGTTCAAAAGCTGTACTTCGATCATAGCTGCGTAACATCAGAATTACGACTCAAACTTCTGTGCAGGATAGATTTGCTGGGACTGATATGTCGGAAGTTTGTTTTTTGCAGTCTACTTGGTGATGTTCTTTTGTAAGGATGGCCTAAAGCCAGTTCACAAAGAGCTATAAAACAAATAGTATTGTGGCTGTTGATAGACTTTCCGGGATGTGAGGTCGTGCTCCGAGAACTTTTTCTGCTCCTTACGTTTCGTCCAGCGCAGTCCTGGACGAAACGTAAGGAGCAGAAAAAGTTCTTGGTCCACGACCTCACATCCCGGAAAGTATATCAACAGCCATGTCACCCGGTCGTGAAAGCATTCATTCTACAAATAGTATTGTACAACGTCAATGCTGTGTTTTCAGTTTTTGATATGATAATTAATTTGTGAATTTGTCGGAGGGGAAACGCCACGGCGACGCAAAAGCAGGGCGGACTGAGCGACCTCCCCAAATTACGACCGACCATGTAAATGAGGAGTGACGTCACCCCTCAGTGAAGAACCCCTTCTGAGCACGCTGGGGACCAGGGGTGGATGTCCGCTCCAGTAGCGACCGATTGGTCGTGTTGGTAGCCGCAGTCCTGAGGGAATGAAGGCGGGCGCACACTGTGGCGCCGCAGTTGCAAGCAGCTTCTCCCAGCGTGAGCCGCCTGGTAAATAAGACCGCTCCGCTTCATTGCACTGCGTAATTATTGCGTCGCTCGTATCGTTTCCTCTTCGACGAAGTCGGTTGTAGCTTCCTCCTTTCAGCATTCTAATTCGTGTCTACTCTCTTTCACTGCCCACAATCAGTATCCTCCTCGTGTCAACTACAGTGTGTGTTAGAAAGATTTGTTCGAATTCGCAACACTTATTCTTCTGCATGAATGATGTTAGTAACATGTGGTACATTTTAACTTAGAAGTGTTGTTGTTACGGTCTTCATTCCCAAGGCAGGTTGGATGTAGCTCCCCTCGCTACTGTATCCTGTGCAAGCCTGTTCAACTCCGAATAACTACTGCGGCCTACAACAATTTGAACCTCCTAATAATTTTCGTCTCTTGGTCTTCCTTCACAGTATTTACCCCTCACTCTCTAGTACTGAGCCTGTGATTCGTTGATGCCGGCCGGAGTGGCCAAGCGGTTAAAGGCGCTACAGTCTGGAACCGCGCGACCGCTACGGTCGCAGGTTCGAATCCTGCCTCGGGCATGGATGTGTGTGATGTCCTTAGGTTAGTTAGGTTTAAGTAGTTCTAAGTTCTAGGTGACTTATGACCTTAGAAGTTAAGTCCCATAGTGCTCAGAGCCATTTCATTTGATTCGTTGATTTCTCAGAATGCATCCTGTCAGGCAATCGTTGTCAAGTTGTGGCACACACTTGTACTTTGCCAGTTTCGTTCACTACCTCCTCTTACATGATCTATCCATCTGATCTTCAGCATCCTTCTGTAGCACTACATCTGTTCTCTCATGTCTGAACTGTTCACTTCTATGCGAGGCTACACTCAAGACAAATACCTTCAGAAAAGATTCCGTAAAACTTGGATCTATATTCGACGTGTACAATTCTCTTTTCTTTAGAAACGCTTTTCTTTCCATTGCTAGTCTACATTTTATATCCTCTCTACTACGGCCATCATAAGTTATTTTACTGCCCAAATAGCAAAACACATCTACCACGGAAACTTGCTCGCGAAATGCAAAGGTCCTGAGTTCGAGTCTAGGCCTGACACACAGTTTTGATCTGCCAACAAGTTTGATATCAGCGCACACTCCGCTGCAGAGTGAAAATCACACTCTGGAAACATGTACCACTTTTGATGTCTCTTTTCTTAATATAATTTCCTCAGAATCGTCTTGAGTTCACTCGACTGAAATCCGTTACCCTTGTTTCGCTTTTGTTTTCTTTCAACTTACATTCTCTTTCCAGCCGCTGTCCATTCCGTTAAACTGCTCTTCCAAGTCCTTCACCATCTCTAACAGAATTACATCGTCATCGGCAAACCTCGAAGTTTTTGTTTCCTCTCATGAACTTTGATCTCTTCACTTAATTTTCCTTTGGTTTCATTTATTGCTTGCTCAATGTACAGGTAGAATAACATGGGGGCATACGCTACAACCGTGTTTCACATAGTTCTCAAACACTCTTCCCTGTCTCGTAGACGGGCGGAGTGAGCGTGCGGTTCTAGGCGCTACAGTCTGGAACCGCGTGACCGCTACGGTCGCAGGTTCGAATCCTGCCTCGGGCATGGATGTGTGTGTTGTTCTTAGGTTAGTTAGGTTTAAGTAGTTCTAAGTTCTAGGGGACTTATGACCTCAGCAGTTGAGTCTCATAGTGCTCAGAGCCTTTCTTGTAACTCTCGACCGGTCTCTTTACAATTTCAAATATAGCCTTTCGCTCTCTGTATTTTATCCCTGCTACCTTCAGGATTTCAAAGAATGAAGAGTAGTCAACACTGTCAAAAGTTTTCTCCTTAACCTATTTTGTAACAGAAGTCGTACAGTCAATATTGCCTCGCTTGTCCATAGTTTCATGTAGGATTAAAAAAAATTATTTTAGAATGGTATGTCTTCTACAAGTATGTACATAGAATCTTGAATCCTTTTTACAATTACGATAGAAGTTTTCATTTGCGTTTCACGATTGCTCCATTTGCCCCCTTCCACCAATGGACGCGCGTCGAACTCAATCCGTTCTTTTGGGAGCACGTTTTCGATTGTTGTGCGGCATCGGAGTTCTCACAGCCTTGTTCGGAGGGGAGTGTTTAACAATTTTGCAAAGAAAAGACATTAGAGCGGGGGGCCTTATCCAGTGAGGCAATGCGAGGGCCTTACGAGGTACAATGCCTTACTCTCAACGAAAACCAGGTTGTACAGTTGTAAATGAGTTGCACCTATTGAAACGGAAACGGAGAACGCAAAGCGCGTGTTGTTGCTGTGTTATCGGTGCACATAGGGCACTGAACGGGCGTGCTAGCGATCTAGCTGCACCACGCAGATCGCTACTGGCAAAATATGGGCTGGCAGCTTAAAACTGACACCAAGGTAATCTTCTGGTTTCGATATATAAAATGAAATCTGCCCCACGTTTCAAACTTCATTCCTGTACAAGGTACAGTCTTGTAAAATCGGACGTACCTTTTTTGAAGCAGCCTGTACTGCACAATCAGACAACAGTAACAGAAATGGCAGATAAGAGTGAATCGAGACGTGTCACCTGCTGTTCATGTTAGATGTGTATCGGTTCGTGAACTAATAGCTTCCGGTTGGCATTACCTCATCAGGTAGTGCCTGATTTATGGTCGATTAACTGTAGATGTCGCGGAGCGGAACGCTAAAACATTTCACAATGCATTTCAAATGATTGCGTTCACACAGACGGAACGAAACGGGACGTCACTGTCAAGGATTCTTCGCTTACTTCGTAACGTAACCCTTTCCGAAGGTTGCATAAGGCCTTGGTATTTTTGCTACGAGTGTTATCTCACAAAAGACACGAACCATTTCAAAGCGGAAAATTACAGCTTTTACAATAACTAGACAAGAAGCATCCTCCACTATTCGTAAATAAGAACGTAAAGATTTTCAATTAAACCTTTCTCGACCGTGAAAATCTCAGGTCTAATAAAGGGAGACCTGTTTTATACGTTATTACGTTATTTAACAGCTAGAAACAAATCGAGATGCAAAGAAAGAGGTAAAAAAAGCATTAGACATTTCTTATAAATTTATTCTTTTGCGACTGAAACAAAATTCATACTTAAACCAAGCTTTATTTTTAAGAATCTTCAATGGTCAGTGTAACAATTTAATCTGTTCGTCAAGATCGTTGACAGTTTTCCAGTTTTACTTTACTGCTGTTAAATGTACAATTGTTACTAATGAGTTTTTTTGTTTCCTACTACATTTCTAATGTTCTTTCACATACTGGTTTCCGATTTTAAGAACACTGCACTTCACTGACACTGGGTCTCTGCCCGAGGACAGGATGTTTGTGTTGTCCTCATTTCATCATCATCATCATCATCATACGTGACAGTGGACTGGACTGTGTAAAGAATTGAACTGTGTAAAAATTGGGACAAACCAAACATAATCATAATCAACTGATGGACTAGAATTCGGGAGGACGACGGTTCAATCCCGCATCTGGCCATCCTGATATGGGTTTTCCATGATTTCTCTAAATCGCTCCAGGCAACTGCCGGGATTGTTAGTTTGAAAGGGGACGGCCGACTTCCTTCTCCGTCCTTCCCCAATCCGATGAGACCGATGACCTCGCTGTTGGTCTCCTCCTCCAAACAATCCCCAGTCGTCATCAACACACACTGCATATATTTTGTATTTGATGTGTAGATGCAGTTACACTGCCGCCTCAATATGTTTTGATGTTGAGCGATGCGACAGTCTTACGTTCTTTTTGTAGCAGTGAAAGCGACTGTTACTTCTGTTATCCTACGTAAATGTAACAGATCTACTAAGGAGACTGCCTACACTACGCTTGTCCGAGCTCGTTTAGAATAGTGCTGCGCGGTATGGGATCCTACCAGATAGGACTGACGGAATACATCGAAAAATTTCAAAGAAGGGCAGCACGTTTTCGTATTATCGCGAAATATGGGAGAGTGTAGCACTAGAATGATACAGGATATGTGCTGGACATTTTTTTTTTTTTTAAGGCGTTTTCGTTGCGACGGATTCTTTTCACAAAATTCCAGTCACTACTTTCTCTTCTGAATACGAAAATATTTTGTGGACACCGACCTACTCAAGGAGAAACGATCACCACGATAAAATAATGGAAATCAAAGCTCGTGCAGAAAGGTATAGGTGTACGTTCTTTCCTCGCGCTATACGAGACTGGAATAATAGAGAATTGTGAAGGTGGTTCGATGAACCCTCTGCCAGTCACTTAAATGTGATTTGCAGAGGATGGTCGGCTATCCACATTGAAGTTTTCAGTGTTTCGCGCAATAGCTTAAGGCGAATGTCGGGGTATTTCCTCTGCGTGGGACGTTGTTGGTTTCCTCTTCGTCTCCAGTGGTCTTGTTGAATGCACGTCAAACTCTAATCTTCCATTTCGTAGATTAATCTGTTTTCTGCTGTTCTCTCTTGAAGAAATGCTTTAAATCGCGTATGAAACACACCTTATGTTCTGTATTCCACGCGAAAGAATGTAATTTTTTTAATGTACTCAGTAGTTACTTGTCTAGTGACAAGTCCGTATTTACCCACGACGGATGTAAGGGGGATGCGCTGTCTGCATGGGAACTCTGTGAAGCTGATCTGTTTCCGAGACGTCGAAAAAATCTCTCCAAGGGCCTAATACTCGTAGTATTTCACTTTTCGTAGTATATATGTGTTTGCCCGCCCACTTAGCCGTGCAGTCTAACGCACTGCGGGCTGGTTCCCCTTCTTCCGCCTCAGTTACACTATGTCGGCGATTGCTGCACAAATACTATCTCCACGTACGCGTACACCATAGTTACTTTAACACGCAAACATTAGTGTTACACTCGTCTGGTGTTGAGACGTTCCCGGGGGCGGTTCACTGGGGGCGAACCGCACAATAAACCTGCGTTGGGGCGAGTGGACTGCTGTAGCCTGTTGTGGGGTTGTGAACCACTGAGGGCTACGGCGGGTACGAAGCCTCTGCGTCGTTTCTAGGTCCCCAGTTCCATACAATACAGTACAATACAATATGTCTCTTTAAAATGAGACCCCTGAATTAAGTTAAAGTTCGCCGAAAAGTCCGCTACAAACCTTCCTCCACTCCGTAAATTATTCCCGCACCAACCTCCACTATCCACTGTAAAGTGCTGAACAAATCGTTATCTTTTTTCTATGATCTCTCTTATAAACTGAAAAGTGCCTGTAAATGGGAATATTGCAAGAAAATGATACATGCATTTCTTGTACACGTCGATCTGCATAGTATACATTTTTGCTGGATGGTCTCGCATTCGAGGAAGCAAGTGTTATGATAAGTCTTTCCAACAGCTGACAATGCCTTTCATTCTTCCTCTTAGTCTTCTTTGAAGTTCTCTTCTACGGCATCTGGGGTATGAGGTCGACCTAATAAAAATACCATATGATGCGTTTTTGCCGTTATAACCGTGGCTACTGCTATTTATTATATATGGTACTTTTTGCAGACGATACTAATGGTATAATAAATCCAGTTACAGAAAAACCAACGGAAGAGTTGATAAATGATATCTTCTAAAGAATTATGAAGCGAATCTTTGAAAATGTACTCTCCCTAAATTTTGAAACAAAAAAAATACTACATTCAGTTCTGTACAGCAAGTAGTCCTACCAACTGTTGATGTAGCACATTAGCAGGATTGAGTAAATAAGTTGGAATGCTCCAAATTTTTGGGTGTAGGTATTGATGAAGATACGAAGTAGAAGCAGCATTTTACTGAGTTTCTCGAACAATTCACTTACATTTCCTCTTCGTATAATTGCTAATCTTGGAAACCAACGTATCAACCTCCTGACTATTTTACTGCGGTAACTCATTCCTTAGAAATAAAGAATTGATTGCAAAAAAAAGCTAGCAGTAAGAATAATACACTGATCAGCAAGAACATTATGACCTGTCCAGGCGATAGCAGCGTCACTTAACGAGGAGTGATTGCTAACGTGGCACACGCACGATGCGTGCGTGTGTTGTGTGTCAGTGAACTTGCTATCCGCGTGTACAATGGCGGGGCGCGCGAGTTGTCTGAGTTTGATAGGGGGCAGCGTTGCATGATCTGATGACTCCCGATGATAATGCCGATGGGAAGACGCGGATCTTCAGGGTAACCGCTGCTTGAAAACTGTACTGCAGGAAGCAGACAACCTGGAAGCGGCTCCATTGTGCTCTGGGGAGCATTAACGTGGACATCCATGGACCAAGTGGAGCTCGTGCAAGGGAACATGATGGTCAAGGAGTGTCGTACACTGATTGCAGACCATGTATATCTCTTCATGACGATCATGCTGCCCGACGGTAGTGGTATTTTCCAACTTTCAACAAGTTAGTGCGGTATGTCTTCAGTCTGGATTGTAATGTAGTGGTTCGAGGAACCCAGTGGCGAGTTCCAGTTGATGTGCCGGTCCTCCAACTCTCCAGAACTGAATTCGATTGAACACATCTGGGATGTGATTGAACGTGGCGTCAGAGCTCATGCTCCCCCCCTCCATGGCCCCCCTCTTTTCGCTGAATTTACCGGAATTTGGTGACTTGCGTATGCAGATGTGGTGCCAACTCCCTTCTATCAAGGCCTCATTACTTCCATGCCACGACTCGTCGCCACTGAAGGTGGACACACAGTCTATTAGGTAGGTGTTCGTAATGTTCTGGTATGTGCTGTTCACCCGTGGATGTCCACGTAGGCACATCTCCAAAGAGCTAGGCATTATAACTACTCCATCACAATACATACATTCGCCAATGGAATTCGTCATACATAATGCATCACAATTTGAGAAGAATAGTCGTGGCCATGCCTATGACACTAGAGAGGGGAAAAATGACCTCCTTTACGCATTATTAAGCTGTCAGTGTCTCAGGAAGAAGTTTGATATGCAGCAACAAAAATTTTTGATAATTTGCCCAACAACATAAAGTTTCTGACAAGTAGCAAGTCTTAAATCTAATTTAAAATCATTTCTCCTGGAGAAATTGCCGAATTTCTATTTGACTGGTAGCCAGTAAAAGAAAGGACAATTAAGTGTAGTTGCATGAGTAGGACTTGGAATAATGTTTCCATTAACGTTAACGCTAATCAGGTGTACATCTTCTGTAAAATAACACGTTCCACATTATTTCGATGAAAGAATCGTTCATATGGTCTATGGAACAGCTAACTTTGTTTCTTTTACTATTTTTTCATTGTAATGTAACTGTAATGATTGCTGTTGTTGCAGCTTACTAGAGCCGGTTTTGGTTGTGTGTTTCAGGTTGAGGTGATATCGCAGATGTGCAGCGAGACCCATCGTCCTAGTTGAGCGGTGAGTACCGCGGCCGCCTTGGGCAATTCCCAGCCAAGCGCGCTCCAGCTAATGGCCTTCTACACGCTCCAGCGCGGACGGAGACGGCGGTTCGTGAAATCGCGACTGGCGAATCGGCGAGGCGAGGTTAAGAGCGCCAACCCCGCAAGTGCGGCGCCTGTGTGCTTGCGTCACCCCGAGCCCCCGGCGGAACAGCCTCCTTGCAATCTGTGCCGGCCTCTTATCTCCCTGTCGTGTTCGACTGGCCAGATAAAGGGTTCTCCCCTTTCCCAACACTCTGCAGCCGGCGCGCGCTCACCGGCGTTGTCCGGCCGATGCAGCTTGCGGCGGAGAAAACGCGCAGTCCTGTACATGGGTTCTAACCAACCTGGTGCGAGAATACGTTAAGCCTACTACTTCACTGTTACCTCCGTGGTCTGCGTGTCCTTGTAGCATCTCTTTACCATCATGTAAATGTTACCAAAGTAGTGCTCATTCAGTAGTTAGCAATACAACCATAGGCGTCTTGCAATAGTCGCTGAAAAGCCGGAATTTTATAGTTGACAATGCGGCCTCAAACCCAGAAGAATTTTGTTGACTGTACTAGCTTGATATGCGGCAAGCCATTCTCGCCAGCCGCCAGCCTTCTGTCATTTTATGTTTTGATCACGACTGTGTCAAACATGTTAACTTTCGTTTAATTTTCTACTTCATTCAATACATGAACTTGAATTACCGTAAGATCAGCGTACTTCCTGTGTAGATTACCGACTAGTTACTTTTCTTTTACACTATACCTTTAGACTTACTACTGTCTACATCTACATGGTTACTCTGCTATTCACACTTAAGTGCCTGCAGAGGGTTCATCGAACCATTTTCATACTACTATTCTACCATGCGACTCTCGAATGGTGCGTGGGAAAAACGAACACCTAAATCTTTCCATTCGAGCTCTGATTTCTATTATTTTATTATGATCATTTCTTCCTACGTAGATGGGTGTCAACAAAATATTTTCGCATTCGGAAGAGAAAGTTCGTGATTGAAATTTCGTAAATAGATCCCGCCGCAGAGAAAACTGCCATTGTTTCAGTGACTGCCACCCCAACTCGCGTATCATATCAGTCACACACTCAGCCCTATTGCGCGATATCACGAAACGGTCAGCCCTTCTTTGCACTTTTTTGATGTCCTCCGTTAATCCTACCTGGTAAGGATCCCACACCACCCAGCAATATTAAAGCAGAGGGCGGACAAGTGTAATGTAAGCTGTCTCTTTAATGGATTTGTCGCATCTTGTAAGTGTTCTGCCAAGAAAGCGCAGTCTTTGTTTTGCCTTCCCCACAACATTGTCTACGTGGTCTTTCAAACTCTAAGTTGCTCGTAATTGTAATTCCTAGGTATTTAGTCCAATTGACAGCCCTTTGATGAATTTTGGGTATAAGATAAATCGCACAAATATGTTTTTTTTTTTTTTTTTTTTTTTTTTTTTTTACGACCCATGTGGATGACCTCGCACTTTTCTTTGTTGGTGCCAATTCCCACTTTTCGCGCCATACAGAAATTCGCTCTAGATCATTTTCTAATTGGAATTGATCGTCTCTAGATTTTACTAGGCGGTAAATTACAGCATCGTCTGCAAACAATCTAAGGGGGCTGCTCAGATTATCACCTAGATCATTCATGTAAATCAGGAACAGCAGAGGACCTATGACACTACCTTGGGGAACTCCAGATATCACTTCTGTTCTACTCGACGATCTGGACCGGAAGTAATTTGAGTTGTTTCACTCATGCTAGGAGCTGTTCTGGTTTCCAGTTCTGGAAAAACTGTATTTAGTAACTCCACTTTAGTGGCACCATAATCGGTAACATATACATCGCTATCGCGCAGTGACGGTATTGACTGTTTTGGCTGTCTATACTTTCCTATTATTTACAAATTAAATGTGCTTTGGGGAGACAAATACGGGATGGCATTGTACACGAAAGCGTCTTGGGAGATCCTCGAGCGCCCATTGCTGTACCGACGACGGAATGTACCCTTTGTGGTGGTCACTCCTGATCCTCTTAACAGCGGTCAGCTGTTCGGAGGCCATCAGGGTGCGGCACTGCCTGTGATTAACACGGATCTACGACTGACCTTTCCATTAGGCAGGAACTGTTCCTTCTGGCCTGGGAAGTGGGTTTCTGGAAGATGCAATAACATCTTTCAAAACATTTCTGGAAACTACAGCCCATATTTTAGATGCACTTCTTTCTCAGTTGTTGTCCGGCCCCGGTAGCTGAATGATGATACTATTTCTCCCAGATATGACCTATTATCCCCGAACAGAGACAAATGCAGTGACTTGGATTCGAGGTTTGACTGTGCTTTATCTTTTCCGAGACGGCATTAAGAATGTACTCGACTTTTGGGCCTTACTACAAGAACATCAATCACAGTTTGAGACATTCGAGATATCGAACATATTACGCAAATTTTTTAGGAAGTGCCTTGCTTGATCCCCTATCCAATTGGGATGTCCCGGTTAGAAGAATGTAATTATTGCCTATAAGTATCAGATCACGAAAGGACCAGTACAGTGGAGAGGATCCACCACCACACGTGAAGACGTACCAGTCACCAAAGCGAGGTGTAACGGGATTAGCGAGGTACGCGTCCAAGAAGAGGAACGTGGTCCGTTATTGTTTTGTACTGACAGAAGCAGGATATTTTTTCACTATTATGTTAAAGTCCACTTATTTACGTTTCCCAGAAATATTTTATTTTATAAAGGTCATCGTCTTATATAAAAAATCTGATAGAAGCAGTTTATGTTTGTTATTGTTACACCCAAAAAAAATGGTCAGTGACGGGTGGTCAATGCTCTGCACCCGGGTTCGATTCCCGGCTGGGTCGGGGAATTTTCTCCGCCCAGGGAGTGGGTGTTGTGCTGTCCTCGTCATCATCCTATCATCCTCAACGACTGCAGGTCGCCGAAGTGATGTCAAATGGTAAGACCAGCACCCGGCGAACGGTCTGCCCGACAGGAGGCCCTAGTCATACAATTCAATAAAAAACAACTCAATAACTTTTTCATAATGCGGAGCCACAGTCATAATATATTTCTTTAAAGTCAGTACCGACATTAGACTGTCGTTTATTTACACTTGATAATGGCACCTTAAAACCGAAATCATGATTGTGTGATGGTAAATTAACAATGGAAATAAATAAGTCTAATGGCGGTACTGACTAAAATAAAAAGAACTCAGTTGTTTCCTCGCGCTGGTATTCTGTAGTGCGTGTTAACAAAGAGCTCGTTCCTTTTGCACTAGCCTGTGTACTGGCCGGCCCAAACTGCGCAGACTAGGTAATCGCAGAAGTTACTGTTATTTTCCGCAATTGGAGGGACGTTCGCGCTATGCCCTACGATTGGTCATAGCGGCGAGAAGAGAGCGCCTCAACAATGTTCAGGAGGGACGCTGGAGGAAATTGAAAATTACATTCTTTGTTCGGAATTCGTTCAGGGGACACACTGTTATTCTACGCTTCGTCTGGAGCCGGCGCCGCAATTGGGCTGGGTTCACAGTCCTGCGACTTGGCATAATTTCGCTGATGAGTCGTGGGGGCATCGTGTACATCGACCCTGCTGCCACGAACGTTACGTGAGTGTTTGGTAAAACTATAGCTCGGATCTAAATGCAAGTTACCATCTTTGATTCATGTTTCGAGACAACCTTTCGGTCTGTCGAATCTGACTCTCTTCGTTTTGCCTCTGATTTTCTCAATGTCTTACTTTTGCTTGTACCCTGTTTTTTTTTTCCGCCGGCCGTGGTGGTCTCGCGGTTCTAGGCGCCCAGTCCGGAACCGTGCGACTGCTACGGTCGCAGGTTCGAATCCTGCCTCGGGCATGGATGTGTGTGATGTCCTTAGGTTAGTTAGGTTTAAGTAGTTCTAAGTTCTAGGGGACTAATGACCACAGCAGTTGAGTCCCATAGTGCTCAGAACCATTTAAAGCATTACTCTGTTTTTCATTTTTTACACAATGTTAATTGTTCACTTCAAATTTTCCAACGACATCTGACGGGGGCGGCCCATACAACAACCTTTTCATTTTAAAATCAACCCAATGTCAGTTGTGTTTACAGTTATCATTTTTCTTGAATTAACATTAATGAAGTGTTTCATTTAGTAGTTTCACCTTCGCTAATACTGGTAACGAGTTCTCTCTACCACAGGTGTTATGGCCACAGTAAATTTCATACGGGTGTTATCCAACAAGCAAACAGTGTGCAGCCGGCCGTTGTGGACGAGCGGTTTTAGGCGCCCTAGACTGGAACGGCGCGACTGCAACGGTCGCAGGTTCGAATCCTGCCTCGGCCATGGATGTGCGTGATGTCCTTAGGTTGGTTAGTTTCAAGTAGATCTAAGTCTAGGGGACTGATGACCTCAGATGTTACGTCCCATAGTGCTTAGAGCCATTTGAACCATTTTGTAGACTGTCTGGTATTTTACTTCTACAGTTTTAAAGTGAACCAAATGCTATTTTTTGAATGTGCTACCTTTTTTCACATTTGGAAATAACTGCATGTGTGGTGACTGTTGATAGGTATTGTGTGCTTTGACGTTCATATTCTTTCACCCATATTATGATTCTAGTTACGGTGCGTTTTCTGTACTCTTTGTAATGTTGTACGTCGTACTTGTATATTGTCCGTCGTAATTCGTTGATCTCTGTTTCCGATACCACGAGAATGAAGCAGTGCATCACTATTGTTATAGTTTTCGGCATCAGGGTTTGAAGTTAAGGTCCTGTACTGACATTCAGCAAAAATCTGACGGGGAAGACATCCTGACCTGTAGAAGAAAGCTGCAGAAAATGAGGCGCAGTGCAGTGGTAACGAGGAGGATTTTAAAAATAGAAAGTGTGTCACGAGAAAAATTGCTCGCCTGAGTGGACACAGATTTCTAAAGGGCCATTAGTTTCTTTCGATGTAGCAGAACAAAAGTGGTGAAAAGTGTAGGTTCCCTTTCACGACTCGGCTGTTCCTCGTCTGAGATTGCACCCCCATTGAGTCTCGGGAAAGGCGCCTCGCTCGGTGACCTTTAGGATGGGTGCGCCGAGGTAATCGCAGGGCGGGTCTGCGTCTGCGTCTGCGTCGGCGAGGTGCCACGCCGAGGCGTTCTTCCGTAGGGTGCCTCGTGCGGATCCCCTGACGGAACTGGAAGTTCGTCACGGAAAAGGGACTGCTGTCGTAAGGGAGGCACGAGTTTCGTCGACGTCGAATGTGTGTGTTTACTCTCAACAGGTTAATGCCCTCCAGCACACTTCATCGACCTTCAGGACCTCGCACACGTTCCTGTTAGTCCCCATCTGTACGGGCTTACCTGCGCAGATGTCCAAGACATCCACCCTGTGGTAAGCCTGTGAGGTTTTCATCTTAACTTACGGTTACAGCTTCGAGAGACGAAAACTATTAGGTCTACAACTTTGCTTCCGCCGTTTTGCAGTAGACGGCTTTTGTGGAAAGTAGTGGCACAAGTCGCAGTGAGTAAGTGTCATACAATAAGCTTGGGCATTTGAGAGCATAACACCATCAAAATATTAGTCGATTTTTGATTGCATCTTAAAGCTATTCTCCGCCGAATATGTCAACTTACGACCCTATTCTCGTCATCTGCGGGAGGTTTTAATTTTCTGTTTTGATGTGAAGAAGCCTGCGGCCGAGGCTTATAAAAAGCTGCGTAAGACCAATGGCGAGACACCTGTTTGTGACAGAACTTGGCAGAAAATGATTTCCATGCTTCGAGAAAGGTGATTTTGACGTTGAAGACCGGTGTGATTGTGAAAGAGAGCGAGCTTTCGATGCTACTGCAACCGACGAGAACAGTCACAAGAGGTCGTTATCGAAAGAAATTGATGTGTTTGAGCCAATCACTCAAAGACAAACGGCCACAATACAGCGATAGACAAGCGACGTGTAATCAAGCTGCGGGCATATGGCGTATTTTCTCAGTTGTGTGACTGGATTCGTGATTTCCTGTCAGGGAGGTCGCAGTTCGTAGTAATAGACGGCAAATCATCGAGTAAAACTGAAGTGATATCAGGTGTTCCCCAGGGAAGCGTCCAGGGACCTCTGCTGTTCTTGATCTATATAAATGACCTGGGTGACAATCTGAGCAGTTCTCTTAGGTTGTTCGCAGATGATGCTGTAATTTACCGTCCAGTAAGGTCACCCGAAGAACAGTATCAGTTGCAAAGCGATTTAGAAAAGATTGCTGTATGGTGTGGCAGGTGGCAGTTGACGCTAAATAACGAAAAGTGTAAGGTGATCCACATGAGTTCCAAAAGAAATCAGTTGGAATTCGATTACTCCAAAAATAGTACAATTCTCAAGGCTGTCAATTCAACTAAGTATCTGGGTATTAAAATTACGAACAACTTCAGTTGGAAAGACCACATAGATAATATTGTGGGGAAGGCGAGCCAAAGGTTGCGTTTCAATGGCAGGACACTTAGAAGATGCAACAAGTCCACTAAAGAGACAGCTTACATTACACTCGTTCGTCCTCTGTTAGAATATTGCTGCGCGGTGTGGGATCCTTACCAGGTGGGATTGACGGAGGACATCGAAAGGGTGCAAAAAAGGGCAGCTCGTTTTGTATTATCACGTTATAGGGGAGAGAGTGTGGCAGATATGATACACGAGTTGGGATGGAAGTCATTAAAGTAAAGACGTTTTTCGTCGCGGCGAGATCTATTTACAAAATTTCAGTCGCCAACTTTCCGAATGCGAAAATATTTTGTTTAGCCCAACCTATATAGGTAGGAATGATCGTCAAAATAAAATAAGAGAAATCAGAGCTCGAACAGAAAGGGTTAGGTGTTCGTTTTCCCCGCGCGCTGTTAGGGAGTGGAATAGTAGAAAGATAGTATGATTGTGGCTCGATGAACCCTTTGCCAAGCACTTACATGTGAATTGCAGAGTAGTCATGTAGATGTAGAAAAGATGATATTGCAGCAAGACAGTGCACAACCCAAAGCCGAAAATCCTGTCAAAACATACTTGGAAGTCGGCCGGAGTGGGCGAGCGGTTCTAGGCGCTACAGTCTGGAACCGCGCGACCGCTACGGTCGCTTGTTCGAATCCTGCCTCGGGCATGGATGTGTGTAATGTTCTTAGATTAGTTAGGTTTAAGTAGTTCTAAGTTCTAGGGGATTGATGACCACAGAAGTTCAGTCCCATAGTGCTCAGAGTCATTTGAGCCATACTTGGAAATGTTGAAATTGGAAGTTCTCCTCCACCTGCCGTATTCTCCGGATATGCCTCCCTCTGACTGCCACCTTTCTCGGTCTGTGGCACACGACCAAGCTGACTAGCACTTGCGGTTATATGAACCAGTGCAAAATTGGATCGATTCATGGCTCCTCTCAATAGATGCCCAGTTTATACACTGTGGGACTCGTATGCTGCCCTAAAGCTAGGAGAAAGCTGTGGTCAGCGACGACCAGTACTCTGAATCGTAATTTTTTTTTGTAAGTTTTTCACAATGAAGTCTCTAACTTCGAGAAAAAACGGCAGAAGCAGTTGGAGACCTAGTATTTAGAAGTAGTGAGCTTGTTACTTGCTTGATAAGAACGAAACAGATGATAGTATCACAACGGCAGTACGTTAACTTTGGCTAGATACATTCCAGACTTCATTGAAGATCTGTAGTTTTTTTCCCTGTATATTTGTTTACGATGGCTCTTCAATTTCTTTTAAAAGATAGCGCCCTTGTCTGACAGGCTCTGAATCGTTGTCCCCCGATTTTGTGCAAGCAGGTTTCACAGTCCGCTTCTATCTCTGCTGCTGCTGCTCTCCGCCTGCCCCTGTCCTCCACCCCCATCTGCAAAAGAACAACACTGTCGTCAACACCACTTTTCACGTGACAGATACTGTAGAACTTTGATCAAAATAACAATGTGAACTGTAGAAAATGTTTTATTATATTAATAAGAATTTGTTCATATCCGTGCTGAGTACATTGAATTTCAGATAATTACATCATGCTGACAACTTCCGGAGCCGGCCGTGGTGGCAGAGCGGTTCTACGCGCTTCAGTCCGCAACCACGCGGCTGCTACGGTCGCAGGTTCGAATCCCGCCTCGGGCATGGATGTGTGTGATGTCCTTAGGTTAGTTAGGTTTATGTAGTTCTAAGTTATAGGGGACTGACGACCTCAGAAGTTAAGTCCCATAATGGTGAGAGCCATTTGAACCATTTTTTTTTTACAACTTCCGCAACATCATAATTTAATGCAGTGGTAAGTGCTAATGTGCTACAGCGCACTGTAAATATCGTACTTAAATTAAGCCACTTCTCTCTGAATGCAAACCGAAGTTGGCAATTAAAGTACGCCATTTGTCTTCGAATGGCTGCCCGTATGCAGATGGACGGAAACGTGTTGTGTTGCCCTCTCTCCGCTATAACTAGAAACTAATGTCGAATGCTGCAATGACAGTCAGCCGCGCACAATCACCTCAGCGAAGGGATGCAGCTGCTTTCGACTGTGGATGCTTTCAGGTGACGTTATCCCTCCCAGTACTGTGAGTGCTGTGTTGCTCATAGCACGAGGTGAATATTTTTTGTTTGAAAGCGCTTGTAAATTATTGTGCAAGCGTAGAATATGAGACATTTTTTAGCAATATTTCACCTTTTGCTGCTATAGGAAAATAGAAAGTGATCAAGCGCACCAGCTGGCAGCGTATTGGCTCGGGCGCGATTCGCACTGCTACTAAAACGTTTATTTGTTTTGGTTTTTTCCATTCCTGACAATGTTGGCAGAGTAATTGTAAATTTAAATATATTCAGACAGTTTAATTTAGAAACGTAAAATTAAGTGTATTTTGTTACGATTAATACCCTTGTAAATAAAAGGCTATAGGTTGTAGTACAAAAGTGAGTATACAAGAAAATTAGTGAGGAAGTGTGTGAAAGGAGTTGGATCTGTAGGTGTGATTTTAGCGGTGCACATTTTCTTACCATGTTTGTTATTCAGGAACAGCAGTGTTGTGTGGGGTACAGAAGGAGTGAAAGATAAAAGACGTATTAATGCATTAATTAAAGTGGAAATCAACAACATGTAAATAGCGTAGTTACCTTAGTGCACTGGGCAAAGCTAATATCGCAACAGTAGTAAGTCACGTCCACCACGACGACATAGTGAAACGCTATCCATTTATTTTCGTGATATTGTAGGGCATCGGTAAAATTTTGCACGAGTCGCCATGTATTTACAGGATATAAAATCAAAGTGGACTGTCACCACTGTCAGTGTTACACCACTGTCAGTGTTACACCACTGTCAGTGTTACACCACTGTCAGTGTTACACCACTGTCAGTGTTACACCACTGTCAGTGTTACACCACTGTCAGTGTTACACCAAGCTCTGTACACTGTTTATTCGGAGGATGTAAGCAGTTGACTGGTAAGCCTAACAGAATGCCTTGAGTAGGACTCTGGTTCAATTCACGTTACGCTAGGGATTTTTCCTTCGCGGGAGGACTAGAATGGAATCCAGCCAGTGTCTCATAGTGGGATTTTTGGAGGGCTACTTGAATGAGAAGCAGTGACTTGGAGGTTTGGAAGCTCACAGTGCCCCTGAGAGTGGTGTGCAGACCCCATGCCCTTCCACCCCCGCTTGAAAGAGAATGAGATGGTGGCCGGTCAGCAGTGATGGTCCTGTCAGGGCAAGAACGCTAAGTAGTCATTCCGTGTTTCTTTCCCCTTCTGCCCTGGCGCACTCAACGGTTTTTGATTGACCGATCTCCCTGTGGTCCTAGGAAACTTGTCAGTTTCATTGTTTCCAACAGATACAGTAGGCTTGTAAATGAAACGCCTTTCCGTCACGGAAAATTTTCCAAGAGAAAAAGGAAAGAAGATTAAGGTCTAATGTACCTTTCACGTCGAGGTCATTAGAGACTTCTTTGGGTTGCCACTCGCGTATTTTAATATAGCCACACGAGAAGACTACATGATCTCAATACACCACCTTCTGATACAGCAAAGTACATGATCAAACACAAAGTTTACGAGAATGTATCATATGCGTCACGTGTCTGTGCCTCATGACCACCGAAGTGAATCTTTTAATACTGAATACTGGCAAACACATCCTGCCACAGACAACATGACTGTACATCTCGACTGCCTAATCCAGAGTGACGAACAGGCCGAAACACTTCACGCGCATACCAGAAAAGGGGTGACCCGAACGCTTCCGAAGTGCTTCGTCAGCAATTTCGTCACTTTTGCTTTTGACTTACATTGTTTTCAAAAATTCTAAGGTGACCGATTGATAGTCAGCTGTTGAGAGATATTTATATTAAAAAGTGAAGTCATCCCAGTGAGTAGTTTAACTAATCATAATAACTATACTTTAACGTTTTGGCGCCCTTGCTCCGAACACAGCAGCCAATCACAGAGCAGTAGCATTATGCAGGCGGTCTTTCTCACGGGAATGGTACCGAATCTAACATGTCCCACAGGTACCTCACACCATATTTCGTCATCTATATACATCTTGCATCTCCACTGCTCTGGGAACAGCTTCTTGGAGCCTAATATGATGGCTGACTAAGCCAGAAATATTAGAAGTACTACTATTTACAGAGACTAGCCCTCAAATAAGTAATCGAAAAGTACCTTGTATTAAACATAGCACGTATTTCTTGTAGAATTGGTTGTCGTTTAAGAAACTTATTTGTTTTCATGCTACCTCAAATTGGAAATTGGAGTCTGTAAAAATATGAAAGGTTTTTTTAGTAAAATGTAGATAGAGAGGGAAAGAGTCACAGCTCTTCTCCCGTGGATTTGCACCTGTTCCGTGCTTCTCAGTGCGTTACTGTGGTGGGCGAACGAGCTTTCTGGTTGGCGACTGCTGTAGTTAAATCACGTGGTAAATAAGACATAATTCAATGTCAGAGTTACGAACAATGTTGTTCTCAACTTGCTTTCAGGCTGCTGCATCTCTCGTGCCGGAAATCCGGCCGCTAGCGCGGCAGTTGGCTGGGCGAACAGCAGTAGCAGGAGGACTAAACGCCGCCGCGGGATTAGGCAGATGGCCGCCCGTCACAAAGACGGACGCTAATGCTCCTTAAAGCGCCTCCCGCTTCCATTTTAAATGTGCCTCCCAGGACGCCGTAAAGCTCGCAGCCAGAAATTATGTATTATTCCGGCCGCTCGCGTACCCGTCTCCGCACGAAGAGCCACGGCACTGCGCGGTTTACCCTCGCTTTAGCCTCAACCCGAGCGCGCCCCTCTGGCAACTCTGCGCTCCTGCAGGGTTTGTCATTTTATTCCTGCCATAACTTCTCGGCTTGCCGGCGAGGATTACGCGACTTGTTTTCGCAAATTACAGTGCGCAGTGGAAGTATCCCGATAATGCTTTGTCAAATGGCGACGTGATCTTTAAACAATTGTTGATTGATCAGCATATCTAAATGTATGTCCACACAATACATCCTCCGCCGTGCGCAATCGCACACGCACGAGAATAAAAGAGCCATACACAAATATTTATGGGTGGAATGCATGTAGCCATGGGCGTTCTCGTGTCCACACGTTGCCTCATTGACCGAGCAGTCTGCCGTAAACCCACTTCTTGGTTTTGGGGGATTGTGTTGCGTTTATTGTGATGAAAGGGCGACAGATAAAGAAAACATAAAAGTGACTGTAGTTAACGAAAGATCTAAATAACAGACATAAGAGAAATACGAAGTTATAACCTTTTTGCCTGCAAATTTCAGAATGAGGTCATAGCGAGATTTCAAATTTTCTCCTCGGGAAATTCGGCGATAAGGCTGGCATTCAAAATTTCAGTCGCTAGTGACGATGGACTTACCAGTTTTCAGCTATTTATTCCACATTTAAGCACAAGCGTTTGCGTGATTATTCCTGAAATTGAGAATGCATAAAGGAGTTTGTCAATAGTTATGTGAAGTATTTAATATCAAAAACAGTCTTGATCACAATTTATTTATTATGGTGACCGGTTTCAACCACCTACTGCGGTCATCTTCAGACCAATGAGTAACCACCTCCTTCTGCTGAAGTGATTCTCCAGCAGGAGGAGGTTCTTACTCATTGTAAATTGTGATCAAGACTGTGTTTGATAGTATTTGTAACACATTGATCCCATAACGTATTCAAAAGTAATTAGTTATGTGAAGGTCAGTGCTTCATTTGTATTTTATATTCTCACTCAATCGCAATGAGGAAGATTATGCAGATTAACATCCTCGGGTTCGACAAATTTTGGAATTTCATAGACTCCAGCATCCATTAGAAAGGACTTCTTTTAAATGCTGTATTCATTTCATCATAAGAGTAATTGGCTCTGAGCACTATGGGACTTAACATCTGTGGTCATCAGTCCCCTAGAACTTAGAACTACTTAAACCTAACTAAGCTAAGGACATCACACACATCCATGCCCGAGGCAAGATTCGAACCTGCGACCGTAGCAGTTGCAGGGTTCCGGACTGCGCGCCTAGAACCGCTAGACCACTGCGGCCGGCAAGAGTAATTCATTTCTGTTTCTAGTAGTTTGTTAAGGAGCGACACATACCCTCGTCACTTCTTTTCTTCAATGCTCCTCAGTTGTGCTTTTAAATCGCCATACCACGAGTATTCGTCCACAGTTTTTGTATGCACTTTCATAAATTTCTTATATATTTTTCTCTGTTTTCCTATTTGGAAGGCTTTTTATCTAATATGTGACGTCAGGGTAACGCATCTCAAATTTTTATTCAAATAAGCTTCAGAAGCGGCTGTACATAAGACTATCGTGAGCGTGCTTCCTTCGGGGTCAATAAACATTGTATGTATCGTTTGACCCTTGTGCCGCAATTACGCAGGGTCAGCCATCGTTAATCGGATTTGGCATGTTAATGTTTAAGGGGTGGCTGGATGCCCTTCCTGCCGCCACGCTGTACCCCCCGGGATGGAATTAGTGTACACCAACTATCTGCGTCGATTGTAATCCAGGGAATAGTGCGAAAGTGTTCAAATGTCTGCGAGCCGTGTCACTGAGGCGGAACGTAGGAACCAGCCCGGTATTCACCTAGCGGGATGTGGAAAATGGCCTAAAAACCACATCCAGGCCGGCCGGCACATCGGCCCTCGTCGTTGATCCGCCGAGCGGATTCGATGCGGGGCCGGTGCGCCTACCCGAGTCCAGGAAGCAGCGCGTTAGCGCTCTCAGCTAGCCTGGCGGGTCGGGGTCAATAAACATTATTGCACGTAAATCGCTACGTACCATAACCTCAACATAATACACGATCGCATTCACATGATAGCTGCCGGTCATCTGCTAAAAAGCGCAAAGATTTCTACCGTTGCACCTAGCAATGCGCTTAACGCACGGCTTCCATTCCCAGGAAATCACGCGTGCACAAATGTTCATGCGTGATTGCGCAAAGTTGAATACAAGGAAGGCATCTTGTACACGCACGTTCCTGGTTCAAGAATGTAGTCGCCGCAGATGCCTGTCCTTTGAGACAATGCATGCATGTCCGAAAGAGCATTGCACGTCACTTATTACAAACACACTCTGCGCTATCGTATTTATCCGCCGATATCAGGCTCGCAACTGCGGATTAAACGTCTCCCCTGTATGGGGAATCACAGTTACTGTAAGAGTGGAGGTTAATGACGCCAGTGGCCTTGCCGCAGTGGAAACAACGGTTCCCGTCAGATCACCGAAGTTAAGCGCTCTCGGGCTGGGCTAGCACTTGGGTGGGTGACCATCCGGTCTGCCGAGCGCTGTTGGCAAGTGAGGTCTCCCAGCCCTTGTGAGGAAAACTGAGGAGGTACTTGACTGAGAAGTAGCGGCTCCGGTCTCTGAAACTGACATACGGTCGGGAGAGCGGTGTGCTCACCAAATGCCCCTACATGCCCGCATCCAGTGACGCCTGTGTATGAGGATGACACGGCGGCCGGTCGGACTGTTGAGCCTTCATGGCCTGTTCGGGAGGAGGAGGAGGTTGATGACGCATGGACGACGAAATATGGAAGTTTGGGTCTGGCCGTGACGCCTGCACGGATAGCCAAAATGGTTAAGGCGACCGCCTGTGACAAGCTGGAAAACCGGGCTCGAGAAACAGTCCATCGTAAATTTTCATTCCTTTCTACGGTTGGAGTTACCCGTATTCTCAATTACGAGTAGATATCCTGTAGTTCACTCCAGCGCCTGTTTCTTCAACACTTGTCGAAAGGAACATTGAATCGTACTGCTTACGAACACAGGCACTAAAGTATCCTGTATTTACAGCCCCACGATTTGCTCTTCCCTCTTCGAAATTATCCAAGATATAATCTCCTCCACCTACATATGCTAGATCAGTCATTGGAATAGGATCTGGCTTGAGTTCTCCAAAAGGATCGATATCACTCATGTTGTCGCCACTCTTCAAAGAGATATCGTAATCAGAATCAGTCTCCTCAGTTTCTTTTCGTCTTTGTGTCCTTGGGCCTTCCCCTGCTCTCCCCCGACTCCAACACACCCGGGAATGAGTTTACTACTGAAAGTGTGCTGAAACGGCACTGCGGAGAGACTTCCTGAACACACCGTACAATACAAAATCGACAATGGGATGAATATTCAATTCATTTATTAAATAACTTCTACTAGTATACATCTCCCCCCCCCCCCATGAACCATGGGGGGGGGGGGGGGGCGCTTGCGTGCCTCAAAGATACAGATAGGCGTACCGTAGGTGCAACCACAACGGAGGGTTATCTGTTGAGAGGCCAGACAAACGTGTGGCTCCTGAAGAGGGGTAGCAGCCTCTTCAGTCTGGATGATTGAAGCAGCCTTACTGTATGGTTAAATGATGATGGCGTCCTCTTGGGTAAAATATTCCGGAGGTAAAATAGTCCCCCATTCGGATCTCCGGGCGGGGACTACTCAAGAGGATGTCGTTATCAGGAGAAAGAAAACTGGCGAGCGTGGAATGTCAGATCCCTTAATCGGGTAGGTAGGTTAGAAAATTTAAGAAGGGAAATGGATAGGTTAAAGTTAGATATAGTGGGAATTAGTGAAGTTCGGTGGCAGGAGGAACAAGACTTCTGGTCAGGTGATTACAGGGTTATAAACACAAAATCAAATAGGGGTAATGCAGGAGTAGGTTTAATAATGAATAGGAAAATAGGAATGCGGGTAAGCTACTACAAACAGCATAGTGAACGCATTATTGTGGCCAAGATAGATACGAAGCCCACACCTACTACAGTAGTACAAGTTTATATGCCAACTAGCTCTGCAGATGACGAAGAAATTGAAGAAATGTATGATGTGATAAAAGAAATTATTCAGGTAGTGAAGGGAGACGGAAATTTAATAGTCATGGGTGACTGGAATTCGACAGTAGGAAAAGGGAGAGAAGGAAATGTAGTAGGTGAATATGGATTGGGGCTAAGAAATGAAAGAGGAAGCCGTCTGGTAGAATTTTGCACAGAGCATAACTTAATCATAGCT
The DNA here is from genome assembly GCF_023897955.1 of Schistocerca gregaria. Taxonomy (NCBI): domain Eukaryota; kingdom Metazoa; phylum Arthropoda; class Insecta; order Orthoptera; family Acrididae; genus Schistocerca; species Schistocerca gregaria. The sequence goes on along the minus strand of NC_064920.1, from coordinate 199,851,873 downwards.
AACACTTGGTTCAAGAATCATAAAAGAAGGTTGTATACATGGAAGAATCCTGGAGATACTAAAAGGTATCAGATAGATTATATAATGGTAAGACAGAGATTTAGGAACCAGGTTTTAAATTGTAAGGCATTTGTAGATGTGTACTCTGACCAGAATGTATTGGTTATGAACTGTAGATTAAAACTGAAGAAATTGCAAAAAGGTGGGAATTTAAGGAGATGGGACCTGGATAAACTGACTAAACCAGAGGTTGTACAGAGTTTCAAGGAGAGCATAAGGGAACAATTGACAGGAATTGGGGAAAAAAATACAGTAGAAGACGAATTGGTAGCTCTGAGGTATGAAGTAGTGAAGGCAGCAGAGGATCAATTAGGTAAAAAGACGAGGGATGCTAGAAATCCTTGGGTAACAGAAGAAATATTGAATTTAATTGATGAAAGGAGAAAATATAAAAATGCAGTAAATGAAGCAGGCAGAAAGGAATACAAGCATCTCAAAAATAAGATCGACAGGAAGTGCAAAATGGCTAAGCAGGCATTTCTAGAACACAAATGTAAGGATATAGAGGCTCATCTCACTAGGGGTAAGATAGATACAGCCTACAGGAAAATTAAAGAGACCTTTGGAGAAAAGAGAGCCACTTGTATGAATATCAAGAGCTCAAATGGAAACCCAGTTCTAAGCAAAGAAGGGAAAGCAGAAAGGTGGAAGGAATATATAGAGTGTCTATACAAGTGCGATGTACTTGTGGACAATATTATGGAAATGGTAAAGGATATAGATGAAAATGAAATGGGAGATATGATACTGCGTGAAGAGTTTGACAGAGCACTGAAAGACCTGAGTTGAAACAAGGTTCCGGTAGTAGACAACATTCGTTTAGAACTACTGACGGCCTTGGGAGAGCCAGTCCTGACACAACTTTACCACCTGGTGAGCAAGATGCAGGAGACAGGGGTAATACCATCAGACTTCAAAAAGAATATAATAATTCTTATCCCAAAGAAAGCAGGTGTTGACAGATGTGAAAATTACCGAACTAACAGTTTAATAAGTCACAGGTGCAAAACACTAACACGAATTATTTACAGACGAATGGAAAAACTGGTAGAGGCCGACCTCGGGGAGGACCAGTTTGGATTCCGTAGAAATGTTGGAACACGTGAGGCAATACTGATCTTACGACTTATCGTAGAAGAAAGATTAAGGAAAGGCAAACCTACGTTTCTACCATTTGTAGACTTGGAAAAAGCTTTTGACAATGTTGACTGGAATGCTCTCTTTCAAATTCTGAAGGAGGCAGGGGTAAAACACAGGGAGCGAAAGGCAATTTACAATTTGTACAGAAACCAGATGGCAGTCATAAGAGTCGAGGGGCATGAAAGGGAAGCAGTGGTTGGGAAGGGAGTAAGACAGGGTTGTAGCCTATCCCCGATGTTATTCAATCTGTATATTGAGCAAGCAGTAAAGGAAACAAAAGAAAAATTCGGAGTAGGTATTAAAATCCATGGAGAAGAGATAAAAACTTTGAGGTTCGCCGATGACATTGTAATTCTGTCAGAGACAGCTAAGGACTTGAAAGAGCCGTTGAACGGAATGGACAGCATCTTGAAAGGAGGATATAAGATGAACACCAACAAAAGCAAAACGAGGATAATGGAAAGTAGTCGAATAAAGTCGGCTGATGCTGAGGGAATTAGATTAGGACACTTAAAGTAGTAAAGGAGTTTTGCTATTTGGGGAGCAAAATAACTAATGATGGTCGAAGTAGAGAGGATATAAAATGTAGACTGGCAATGGCAAGGAAAGCGTTTCTGGAGAAGAGAAATTTGTTAACATCGAGTATAAATTTAAGTGTTGTTGGTTTAGCGTAGTAAGTGGCGTCCCTGACCTCCGCCGGCACGGTAGCTCAGCATGTACGGTCAGAGGGTAATGTGCCCTCTGTAATAAAAGAACCGAGTTAACAGATAAACAACGAACTTAAATGGATGTCTTACGACGTCCGCCCCGAGCAGATGCAACGAACTAAAGCGAACAAAAAAAGACCATAATTGATTTGCTTGTTTGGGGCTGTGGTCCGCGTCATGATACTTTCAAAAAAATTTTCCCTAACATTCGCTTTTTTTTCTTTTTAGAGTCTGATACTTTATTATTAGTTTAATATAAGTATATATTATAATATTTGATGTTATGTAAATGTAAGTTCACCTTTTTTTAAGGGGTGACTTCTCCCCTGCCCCTACAGGACACCTTGCGCCACTTGTATGAAATTATTTAGCTCCTTTTTCTTTTACGCTTCGTAATTCACATGCTGAAAAGATTCTGCTACTGGGCAGGAACAGTGATCCAGTAAAACTGACCTTAGTGTTTTTCTAAAATGTGGGAATGATGAAATAATGTTCATCTTATGCGGAGTAGTATTCCAAATTTGCACCGCACTGTTTGTACTTTTGTAAGTCTTTGTCATTGATTGGACATGGTATTTTCCTTTTGGTGGACGATGGAGGAAACGTGCGTTTTAATACAGCTAACGTGGGAATTTTACGCGCGCCCATTGAGTAAACAGTGCGATTTACGAATACGAAACATCCCTCAATTGCTGCTGGAGTGCGTTGCGATCGCATACACCACGTTGGAGCACACGTACCGTATTCACAAGTCGCACCGTTCCTGAGCGTTCAGCAGCACGTCGAACTTGGCACGCTCAACGTTAACGTTCTACAGCACGGTCCGTGTGCCGACGGCTTAAGGTGGTACAGCTCGCTGCGAAAGCACTAGGAGGGTTGCCAGATACTTAGACAGCTAGACGCTGTCGCGGCTGCAGGGTGCAGCGGGCGGCGCGCTGACTGCTGACCCAGATCCCGGGGCTGCAGCGCACCGCTGCACTTTCTCCCCCGCCCCGCCCCTCCCTCGCCCTTCTGCGTGGGTGTGGCTGGGGCTGGGGGCGTGACCAGCTGACTGCCGGCCGCCTCCGCCTTTCACCGCCTCCGCCTGCGCCTTGCGACACGCCGAAACGAATGGCTGACCGCCACGCCTCCGGAAAGCACTCTGCAGTTAACAAGCTGCACTTCTGTTCCGGCGTCACGAGATCGATTCGCGGGCTGCTCTTGTAATTCCAGTTACTCGCGCTCACAAAGTCGCTGCTACCTGTCGGCGTAGCGGAGAGCGTTGCCGCCGCACTCGTGAGCGCTGCGTGGTGCCAGCTGCAGTGAAAACCCGTGTCATGCGGGGTAAGATTCGCCACTAGATTACTTGACGTCTCGTGCGAGAGCTCCCTAACCTTCGCTGGTGACACTTGTTTTTTCCCCTGCAGAGAGCTTACCTTGTTTACAGGTGATAGCTCCGGTACTATTTTTCTAGAAAGAGTCTTTGAGTGCTACCTACGAACTAGGAGACTAGAAGGCTAATTAGGAATCGCGATGGCTACAAGACCTTCGCCGTTGACAAGTAGACTTGTTTTTTTCCGTGCGGGGAGCTTAGCATGTTCTCGGATGCTAGCTCCGGTGCTATTGTGCCTGTAAGACTCTTTGAATCCTACCTCCGCTGGCCAACTAGGAATCGCGTCGACGTTCATAAACCGAAAGCAAGCCCATCCGAGAAAGACGCTTGACTTAATAGTGTCCTAATGATCGCAAATTTCCCTATAGCTGAGTTAAGAAAGCTTGTTTAATCGTTGCGTATTGAGAAGGGCCCTGCTTGGCCACCTGGTGTACCATAAGGTGCCGAAACAGGGAGGAGAGACCGTGATAGTCCCCGCGGCGGAGGAACGACCGTTGGGCCGTTTGTAGTCGGTTTTTCGCGTCCCAAGCAAATTCTGGGCTGGTCCCCAGTCTTCGTTTCAGAAGATACCACACACAGAGTTAAATACACGGTATCTCCCCGAAAGACGTGTACCTGATTCAGACAGTCGAGAAACGCTACTTTCCTTAGGTTAATTGACAGCCATGATGACTGGCAAGGCTTTCAGCAGCAAAGTTAAAAAGAAATACGTTTACCAAGTCATGAAAAAAGCAGACCCCCTCCCAAAGTCGGGACAAACACAGGCAAAGATGATGCGAAAACTCCCCTGAGTACTGAAGTACTGCAAATACATCTTCACCGTTTCTTCTTTCTCTGGCCTTCATTCTGTATTTACACAGGGTCGAGATGTTAATATTAGGATGTAGGCAGTGTTGGTAGAACTAGTAAGAGTCTTGAGACATCGCCGCTACGACCGTAACATTTAAGCCCAGTCTACGCGGAGATGTAAGAGAGACTCTCAAGGAATTTAACCGGGAAGATTCTGCAACACGTATGTTGCCATTTTCGTACATTTTTCGCAGGGATCATGAGAATGAAGTAAGAGCCATTAGGTCCTGAACTGAGGGATATATAAAATAATTTATCCATATCACAGTACGCAAAGGCAATAGTCCACGAAATTACTGATAGTGGTACGAAGTTCCATCCGCCAACCACAGTACAGGGGTCACGAAGTGTGTACGCAGTTGTAGATGGAAGAGGGAGATCTGAAAATTGTTAAATTGTAATGTTGTTGTTGTCTTCAGTCCAGAGACTGGTTTGATGCAGGTCTCTATGCTCCTCTATGCTATGCAAGCCTCTTCGTCTCCGAGCTGCAACCTGTATCCCTCTGAATCTGCTTACTGTATTCATCCCACGCTTCCCTCCAGTACCAAATTGGTGATCCCTTGATGGCTCAGAATGTGTCCTACCAACCGATTCCTTCTTTTACCCAGGTCGGACCACAAATTTCTCTTATCCCCAATTCAGTTCAGTACCTCTTCATTAGTTACGTGATCGACTCATTTAATCTTCAGCATTTCTTTTTTTGTATACATGGCTACACTCCATACAAATAGTTTCAGATTAGACTTCCTGACTCTTAAATCTATACTCCACGTTAACAAATTTCTGTTCTTCAGAAACGCTTTTCTTGCCATTGCCAGTCTCCATTTTACATCCTCCTTACACCAACCATCATCCATTATTTTACTTCCGAAATAACACAACTCATCTACTACTTTAAGTGTCCGATTTCCTAATCTAATTCCCACAGCATCAGCTGATTTAATCCTACTACGTTCCATTGTCCTCGTTCAGCTTTTGTCGTTGCTCATCAAATTGTCATCATAGCACATAAAAATATCTTTTGTCATTAGAACTTACATTGCATTCACCATTATCAAAAGCTTAATAGAAAAATATTACTGCATGCAAATATAAAATGTAAGTTGTAGTTATGTTTTAGTAAATATTTTATTAAATTTTATCTCTTCACATACACAAAGTGAAGTCACCCTGCTCGGCGCCGGCCGGTGTGGCCGTGCGGTTCTAGGCGCTTCAGTCTGGAACCGCGTGACCGCTACGGTCGTAGGTTCGAATCCTGCCTCGGGGATGGATGTGTGTGATGTCCTTAGGTTAGTTAGGTTTAAGTAGTTCTAAGTTCTAGGGGACTGGTGACCACAGATGTTAAGTCCCATACTGCTAAGAGCCATTTGAACCCCCTGCACGCTTCTGTTCGTACGTCCGGGCTGGTTTCAGGAACTACTGTAGAGATTTTGATGCGGTCTTGGAGTATCGTGCCAGTATCGATATCAACAACAGGCAAAAGTCTTTTGAGTTTGTCGTCTGCCGGGTTGATGAACTATAATAGTTTCATGTAGCGACTATTTGAAAGAGAATAAATTTCAGCTAATTCGTTAATTACTGTGGCAACCGTATTTGCCAACCAATTATTTTAACATACTAAGAAGAAAGCCCCGGCGAGGGGAGTATCGGCCCTTGACTGTGATCTTGCTGCCCGGCAGCTTGCCGCACAGCGCCGCTAACCAGTTCTCTCGCTCAGCTGGCTGTGAATTTCGATAAACGGCGAGAATGGCAGAGCGCAGCAGTGGGAAGCAGGTGCTGGCCGTAATGGCAATCTCTCCGCCGCAGCTCCAGGCGCCGCCGCCGCCAACACGCTTCCGGGAGCCCCGCCGTCTGGCCGTCTCACATTCATCAAATCCTGCCCAGGAAATCCACCTCGAACGCCACTGTCTTCCTGCCGTACGCTACTGACACTCCAGAACGACCATACGCTGAGTGAAAAAAATTGACTATCTAGAAGGAATAGTCCGATGAAGACGTACACTACTGGCCATTAAAATTGCTACACCACGAAGATGACGTGCTACAGACGCGAAATTTAGCGGACAGGAAGAAGAGGCTGTGATATGCAAATGATTAGCTTTTCAGAGCATTCACACAAGGTTGGCGACTGTGGCGACACCTACAACGTGCTGACACGAGGAAAGTTTCCAACCGATTTCTAATACACAAACAGCAGTCGACCGGCGTTGCCTGGTGAAACGTTGTTGTGATGTCTCGTGTAAGGAGGAGAAATGCGTACCATCAAGTTTCCGTCTTTAAAAAAGGTCGGATTGTAGCCTATCGCGATTGCTGTTTTTCGTATCGTGACATTGGTGCTCGCGTTCGTCGAGATCCAATGACTGTTTGCAGAATATGGAATCGGTGGGTTCAGGAGAGTAATACGGAACGTCCTGTACGGGTCTTTCTAGATACAGAAAATGTTCGACTGCTGCCCTGACCAGCACATTCTCCATATCTGTCACCAATTGAAGACGTCAGGTCAATGGTGGCGGAGCAACTGGGTCGTCACAATACCCCAGGCACTACTCTTGATGAACTGTGGTATCGTGTTGAAGCTGCATGGGCAGCTGTACCTGTACATGCCATCCAAGCTCTGTTTGACTCAATGCCCTGGCGTATCAAGGCCGTTATTACGGCCAGAGGTGATTGTTCTGGATACTGTTTTCTCAGGATCTATGCGCCCAAATTGCGTGAAAATGCAAACACATGTCAGTTCTAGTATAATCCGTTTGTCCAATGAATACCCATTTATCATCAGCATTTCTTATTGGTGGAGCAATTTTAATGGTCGGTAGTGTAGTTTTGTACTTATCCATGAGCATACCGGGCGGAAGATTAGGTCACACTATTACCATGTAACGCCGCCTCTAGGCTTGATTAGATGTCGTAGGACTACCAAACTGCGGAATTTTGACTGCCATATTTCACCTGCTGTTCCAAATAACCAGACAGACCTGTGGTATAAAGAAGCGGGTGATTTAGCGGGTCACCCGAGGTGTGATTGGATGCTTGAACGATCGTCAAACCACGTACGTAAAGGCGTTGCACAGTAATGTGGAAAAACGGTGAGGAAAGCAAGCTTTGAACGTAAATGCAGATGTTAGTACTGCAGGTGTCAGTCGTAGTTGGAACTGTGTTCTAGATGATCCTGAGAGCATTATCTCGGAGCTAAGTGAATCGGAACAGGCGATAATTCTTGGTTCTCGTATTGAGGGTGCTGCGTTATCAAAGATAGCCGAAATCTTCGGTGTTAAAGAGGCGCCGTGTCGAAGATTTATACTGCGTAGAGGTACATCGTAAGTTTATCCGGACGAAAGTGTGTGCTGAGTGATCTAGACGCTCATTCAAGAGGATTGTGACGAAAAATCTTAACAGCTGGAAAAGTCACGGCAGAACCGAATGTCGCACGCGCGAAACCTTTCATCACCACAACACAAATTTAGAAACAGGGAACTGCAGGGCAACCTGGAATTCCACAACCATTAGTGATGCAAATGCCCATATCTGGAAACAAAGATGCTGAAGCCATAAAATCTATACTTTTGAGCAATGGAAAAAGCCTTTGGTTGGATGAGTCTTGATTGAAGCTGTTTCCAACTAACAGTCATTTTACGTCACAAGAGTGAAGCATGGCATTGGTACGGTGATCATTTGAGCAGCCATATTGTGGTATTCGATGGGTCACCTGGTTACTTTACAAGGTCGCAGTATTGCCAAGGATTTGTTACCATTTTGCCTGATCAGGACCATGCCATGGTATAGTGTTTGTTCCCGAATGATGCTGTGTTCCAAGGCATCGTCCAGGATTGGTTTTGTGAGCACAAGGATGGACTGTAAAGTCCCCCCGGTCACAACAGTCAACAGATCCCGATATTATTGAACCTTTGTGGTCTACCTTGGAGAAAAGGGTGCGTGATCACTGTTCATCTCTGTATAGGTATCTCAGTTTGCTACTATTTTGTAGAAGGAATGGCATAAGATACACGTGAAAACCTTACATGTATTTATGCATTACGAGACGACTGGAAGCTATTTTGAATGCCAACGGGTTTCCTGTACCGTATTAGGCATGGTAATGCACTGTCCTTTTAGTGTTTATTTTTGACCACCTACCTGTATGCGTCGAGGATTGTTAGCGTGGCTGCTATCATCTTGGTAGAGAGCACTGTCTAGAGCATACTCATAATGAAAAAAGTATAAAAGAAGGTAACACTTTAAGTAAACTGGAAATGTTCTCATGCATGAAACTTCCATGCAGATTAAAACTGTATGCCGAACGATACTCGAACTGGGGACCTTTGCATTTCGCTGGCAAATACTTTGACTGAGTTACCCAAGTACGACTGATGACCCATCCTCACAGCTTTACTTCCGCCAGTACCTCATCTCCCACTTTCCTCCAGAGTTAGTGTCGAACAATTTTAATCCGCCAGGAAAATTCATATCAGCACGCACTCCACTGCAGACTGAAAACCTTCAGGATTCTGATTCATTTTCACGGTAACTTGAATGACTGGGCCCAAGTCATGGTCCGAAAACATCACAGAAACGCCTTCGGCTGAACTAAAACACTTGAGGCCTGATGTGGCCGCCGGTTCACTCGATGCCTTGCATGACTCGGGAAGAGACGAAGTAGCGTTTTGTAGGACCACTTTACACGCCCCAGCCAGCTCCTGTCAAGTTCCTGTGTTGTCTGTGTGCTGAAGAGGTACCACTGTGAGCAGTGACCTGTTGCGAGTTAACCAACCGCAAATATCCATCGCCTGTAGTTCTCTTCGCAATCGCCGGTCGTAAACTGGTTGCGATGGTTCTGTATTCACTGACAGCAGTAACTTGTCGACTCTGAAACCGATCATCATGGATAAAACATGACACTCATATTCGGTCCTTCTCGGTTAGCGTCTTTTTACTATTACTGTTTGTTGCGTTACATAGCTACGTGTGGCACATAAACAAATTATTACAGTTGGAGGAAAAATTGGATGATTTATTCAGAGAAAGAGCATCACAGATTAAGCAAGTTAATAACACGTTGGTCCACCTCTGGCCTTTATACAAGCAGTTATTCGGTTTGACATTAATCAGAAGAGTTGTTGGTTGTCATCCAGACTGAAACAGTGACAAATTCTGTCTAGTTGGCGCCTTAGGTGGTCAAAATCCCTAATTCCAAACATTCTCAATTGAGGAGAAAGCCAGCTACCTTACCTTACCTTACCTTACCTTACCTTACCTTACCTTACCTTACCTTACCTTACCTTACCTTACCTTACCTTACCTTACCTTACCTTACCTTACCTTACGGCCGGCCGGAGTGGCCGAGCGGTTATAGGCGCTACAGTCTGGAGTCGCGCGACCGGTATGGTCGCAGGTTCGAATCCTGCCTCGGGCATGGATGTGTGTGTTGTCCTTAGGTTGGTTAGGTTTCAGTAGTTCTAAGTTCTAGGGGACTGATGACCACAGATGTTAAGTCCCATAGTGCTCAGAGCCATTTGAACCTTACCTTGCTGGCCAAGACGGGTTTGCCAAAGACGAAGACAAGCAATAGAAAGTCTCGCGGTGTGCGGGTGAGCATTAGTTTGCTGAAAACTCTCGTCGTGCTTCCCAAACCCAATCTTGGCGATGGAGGTCGCGGATCTCTCATCAACTAACAATATTTGGACCATTATGATTAGGGCCTTCTAACCAGCTAGGAATTTTGACGATCTAACGAACCAGTTGGTCAGGAATTGGCACGATATCCCTCTGAACGACATCGAACTACTCAATCAATTGATGCCGAGCCGAATAATTGCTTGCATAAGTGCCAGATGTGGACCAACGCGTTATTGACTTGCTGAACTTGTGAAGTTCTTTCTCTTGAATACATAACTATTTTTTTTCTCGGAAATTGTGGTAATTTGTTTGTCTGCACACCTACATAACATTTACCGATTTCCTTCCTTTATTTTGTTTGGTGAGCGTATGTTGGTGTAGCATTATTTTCATGTGTCTGTGACACATTGTTCTGCGCGATTGATGCGCTCGTATGCGTTCTTACAACTCGCAGCTATCTGTATTTTGGAGCACTCTCTGTACGATTTCTTGGAGGACGTAGTACGATTGCTTGGTAGGATTGAGGTCCACCGAATACGCTGGCGCCCACAGTGCGTCTGCAGAGATGAGGTTGGCTTTACACAGGAGGCTGGTTGAAACGTAGCACCTACAGAGGTGAAGGCGAGATTGGAGGCCCTCAGTTGGCCGGCACCAACAAAAGCCGCCGTATCCTGTTACTCCGAGGCGCGATCACCGGAGCGCGCGAGCTCGTATTGCTCGTTTCACAACAAGCCGCATACGCTTTCGACGGGCCAGGCTCTCCAATATGATAAATTGCGCCGGGCTTTTGTGCTGCTGTCAGGCGGGGCCGGCATATAATTGACTCTAGCCTCTATAAATATTACTTACCGCGCAGTGTGCCATGGTGCTATTCGAACTGCTAGGGCGAGAATTTTTATTGGCACTATAACTGATAATACATGAGCTGGTACATTACATCCATTGCGAGAGAACATCACACACAATAATGTAATACGATCATGCGTCTCTCTCTCTCTCTCTCTCTCTCTCTCTCTCTCTCTCTCTCTCTCTCTCTCTCTCTCTCTCTCTGTGTGTGTGTGTGTGTGTGTGTGTGTGTGTGTGTGTGTGTGTGTGTCGCTCTCATAAAGTAATACATCTCCAGAAACACACACGCGCGCGTCGCCACATTGCCCTAGAAACAAATTAAAAATGTGCCAGCGCCCGGTTTCGACCAAGGTTAAGGCAAATATCGGTAATTCCCTCCCGTTTGTTCCGAAATGGGAACCACTGCATGGCGAACGTTCTGGTCGCCCCAGCACGTAAACGACCAATGGAAACATGGGAAAAGCGAAAGAAATGATTATGAACGACCGCCGAAACACAGTCAGAGAAATGCTGATGGTGTTGTAGTGCTACGTGCTTTCGCGGTTTGCGGGAAGCAATCCGTAAAAAAAAAGCACCCGGATTTCTAGCGAAATAATTCATGGCTTTTGCACCACGATAGTGTATCGGATTCATTGCTTGTTCGTGAAGTTCTGGTGAAAACCAAAAGAGATTAAGAGCGCATTGATTAAAAACCTCAGTACTGTCGCGAAGAGAGTGCCAGAAGTCTTTCGTTGATCGGAAGAAGCTTTAGCGTATCTGATGAGAACTATTCTGAAGTTGATACAATTAATGTATACGAATGAATAAAATTATTTCTGAAAATGAAAATTCCAAAAACTTTTTGAACACACGTCGTATAAGAACGTGAAGCAAAATTCTGTGGTGCTGCGGGTAACAGAAAGTTAACTACTCAGTCTATAAGTACGTAGATTAAAGTTTCCGTAGCACGTATCAACTCTACTTTATTACGCGTAATAGTGTTATCGAGTTTGTTGTAAGTGACAGCATGTTTGACGGCGCTCATCCAACCAAGAGTGTACCTCCGAGGAGGTCCTGCTGCTGCTCCTCTTCTTGCTCCTCCTCCGCCTACACCGGGTAATCAAGCGTTGCGGACGTGGGCCACGCCTAATTGCACCGATAAACATGTCAGCAGCGTTTAACGCCCGGGAAGCCACGCACCTAAAGGCTGCGCTTTTCCAGCCTTGCGACCCAGTTTCCATGGCAACCGTGTTTACCGCCAACGGCTTTCCACGGCGCTGTACTTGGCTATTCGACACCCTAAAAGCGCACACACAAGCAAGCGAGAGAGCCGGTGAACTTCATTTTTATGCGACTTCGCAATTTCAGGAAATTAGCTCTTGGAGATGACAGTTAATGAGAGAGAAATACGAATATGACTAAGCGTTCATTTAATTAAATCTAGAAATTAAATTTGGATCGGAAGAAGCGCTGACAAGCGACTTCATTTCAACAACGCTTAGCTCCTGTGGTTTAATGGTTCAGTTTTTCCTGCTTAATTACTGGGTTCCCGCATATTATTATTATTTTTTTTTTGCATCTGTTCAGAATGTTCTGAACAGTTTACTTTAAAAGCTGCTATATATAACTATATGAATTGGTATTGAAAAAAAGTACAGAATGAAATTTTCACTCTGAGCGAAGCGTTCGCTGATACGAAACTTCCGGGCAAATTAAAAACGTGTACCGGACCGAGACTCGAAAGTCGGGACGTTTGTCTTCCCCAGGCAAGTGCTCTACTTGACTGAGCTACCCAAGCACGGCTCACTTCTCGTCCTCACAGCCTTACTTCCGCCATTATAGTATCTCCAAAGTTTCTACCCTCACAGAAACTTTGGTTTAGAGTCTCGGTCAGGCACACAGTTTTATCTGCCATGAAGTTTCGGGGAAAAAAGTGGTGAAATACCTAATTATGTATTCAGAGGCCTAGTGCTCCACCACTACTCAGTCCTAGGAGTTTTGTCATATATCGTCCGCCTGCTTAGCTGAGTGGCAACGTGCTTGCCTTCTATGCGGCGGACCCGGATTCGGTCCCCGGCCTGGTTAGAGATTTCCTCCGCTCGTGAACTCGATTTTGTTGTCCTCATCATTTCCTCCTCATCACCGGCAAGCAAATCGCCCAATGTGGCGTCGACTGAAATAAGACTTCCACTCCGCGGCCAACTTCCTCGGATAGGCCGGCCGGTGTGGGCCAACGGTTTTAGGCGCTACAGTCTGGAACCGCGCGACCGCTACGGTCGCAGGTTCGAATCCTGCCTCGGGCATGGATGTGTGTGATGTCCTTAGGTTAGCTAGGTTCAAGTAAATCTAAGCCTAAGGGACTGATGACCTCCGATGTTAAGTCCCATAGCGCTCAGTTCTATTTGAACCATTCCTGCCACACGCTCGTTTCATTCTTTGTTACATATCACTCACGTCCTTCATTTCTGGCAATGTTTGTTAACGTGATACTCGTGAACGCTGAGTTGCATAGTGATTTTGAGAATACGTTAAACTTTTGGTGCATAACTTTTCCAGAGATCTGTTATAAAAGACGTTATATACATGTTTGACGTTGTATTGGAGTATTTTTATTCTATTTCGTATGAAAGTAGGAACATGCTTCTACGTCGTACAAATGATTTGTCAAAGACGTTTGACAGTGCTATAAGTGCCTTGGATGCTATTTGAAAACATTTTGTAAGGACAGTCAGATCTGCGAAGCTGTCACCAAACTCGACATAGTTTGGAAGAACGAGTGATGTATCGTTTTTGAGTCGCTAATAGTGCAGTGTAGGTACTCAGTCAGTCACAAGCAGTCCTTGTGGAAGGAGCAATATTCAAGGGATTCCAGCAGCTGACGGTTTAGCGAGGCCACCGTGCTAGATCTTCACCTATTATTTAAATTCACGGAACCAACGAAGTGTGAGGTCTGAAGTGGTGCGTTGTGTCCGGTACCGTTAGTAACTGATATTATGTATGGATTTATAAGTAATGTCCCGATAAAGAAGGCACCAGACTCATTACAGAACATTGCAGGCTCTATCTTTGCTTGGGCCAAAAATTGTAAAGCAGAAAATTTACTATCTTCATATTTAAACAAAACAGGCGCGCCAAACAGAATTTCAGTGCCAAAGTCTGCTATAATTTACTTACCTCTTCTAGTCTGAAATATTACTCAGTGCTGAAGACGTACTAATTATTGTTAATCACAGATATTATTCGAATGCACGCATTCACACAATTGAATCGCCTCGATGGGCAGTGAATCCACAACCTTCGATGCAGATGCACAGTGCCGTTCGATCTCCGGCGGGAAGCTGAAATTAGCAAGTGTAGAGAACATCGACGGGGACAACGGGTAGTCGGCCCAAGGTGGGAATATAGATCCGTCTGGGAGCCTGCCGAGGTAGTGCGTGCGTTTGAGATAAGCACTCTATCCGGATGGCGCATTGGTTAACGCAACTACCTTAAAAGCAGGAGATCGAGGTTTCGAGTCCCGGTCCGGCATACATTTTGACCCATCGCGCCGATTCTGCATGGAGTCCCGACACAGCTGATATCATCAGTTCCTCCCCTTTGCTTTCCTTTCTCCCCCCTCCAATTTACATAATAAGTGATATTTCTAAGAACCATAGGTGAAGATTATTTTATTTATTAATGATTTACGCGAGGTATAAAGCCAATACATTTATGTCGTAGAAGCCCCATATCATGCCTTCAGCCACGAATCGTGAATTACATCAGACGTCCGAATAAATCATCGAGCTTGTACAGTGTCGTCGTAGACCATCGAGGTTGTACAACGTCGGAAAAGAAAAAGAGGGCAACATTATGTATTTCGTTTTAATGTTATTGAGCAAGTAACACTAAAGTCGCAAGAGACGATTGTGACGTCATTTTAACATCACATGCGATATTGACAATCAATGCTACAGATGTATTCATTTTCGCACATGTAACTGTTTTCTAATATAACTTGCAGTCTGCCATTTCAAGGTAACAGTACACTGAAACTGTATCGCAAACACGTCACCCTTGTCATTCAATATCAATTAATAATGCATAAGCGATATGTGCCATCAAGAGATAACTATAACAACCAGGACATGAGATAAAAATGTAACAGCTAAGGCCTAGCGTAAATAATAATGTCGTTGTTTACGGAGTTCAAGGGCGTAGGTTGGCGTCCAGCTACGTGTTAATATCTGTTTTCATCTTAAAATTATTAACACGTTCTGGCCATTCTTATGAATGTAGTACAAGTGTGTTCTATAATATTTGATGTTATTTAACGTTACCGCCCTGGTTAGAGGAAGAAGGGCGGAACACATATATGGCTGTTTATTTACGAACATGTGGCTATTTCGAAATGTGTGATTAGGCAGGAACCTAAGAGGACAGCTTTTAATTACTACTACTACTACTACTACTACTACTGCAACGAACAGCAATAAAATTCATATCCTTCCTTGTCACAAATATTTCATGGTTAACACTGACCTTACAAGATCTCTTGCAAGCTGTTACCCATGCGAGAAAGACCCGCATCGAACGCTAACCATTGTCAATAACGGTTGCTGCAGTTGTCGATATAGCGTGTGACAGAGTGACGTCACGTTGGCAGAAAGCCTCGTGCAATGAGTATTACCGGGGAATAAGTGCTTGCACGGAATCTTGCACATTTGCTCGGCATAGCTTTCTTGACTCAGCAGCTCCCAGCAAAAATAGTCGCTAGCGCGCATGGTAATCGCGAATTAATTGTATTTCAGTTATTCGTATACATTTCTGTTCCACCAGAATATTACTACAGTAGTTTAAGAATGATAGAGTGGTGATCTTTACTGGAACTTTGTGGTCGTAGTATAGTTACTTCTATGATTTTGGAACGTGAATCTCTGAACTATATTAATCCGTCTTCTCACCGGATCTGAAACTCACGTAGACGAGGAGCTGGTAACGTTACAAAGTGGAACTGCGTGTTCCACTACACTGCGGAGTTGAAATATGTTGGATTTCTGCCTCATGGAGATGAGCGTGGAGAATGAAATGCGACATCGTTTTAACATCACGAGTAGATTGCGGCCGCCATATCCTATTGAGTTAAACTACGTAATTCGTGGGTTTTGTTTATCGTAGAGTACGTGGTATGAATATCAGCTGTTTCAGACAATAAGCGGATTGACAATCTCTCGAAAGCTCATCATTTTAGCTACGATTTGTTCCAATGAAAAGACAGGAAACTACATATCGGTGCATAAAGGCTTCCTGTATTTGAAGTTTTTAGTATTGTAACTTGTGTGCTATGAAACTATATCGTTTCTGTGATACAGCACAATGATGATCTATGAAAAGCGCATCGCTTTGATAGAGTTTGTTACACTTAGTCAAATGACGACAATTGGAGATAGCGTTTACACAGTGTGTGCGATATAGGGCGACCTTGCTACTGTTTCGGGGCCGTAGCTAAGTTGTCAACGTCGTGAGCTGTGAAGCGCGAGGTAGACGTGTGGGGCCGGCCGGGGTGGCCGAGCCGTTGTAGGCGCTACAGTCTGGAACTGCGCAACCGCTACAGTCGCAGGTTCGAATACTGCCTCGGGCATGGATGTGTGTGATGTCCTTAGGTTAGTTACGTTTAGGTAGTTCTAAGTTCTAGGGGACTGATGACTTCAGAAGTGAAGTCCCATAGTGCTCAGAGCCAATTGAACCATTTCCCAGACGTGTGGGCACTTCCCTTGACGAGAGCTCTTCCTAGCACAATGCGGACGCGATGGAACCGTGGTATTGACCGTCTAGGCATGGTTGAATTAAGAACAACACGAGCCGTGTACCTCCTTCCTGGTGGAATGACTGGAACTGATCGGCTGTCTGACACCTTGCGTCTAATAGGCGCTGCTTATGCATGGTTGTTTACATCTTTGTGCGGGGTTAGTGACATCTCTGAACAGAGGGACTGCGTCTGTGATACAATATCAACAGTTAACGTCTACCTTCAGCAGTTCTGGGAACGAGGGTGATGCTAAACATTTTTTGATGTGTGGTCTCATCCGCAGCATAGTAAAACAACATTTATGAACAGATTTCGAATAAATCCCAGCAATATGACGGAGTATTGCGTAACTGCAATGTGCACTTGCTACAAAAACGGGTGGTTGCCCGGTCCAAGGTTGCTCGATACAATTCACAGGTTGTGAACAGTAGTGACCTACTACGTTGTGCAGAACAAACTGCGCGCGACATAGATTACAGTGATTCCAAGGGAACTTCAAAAAGTGCTACAGAATTGGAAGTCGTGAGGTAACGAAATTTCAGATATAGCGTCAACTTGACGATGCACAGAAAACTGCGGATTCGGCCCGAAAGTTTGTAGACGAGATAAACGAACTGGAACCACGCATAATTCAGTTTGTTTTTAACGTAGCCATCACTTGTCAACAATATGAGGAGTGGCGAGAAACACCTGGTTGGAGTTCCACGTTAAGCTGTAGGTCACAGTCACCGGTTTGAGGCAATTGAGATAGTTTAGGAACATAAGTCTCGAAGTAGCGTCCAGTAGAAACACTTCCACTACGCCACTGAGCCATACGAAATTATTATGTATATACATAGTAGCATTTTAGCGGAATCCTCAGAGCGCCAGTCCTACACCCACTTGATATTTTTCATTTTTTTTTTATTCCGAAACTCTCACGCAGACTTAACAAACGCATGGGGACTCGTTGAGCTCTTCCGCTAATCTAGCACAAACCGACGAACAATAGCCAATGTTGTTGCATCTCAGTCGGTGCGAGGAACAAATACGGCCTACGGAGATGAGACAGTGTGCGGTTGAGCATCTCTGGGGTAGCTCGTTTTCAAGCGAGCGTGGTCGGTCCCGTGCTGCCTGCCGGAGAAAGCTATGTGATGTACCGAACTTTACGGTCGCGTGGCGGAAGAATATTGAATAGTCATTAGCAAGTAGAGAATGTCGTCCAAGACCGAAATTATATTTCAATCTCTCTTCATGATTTGATTACTGTGCTGCACTAACACATTTCCACAACAGGCGTAATAAACGGATACCGTATTTTACGGACACTAGGCGCACATGTATTTTTAAGCATTTTTTAAGAAAATAATAGTTTTACTGTTTTTATTATTAGATTCCAATTTTATGTATCCAGAAAGGCCGGTACAAGGACCTGCAACGTGCGGTCGTGCATTATCATGCTGAAATGTAGGGTTTCGCAGGGATTGAATGAAGGGTACAGCCACGGGTCTTAACACATCTGAAATGTAACGTCCACTGTTCAAAGTGCCGTCAATGCGAACAAGAGGTGACCATTGGCACCCTATACGCTCACGCCGGGTGATAAGCCAGCATGGCGATGACGAATACACGCTTCCAGTGTGCGTTCACCGTGATGTCGCCAAACACGGATGCGACCATCATGATGCTGTAAACAGGACCTGGATTCATCCGAAAAAATGACGTTTTGCCACTCGTGCACCCAGGTTCGCTGTTGAGTACACGATCGCAGGCGCTCCTGTCTGGGATGCAGCGTCAAGGGTAAGCGCAGCCATGGTCTCCGAGCTGATAGTCCATGCTGCTGCAAACGTCGTCGAACTGTTCGTGCAGATGGTTGTTGTCTCGCAAACTTCCTCATCTGTTGACTCAGGGATCGAGACGTGGCTGCACGATCCGTTACGGCCATACTGATAAGATGCCTGTCATCTCGACTGCTAGTGATATGAGGCCGTTGGGGTCCGTAGTACCCTCCTGAACCCACCGAATCCATATTCTGCTAACAGTCGTTGGATCTCGACCAACTCGAGCACCAATGTCGCGATACCATAAACCGCAATCACGATAGGCTACAATCCGACCTTTATCAAAGTCGGAAACTTGATGGTACGCATTTCTCCTCCTTACATGAGGCATCGCAACAACGTTCCACCAGACAACGCCGGTCAAATGCTGTTTGTGTATGAGAAATCGGTTGGAAACTTTCCTCATGTCAGCACGTTGTAGGTGTGGCCACCGGCGCCAACCTTGTGTGAATGCTCTGAAAAGCTGATCATTTGCATATCACAGCATCTTCTTCCTGTCGGTTAAATTTCGGGTCTGTAGCACGTCATCTTCGTGGTGTAGCAATTTTAATGGCCAGTAGTGTATATTATGCGTAGATCAGCTGTGTCGCCTGCGAGCGGCGTCATAGCTCTGCAGTGAGGGGGGAGTGTTGCGGCGCCTCCTGCGGGGCCGGTCTATTTGCGGGCAGCGCCACTTGTGGCGACAATCATCCACTTGCTTGCGCCAACTGCCGGCTCGCCAGTCGCCGCACGTCCCGTCACGTCGGCGCGCATGTTTTGGGAGCTGGGCAAGGCTGGCTCGGGCCGGTGCGCGGCTGTGTGGGTCAACGGACGGCACGGCCGGCGGTGATGGTAAAATGAGCGGCCATTGCGATGATTGCGGCGTCGGTGAGTGAGCTCATTGTTCTGGCTTGCGTAATGGGCAGCTTCCGCGTGAACCTCGCCTGGGGCCTGCTCCGCTGGCTGCGAGCATAGCTGGCCACTGAGCTGTGCGGAGTCAACTCCGCACCAGGTGCGTGCCCTCTACCCCCGTACAGCGAGAAACACTGTGGGCGAACACTGTAGGTGGTCGGCATAATGCTCCGCATGCGTTCACTCAATATAACACGGTATCGGGACCGGCATCTAGGCGCCACCTTACGGGCTCGCACCACAAAAAATTTAAATGAAGTCATTATTTTAGTTCTGACGAGTAAATGATTCAGTTCCCTTCTTATATGCTAATAAACAATGTTGTTGTTGTTGTCTTCAGTACTGAGAGTGGTTTGATGCAGCTCTCCATGCTACTCTATCCTGTGCAAGCTGCTTCATCTCCCAGTACCTACTGCAACCTACATCCTTCTGAATCTGCTTAGTGTACTCATCTCTCGGTCTCCCTCTACGATTTTTACCCTCCACGCTGCCCTCCAATGCTATATTTGTGATCCCTTGCTGCCTCAAAACATGTGCTACCAACCGATCCCTTCTTCTAGTCAAGTTGTGCCACAAACTTCTCTTCTCCCCAATCCTATTCAATACCTCCTCATTAGTTACGTGATCTATCCACCTTATCTTCAGTATTCTTCTGTAGCACCACATTTCGAAAGCTTCTATTCTCTTCTTGTCCAAACTATTTATCGTCCATGTTTCACTTCCATACATGGCCACACTCGAAACAAATACTTTCAGAAACGACTTCCTGATACATAAATCTATATTCGATGTTAACAAATTTCTCTTCTTCAGAAACGCCTTCCTTGCCATTGCCAGTCTACATTTTATATCCTCTCTACTTCGACCATCATCAGTTATTTTACTTCCTAAATAGCAAAACTCCTTTACTACTTTAAGTGTCTCATTTCCTAATCCAATTCCCTCAGCATCACCCGATTTAATTTGACTACATTCCATTATCCTCGTTTTGCTTTTGTTGATGTTCATCTTGTATCCTCCTTTCAAGACACTGTCCATTCCGTTCAACTGCTCTTCCAAGTCCTTTGCCGTCTCTGACAGAATTACAATGTCATCGGCGAACCTCAAAGTTTTTACTTCGTCTCCATGAATTTTAATACCTACTCCAAATTTTTCTTTTGTTTCCTTCACTGCTTGCTCAATATACAGATTGAATAACATCGGGGAGAGGCTACAACCCTGTCTCACTCCTTTCCCAACCACTGCTTCCCTTTCATGCCCCTCGACTCTTATGACTGCCATCTGGTTTCTGTACAAATTATAAATAGCCTTTCGCTCCCTGTATTTTACCCCTGCCACCTTTAGAATTTGAAAGAGAGTATTCCAGTCAACATTGTCAAAAGCTTTCTCTAAGTCTACAAATGCTAGAAACGTAGGTTTGCCTTTTCTTAATCTTTCTTCTACGATAAGTCGTAAGGTCAGTACTGCCTCACGTGTTCCAACATTTCGACGGAATCCAAACTGATCCTCCCCGAGGTTGGCTTCTACTAGTTTTTCCATTCGTCTGTAAAGAACTCGAGTTAGTATTTTGCAGCCGTGGCTTATTAAACTGATAGTTCGGTAATTTTCACATCTGTCAGCACGTGCTTTCTTTGAGATTGGAATTATTATATTCTTCTTGAAGTCTGAGGGTATTTCGCCTGTCTCATACATCTTGCTCACCAGCTGGTAGAGTTTTGTCAGGACTGGTTCTCCCAAGGCCGTCAGTAGTTCTAATGGAATGTTGTCTACTCCGGGGGCCTTATTTCGACTCAGGTCTCTCAGTGCTCTGTCAAACTCTTCACGCAGTATTGTATCTCCCATTTCGTCTTCATCTACATCCTCTTCCATTTCCATAATATTGTCCTCAAGTACATCACCCTTGTATAAACCTTCTATATACTCCTTCCACCTTTCTGCCTTCCCTTCTTTGCTTAGAACTGGGTTGCCATCTGAGCTCTTGATATTCATACACGTGGTTCTCTTCTCTCCAAAGGTCTCTTTAATTTTCCTGTAGGCAGTATCTATCTTACCCCTAGTGAGATAAGCTTCTACATCCTTACATTTGTCCTCTAGCCATCCCTGTTTAGCCATTTTGCACTTCCTGTCGATCTCATTTTTGAGACGTTTGTATTCCGTTTTGCCTGCTTCATTTACTGCATTTTTATATTTTCTCCTTTCATCAATTAAATTCAATATTTCTTCTGTTACCCAAGGATTTCTACCAGCCCTCGTCTTTGTACCTACTTTATCCTCTGCTGCCTTCACTACTTCATCCCTCAGAGCTACCCATTCTTCTTCTACTGTATTTCTTTCCCCTATTCCTGTCAATTGTCCCCTTATGCTCTCCCTGAAACTCTGTACAACCTCTTGTTCTTTCAGTTTATCCAGGTCCCATCTCCTTAATTTCCCACATTTTTGCAGTTTCTTCAGTTTTAATCTACAGGTCATAACCAATAGATTGTGGTCAGAGTCCACATCTGCCCCTGCAAATGTCTTACAACTTAAAACCTGGTTCCTAAATCTCTGTCTTACCATTATATAATCTATCTGATACCTTTTAGTATCTCCAGGGTTCTTCCACGTATACAGCCTTCTTTCATGATTCTTAAACCAAGTGTTAGCTATGATTAAGTTGTGCTCTGTGCAAAATTCTACTAGGCGGCTTCCTCTTTCATTTCTTAGCCCCAATCCATATTCACCTACTATGTGTCCTTCTCTCCCTTTTCCTACACTGGAATTCCAGTCACCCATTACTATTAAATTTTCGTCTCCCTTCACTATCTGAATAATTTCTTTTATTTCATCGTACATTTCTTCAATTTCTTCATCATCTGCAGAGCTAGTTGGCATATAAACTTGTACTACTGTAGTAGGTGTGGGCTTCGTATCCATCTTGGCCACAATGATGCGTTCACTATGCTGTTTGTAGTAGCTTACCCTCATTCCTATTTACCTATTCATTATTAAACCTACTCCTGCATTACCCCTATTTGATTTTGTGTTTATAACCCTGTAGTCACCTGATCAGAAGTCTTGTTCCTCCTGCCACCGAACTTCACTAATTCCCACTATATCTAACTTTAACTTACCCATTTCCCTTTTTAAATTTTCTAACCTACCTGCCCGATTAAGGGATCTGACATTCCACGCTCCGATCCGTAGAACGCCAGTTTTCTTTCTGCTGATAACGACATCCTCCTGAGTAGTCCCCGCCCGGAGATCCGAATGGGGGACTATTTTACCTCCGGAATATTTTACCCAAGAGGATGCCATCATCATTTAATCATACAGTAAAGCTGCATGTCCTCGGGAAAAATTACGGCTGTAGTTTCCCCTTGCTTTCAGCCGTTCGCATTACCAACACAGCAAGGCCGTTTTGGTTAATGTTGCAAGGCCAGATCAGTCAATCATCCAGACTGTTGCCCCTGCAACTACTGAAAAGGCTGCTGCCCCTCTTCAGGAACCACACGTTTGTCTGGCCTCTCAACAGATACCCCTCCGTTGTGGTTGCACCTACGGTACGGCCATCTGTATCGCTGAGGCACGCAAGCCTCCCCACCAACGGCAAGGTCCATGGTTCATGGGGGGGTATAAACAATAATACATGACAAATATTTACACCTCAAATAAAAAAGCTAATATACCATTCCATAGGTCGCAAGTGGAATGATAGTAATTTTTTTTAATGAAGACTATATGAAAGGATCATTTTACAAACACTAATGCACTGAATTTAAAATAAAAGTTTTTTTGTTGATAAGGTAATAAACATGTAATAGAACTACTATAGTACTTCCTTACAATGAACATATTACTGCACTGAAATGGTGCAGAAGTTATATGTGCATATGCGCGCGCGCGCACGCACACGCACACGCACACGCACACACGCACACACAAATCATTTCGTTCTACTGAGATACTCATCAATGGAGTAGAAGGTGCTGGCCACCAATAAATCCTTTAGGCTTCTATTGAACTGAATTTCATTGGTAGTTCAGCTTTTTATGGCTGGTTTCAATAACTTCCCAGCAGCCATAAAAAGCTTAACAACCAATGAAATTCAGTTTAAGAGAAGCCTAAAGGATTTATTGTGTGTGTGTGTGTGTGTGTGTGTGTGTGTGTGTGTGTGTGTGTGTGTGTGTGTAAGTACAGTCTAACGTCTGCGCCCTAGGACGGAGTCGGTGGGAGGAGTGGGTCTACACTTTGTCTGGAATCTCACTAATTCATAATAGAGAATAACGGATTGAGCAAGTCCACATATCCATCTAGGTGAGCCGACATATCTCTTAGACTAATGATGGTGATTCTGAAAATAAACTGTAAATTAAGAGAACGCTCCTAATTCTATAATACTATGCCTGAAACTTTGCTTCTATATGGATGTGAAATATGGACTTAAACGACCAAACAATTACGTAGAATATAAGCGGCAAAAGTGGCACTTCGAACACCTTTGGCAGGATACAAAATAGAACGTCATGACATGAACAGGGAGATATATAGGAACAGTAGGAAAAGACCCAAAATTACAGAAAGGAATTGCATGACGATCTACTAGGTGTGTATCAAAGCCTGTTACCAAGGTAAACCTGTAAGTACAGACCCGATGATAACGTGTTTTAACTACGGTAGCAGGGAATTTAAACCACAAGACACGTGGTTTCTCTCAAATGCTCTTTATAAACTATTGTAAGCAAAAATTATATACACAACAATGTGTGCTGTGTTGTTTTCCTCCTAGCGTTTCGTTTTAACAGAAAATGGGAAAGTAGTTTTTATGGCTTATTGGCCTATGAATAGAATACTACTGCGGACTGCCATATAGCATCAGGAGAGGTGTGTCTCATACCCGTATTCCAATATGATACCAACCATTTTCTCATTTTATCAGTAGTTCATCATTCAGGGCGACGGGGCCACACCGGTAAAAATCAAACATCATAAAAAAATAAAATATGGCGTTTGAGTCTTCGATCGCTATTCTTTATTATCAATCAATTACCGGTTTCGGGCTAGCTGCCCATCTTCAGATCTGTTAGACAAAGTTAAAAATGTAATTAGTAAGAGAGATACAATCAGTGATAGAAATATCTTAGTGTACCAAAAGAATATAAATGAACAAATGGAGGTGTTACATAAAGTTCCATAGAGTCTCTATCTCAACGTGCTCGAAGAGATTGAAATATACGCACATCAAAGAAAAACCCCAGGCCTACTACTTAAGGAGCAAAGTGATTTTATGCACAGGAATTATTATGAGATTTTTAAAGACCTGTTTTAGGCTTACTCTTGAATGCAACATCACGCCCCAGTAAGAAACAGCTGCAGCGGAGCGACCCTCAGCGTACTGGCGGCGAGGTGAATTGGGCGCAGCGGAAGACGACTCGGCGTGGCGTTGTGTACGTCTGACGTAGGGAAATCCACTCCACCACCAATCCAAACAAAGAAGAGGAAACGGACGGTTTCGGAACAATATCTACATTTTAATTATATTTTATGTGTCTTTATACAGAAATGTTAAATTAATGTAAATTTTTCATTTCATGGTCCACTCAAAAAGATTATTCATGTTATTACCTTAAAAATTGTTTTATTAAAAAGAATATTTGCCAGTAATATATACGGTGAAATAATAACAGATGCAAAATTGTTATAGGTAGAGGGCAATTTTACTGTTACCAATCAGGTTACTCTAAAAAAAACTGCGATATAATGTTTTAACAAATTGAAATTTACTTTATTTATGACAGTTAACCGTGTGTTCTGTACGGACAAGTTACTCTGTAACGACAACATATGGTATGTTGACATTTAATACGTTCCAAAATTTCTTTTTGTAAACTAAGATATTTCTATCACTGATTGTATCTCTCTTGCTAATTACATTTTTAACTTTGGCTAACAGATCTGCAGATGGGCAGCTAGCCCGAAACCGGTAATTGATTGGTAATAAAGAATAGCGATCGAAGACTGAAACGCCATATTTTATTTAATGAACGATCGCGGAACTCCCAAATAAGACACTCATGTCTAGTTTTGATAAAATCAAACATCATGACGTGTTCCGAAATTTATCCATTATCCTACGTTCAGGAACAGACTAGTCTGCGAATGTTAATTTCACCTGCAACTTGAAGCGACTTATCTATCTTCACCAATCTCTCCTACATTACTGATAATGCATAAATTCATAAACGTGTAACGTGATCAGTAAAGTAATTTCTTGGTTGATACTTGACTT
The DNA here is from genome assembly GCF_023897955.1 of Schistocerca gregaria. Taxonomy (NCBI): domain Eukaryota; kingdom Metazoa; phylum Arthropoda; class Insecta; order Orthoptera; family Acrididae; genus Schistocerca; species Schistocerca gregaria. Next base: position 199,826,543 of record NC_064920.1, on the reverse strand, counting down.
TCACCGTTGCGTCGCAGTCAGCCTCAATCCTGTACTACAGATTATTGTAATAATGGTGGCCTGCTTCCTATACATCAGTATCTTCTTACTCATTTTAAGCGACATCAGCTACCAGTCAAGGTTTCTTTTGTAGTAACTATAAAGAAGGCCAAATGAAAGACAGAGGATGGAAGAGGCGATGGACAGAGGGAAAATGGTGGTGGTGGTGGTGGTGGTGGTGGTGAGGGTGAGGTTTCAGGAAACGGATATAAAGAGGCGGAAATCTTAAATCCAATTCTCAACATATTTACCAACCGCCCGCGAATCATTGCTGGATTCGCTTGTTACTTATATACTGTGGTGCTGGCCCACCTATTACAGCAATTGACCTGTACGTAATTATTTGATGTGGGCATATCAGACTGAATTTTGCATTGGACTGCTGGCATGAACTGAGAAAACATTCACATCAAACAAATGACCACTGGCCCAAGTTACTTATGATCACAAAAACTAGTGTAAAGTTCATTTCACTTTCAAGACAACCATGCTATGAAGATATTGTAAGAAGCTTCATTAGTATGAAGTACAGGCACAAATATGAAGTACAGGCACAAAACAGTAAGTAAATATTATTTCAAACTTTCGTTTTCAGGTTTATTACGTGTGAACATAATGTTGTTGGAATGAAACATAAGTAGAGTTGTTTCTTATCTTGCATTGCCTAACTTTGTTTTGTTATAGTTACAATACACTATTTTTAAAATCGTAATAGTGATTTCTACGCTGACATGAGTCTTTTTTTTTTTTTTTTTTTTTTTTTTTTTTTTTTTTACGAGTTAAGTTGCTCATAGCGATATTAAAAGAAGTGTTGATTGAAAACCTTAATGATTTCAGGTTCTGTTACTTTTTTAAAAACCTATCGGTTCATTAAATCATCAAATATATCTTGTAAAATTAAATAATAAGCTTCAACTGCTACGTTATTTAATTGGAAATTAGTATAAAATGCTGCTTTTGCCGGTTAAATGTCATAAAATTTCCCCTGGTAGGACCGACGCCACAGGTACAGCCCAGTGTTGCACAGATTGTAAATGCAGCCTTTGCAGGGTATTCCAAATACGTTGCTCCGATTTCACAAAATTATAAGTCTCTACTCTACTTACAAAAAGATACCAGCTTCTTTCAAATTGTAACTTAAGCGTAAAAGTTCGTCGAAAATGCAACACAGCTTGTTATTTTTAACGGAGACAGAAATCTGAAGACGTAAAAATAGCTTCCGCCATGCCGTACGGGAGTCTTAATAGGACCATTACTGTTCACAACTCGTGAAGTACGAAGTAAAAAGTGCTGTTTTGATTGTCAACAATTTTGCGTAAGGTAAACAACCTACATGATACTTCAACTTCGTACTGTTAATACACCGCCGGCCGGGATGGCCGAGCGGTTCTAGGCGCTACAGTCTGGAACCGTGCGATCGCTACGGTCGCAGGTTCGAATCCTGCCTCGGGCATCGATGTGTATGATGTCATTAGGTTAGTTAGGTTTAAGTAGTTCTAAGTTCTAGTGGACTGATGACCTAAGAAGTTAAGTCCCATAGTGCTCAGAACCGTTTGAACCATTTTTTGTTAACACACGATATAACAAACATCGACTTGCCGATTCCTACGTGGGTAAATAATGAGTATGGTGTTCTATGCTGTCGTCATCGCCTTCAACCCAGAGATTGTTCTGAACGCAGCTCTCCACACTAGTTTACATTGTGGAAGTTTCTACATCTCTGCGTAACTACTGCAACCTACATCCATTTGTATATACTTACTGTATTCATCTCTAGGCCTCCCTCTACAATTTTTAACTCCCCATACTATCCACCATTACCATATTGACAAGTCCTTACCGCCTCAGGTTATGGACAGTCAACAGAACAAGTTTCCATTACATACAAGGCTTTTTTCCGAGACTAATAGCGTCTGTAATGGTTCTTCTTTCTAACGAAGACAGTGTTTTCACACACGTACAGCGCGACCAGAGGTGTTTGGCGAGCGCACGTCACGTCGGCTCTGAGGGGCGATCGACGGTGTACCGAGAGTCATTCGCTCTCGATTTCAATGTGGGGCGTCAGGAATGTATTTCTACCGGGACTAGTCTGAGACAAATGCGCCGAATACGTTCATTGCCTTCCCATGACTTTTGGACACTCACTGTAATTAGACAACACCTCTTCGGTGGTACTCACAGTATCGATATCGTAACTGAAATGTCAAGAGTATTATTAGGGTGGTGTATAAGTTCGTAGCGTTTTCCCACACACTTACTAAACATAACAAAAACATATAACAGACACTTTAGTCATAATCAGTATATTCTGTTCAGATGTTCAAATGTGTGTGAAATCTTAGGGGACTTGACTGCTAAGGTCGTCAGTCCATAAGCTTACAGACTACTTAACGTAGATTATTCTAAGGACACAAACACACACACATGCCCGAGGGAGGACTCGAACCTCCGCCGGGACCAGCCGCACAGTTCACGACTGCAGCGCCTGAGACCGCTCGGCTAATCCCGCGCGGGTGGTATAGTCTCCTCAACTATTTACAACAGTCCGCCAATGGAGGGTAACGTTTAGAAATCCCGACTGTAGAGATCACGCGGTTTTGAGACGAAGAACTCGTCGATCTATGTTCGGAGCGCGAAAGAATATTCGTTAAGGCTGTTCGATAGACAGCAGAAAAGGTCAACATCTGAGGGCGCAGGATCAGGTGGAATAAGGTAGGTGCCGAATGACTTCCCAACCCAGCTCCTGTTTAGCGTTTTTGTCTGTCACTCAGAATGCCGGCGGGCGGTATCGTGGTGTAGCCTCACTTCCCGCAGTCTTCCTGGTCGCCGTTCTTGGACTTCGGCCACAAGGCGTCTCAGTTGTTGACAGTAAATGTTAACAGTAATGGTTAAACCTCGGGGAAGCAATTCGTCGTACAACACTCCGCCGCTGTTCCACCTGATGCATAACATTCTCATTTGTGAATGCGCGCAGGTCTTTGTATGGTGAGTTGCTGCTTTGTTTGAGCTGAACCATTTATTTCTCTTCCCTATGTGAGCATTAAAACACTATTTTTAGTCGACAGAAATGATACAGAATAGGAATGGTCGGTGTTTCTCACGAACCAGTTGATGACGAACAAGCAGAGGTGCATAAACGGCCACCCGCAAGTTTGGGCTTCGAGTGTGTGTTACCCTTACACCCGATTTTTTAGCCTACCCCGTTGCATGCAAATGTCGCACAATGGTGGAATGGTCTCAGTTCATCACAATTGCCATTTCTCGGGTCACAGGCATGGATCATTCTCGGTTAATGCGTTTAAACTATCTTCATCAAGCCCTAAAGGTCTTCCTGGACGTGAGGGGTCACTAATGTCAAAACGATCCTCATCGAAATGAGAAAACGATTTTCTTGCCGTGCGCTGTCCAGTGGCGTTATCTGGTATTCTGCGCAAATGTTTCTTGCTGCCTCCAGTGCTGTCACCCCTGTATTGAACGCAAACAGAAGAGTATGTCGTAAATATTCCGCTTTCTCCATTTGGCACTCCTCTTTCTTGTTCAATTGGTTCTGAGCACTATGGAACTTAACATCTCAGGTTATCAGTTCCCTAGAACTTAGAACTACTTAAACCTAACTAACCTAAGGACATCACACGCATCCATACCCGAGGCAGGATTCGAACCTGCGACCGTAGCGGTCGCTCGGCTCCAGACTGAAGCGTTTAGAACCACTCGGTCACCAGGCGCCGGTCTCTTTCTGGTGTCCGCAACTCCACTTATTATCTCCAAATGAGAAAATGGCGTATGTAAGCTTAAATAGCAACAGTGAACTACAATTAAAAAATTATAATCGTTAGATGGACCCCTAGCAACCGGAACATCAACGTGCAAAATAAAAACCCTAAGGCATTAGGCATCAATCTAATACTTTACTTATATGGATATGGTGTCTGTTCTTTCGGACATGGCTGAAAAAACAGACGCCATATCCATATAAGTATATAGTTCTGGCAATACCGGCCATAACCTCCTTCTGTGCGGATGCACACACATTCCCCGAACTCTTACGGGACTTGGAAGAATGTCTTCCGCGAGTAATGAGTGTGTTGGGGGAGGGGGGGGGGGGGGGGGAGGACACTACGAATGTAGTGTGTGGACATACAAGGTGAGAATGTGAGTCTAGCGGGAGCCGTGCGCGAGACAGTCGCTGCAGTCGCACTATCATCTGTGCCGTCGGTGGCTCAGATGGATAAGAGCGTCTGCCATGTAAGCAGGAGAGCCCGGGTTCGAGTCCCGGTCGAGGCACACAGTTTCTCCTGGTCTATTCAACGCCCGTGCGCAGCTGACGGTATTAATATAATTCTAATTTCAATATAATACTTAGTCTGTGTTTCTATTTGATCATTTTTCCCCCTGCGTTGTGCAGTACAGTACTTTACTGTTAAATTCAGTTATACTGCTGCGAACGTAAGGGTGCAACACAGCACGTTGCCACAAGACTGTACATATTCCGCTGTACCTTGGCCGAACTCTAGAACGGCAGCAGCTACTCTGAAGACGGTTCACACTACTCGGAGTCTGGTAGTGGGCCTCCTTGCGACGACATAACGCTGAGAGAGAGAGAGAGAGAGAGAGAGAGAGAGAGAGAGAGAGAGAGAGAGGACGTTGTGTCTGGAGCGGGATGGACCATAAGCAACTGGTGCGGTCCACCGCCGTAGCAGTTCTGCACTTGCTGAACAGCGTGGCGTGGGCGTCTAGTGCTGGCTGAGAGAGCCAGGACGTGGCGTAGTCTTGCGGTCGCTCTGACGTCACGCCGTGGACTGCGGCCACTGCAGCGGTGCATTGCTGCAACTGTAATGAGAAACTGTGCCGCCGCAGCCCTCACTGCCACGGACTGCGAGAGGCTTGCCGTCGGTACAAGTCGGGAGCGGGCAGACAGTGTGTGCCATCATACCCGGGTTTAATTTTGATAGAAACGTCGTTCTGGCAACTCCCACGGACCTTTTTTTACCCACTGGAATACATCGTCGTCGTTTAAAATAGTATACATACATTAAATCACGTTACTACTACAGGACAGTTCAAAGAAAAAAAAAAAAAAGAAAAACCGAAACATTCTTGATATTGCGCTAATGGTGTGTTCGAGCGAAATGTGGTTGGCGTCCCTGAAAACGCCAGTGTTTAATGTGTACAGTGCTGTATGTCTGTTAATTATTGTTTAGTGCTGTATTGAGTAGGACGTTGCATCACACAGCTTGCGAATTTTGAGATGGAACAGTTAGAGGAGCAAAGCGCCTGTATTAAATTTTGAATGAAAACAGGAAAACTTGTACAGGACACACAAAATGATGAAGGTTCTAATGGCTCTGAGCACTATGGGACTCAACTGCTGTGGTCATTAGTCCCCTAGAACTTAGAACTACTTAAACCTAACGAACCTAAGGACATCACACACATCCATGCCCGAGGCAGGATTCGAACCTGCGACCGTAGCAGTCGCACGGTTCCGGACTGCGCGCCTAGAACCGCGAGACCACCGCGGCCGGCAAAATGATGAAGGAAGCCTACGGTGTTAGGTGGTTAAGCCTTACTCGGTGTTAGGAATGGTTCACACTGTTCAGAAGTGGCTGGACGGAGAAGTTAAAGATGACGCTCACATTCATAACGCCCTTCGATGTCTACCAACGACGCTCCCTTCAGGAACGTGCCAGTCGAAGATACACTGTCCGAGAGATTTCAGAAGAACGTAATATTTCAGTTGGATCATGTCACAAAACCCTAACGCAGCATGTTGGAATGCATCGTGTTACCGCCATGTTCGTCCCACGGCTCATGATTCAATATCAGAAAGATGTCCGCCTCCTGGTAGCTGAGTGGTCAGCGCGACGGAATGTCATACCTAACGGCCCGGGTTCGGTTCCCGGCTATGCCGGAGATTTTCTCCGCTCGGGGACTGGGTCTTGTGTTGTCCTTATCATCATCATTTCGCCCCCATCGACACGCAAGTTGCCGAAATGGCGTCTAATGGAAAGACTTGCACCAGGCGAACGGTCTACCCGACCGGAGGCCCTAGCCACAGAAAGATGGAAATCTGCGAAGAACTTGAGGATCGCGCAAATGAGAATGAGATTTTCCGTAAGAGAATCACAACTGGTGATGAGATGTGGGTCTACGGTTATGATGTTGAGATCAACGTTTATTTCTCACAATGCGTCTGAAAATGTTCTAAAAAAAAAGAAATATCGCCAGGTCAGGTCAGATGTCAGAGCCATGCTGATAGTTTTCGTTGACTTGGATTGTACTGTCGGTAGAAGTTGCGACCCCTACGAGAACATGTGAGAAGAACTGGCCTGAAACGTGGAGAGCCAACCCATGGCTCTTGCATCACAATAATGCGGCCGCACATTTATCCCTGTTGGTGCGTGACGATTGAACAAAAAACGTAATCACTGTGCTGCCTCATCCTCCGTACTCATCAGATTTGACGATTGCGCTCGTTTTTTAAGTTGAACACTCTGTTGAAAGGACGAAGACTTGCTAGACGAGATAAAAGAAATTTCGTAGACGTCGCTTCGCGCGATCCAGCAAGAGGCGTATCAAGACTGCTTCCGGAAGTAGAGATGGCTTAGGGACCGGTGTATGAACACCTACCTAATTGGACTCGACTAATGTCTGAAGTAGTGCTGGAGGGAACTGACACTATGAAGCCTACAGGGCTGTCCGTCAATCCGTACGAGGGGATGGAGATCTCTCCTGAACAGCACATTCCAAGGCATCCCAGATATGCTCAATAATGTTCATGTCTGCGGAGTCTGGTGGCCAGCGAAAGTGTAATAGGCCCAGAAGAGTGTTACTGGAGCCACTCCGTAGCAATTCTGGACGTGTGCGGTGTCACATTCTCCTGCTGGAACTGCCCAAGTCCGTCGGTAAGCACAATGGGCATCAATGGATGCAGGTGATCAGGCAGGATGCTTACGTATGTGAGAGCCGTTTCTAGACGTATCAGAGGTCCCACCCCACCAGCTTGAACATTCCTTTGCTGACATGCAGGGTCCATGTATTCATGAAGTTGTCTACACACCCGTACACGTCCATCTGCTCGATACAGTTTGAAACTAGACTCGTCTAACCAGGCAACTTGTTTACAGTCATCAACAGTCATTCGGGATTACGAAGGTTCAATCCCGCGTCCGACCACCCTGATTTAGGTTTTCCGTGATTTTCCTAAATGACTCCAGCCAAATGGCGGGGGCGGTTCCTTTCAAAGCGCACGGCCGACTTCATGCCCCCTCCTTCCCTAATGACGACCTCGCTGTCTGGTCTCCTTCCCCAAACAACCCAATCCAACCCCATCAACAGTCCAGTTTCGATGTTGACGGGCCCAGGCGAGGCGTAAAGCTTGGTTTCGTGCAGTCAAGGTTGTGCGAGCGGGCTTTCGGGTGCGAAAGCCGATATCGATGATGTTTCGTTGAATGGTTCTCACGCTAACATTTGTTGATGGCCCGGCATTGAAATCTGCAGCAATTTGCGGAAGGGTTCCACTTCAGTCAAATTGAGCGACTCTCTTCAGTCGTCGTTGGCCCGGTTTTTGCAGGATCTTTTTCCGGCCGCAGCAATGTCGGAGATTAGATGTTTTACCGGATTCCTGATTTTCACGGTACATTCGTGAAATGGTCGTACGGAGTAGTCCCCGCTTCGTCACTACCTGGGAGATGCTGTGTTCCATCGTTCGTGCGCCGACTATTAAAACGACGTTTAAACCCAATTAAATCTTGATAACCTGCAATTGTAGCAGCAGTAACCGATCTGACAACTGCTGCAGGCACTTGTCTTATATAGGCGTTCGCGACCGCAGGGTCGTATTCGGCCTGTTTACATATCTCTGTATTTGAATACGCGTGTTTATACCCGTTTCTTTGGCGCTTCAGTATATATATATATGGACCGATTTCAAGGAAATATGGAGTGTCTGTGTATAATTACGCACACTCTCACCAGATGGGCTTGAAGTCGGTCGGGCCTAGAGAGCCTGTATAGGGAGAGCGTGGCTAACCGGATTATACGGCGACCATTTTTCTGCCAAACTGCGGGCGGGACTTTTGAATGGGCAGTAGTGGAGTACACACTCACCGAATCAAAACCACAAGACAATATAGCGAAATCATTCGTTAAATGCCTTTCTTTACAGCTATAATATACTCATAGTAGCCTGCTACGTACAGCACAGGAAAATTTGATACAATGGCTGTAAAAATTATTCGTTACTTGCATCTCCTTTAAAGTTCGTTTGCTAGAGATATTGCAATGAAAGTAACGTAAATAAAAAAAATAGTGTATAGCATTTGTTTTGTATCGGAAGTGCATAACGCTAAAGATTTAACGTGCCTGCATTACGTCAGATGAATGAAAGTCGTAAGCAGTTGTTTACTTGTGACATGCAAAAAGTGTGAGACGTATTAGTACTTGTGGTAACGTCTTCATAAACGCCTTATTATTTCAACTCGTATTTAAGATCGCAAACGCTAATTACTAAAAACGATATACAACTAATTCGAACATGCATGCACAACGCATAACAAGGCTCTCAATAATTCAGATACCTTTTAATCGTTTCCAAAAGTCCTCTGAACTTCAATTCAACTCAAAAGCACGGCGAACATACGAAGCGCGAGAGACGTTAGGCAGAAAAATGGTGCCAAAGGTAATCAACGAATCTCGGGCAACTTCACCTATGGCCACTCTCTCTCTCTCTCTCTCTCTCTCTCTCTCTCTCTCTCTCTCTCTCTCTCTCTCTCTCTCTAGGCTCTCTAGTTGGGCCAGTGGTGTAAGAGGAGCATATATACATTCATATGTGCACCAATTTTTATAATTTGTACGGATTCATGGGTGTGATCGGATACAAGACGAATTATGAATGTCCACGCAAGCTGGAAGGAAAGGTAGGAATGAAACAGGAACAGCAGCTGCGTCAGCTATTGCACGAAATTGGAGATAGCGTTTGAGGGGGCGTTATGGAGTGCAGCGACGACTGGTATTGGGGGTGAGAGCGACTGCGCCAGGCACGGACGAGCGTGCCCCATGGCGCGCGCGTGTCGCTGCAAGCTACGTGCTGCGCGCCGGCTCTCCGGAACGGAACCGCGGGACGTGCCCCGGGCCGGGATGAGCGCAGTGTAAAGCCGCCAGCCGCGAACCGACGCTTCCGCCTCATCCGTTCGCCGCTGCGCACGTGCATCCGTAACCCGCGAGTCACCGTCCGGTGTTTTGCTAAAGGGTACACAGCATGCCGGCGCCCACACCCATTTTATTCTCGGATGCTACGCGGAACAAAAATTATCGGTAATCCTTTTGCTTGGGCCCTAGTGCCTTTAATTTTAGCGTCGCCGTTGTGGTGGAAGACGTGAAGTACGTTAGGGGAAGAAGTGTTTCTTCATTCATTTTGGAACACACAGTCTCGGAACTTCGTAAGGCTGTCACCAGTGCACAAATTTTCTCCAGTAACATCGCCTATTGCAGCCCGTTTCTGTGCCTCTCTCAAAACGACTGAACGAACCATTCACAAATTGTGCAACCCTTCTTTGAATCTTTTGTATATCTTCCTTGCAGATATGCTATTCAAATGGTTCAGAGCACTATGGGACTTAGTTTCTGAGGTCATCAGTCCCCTAGAACGTAGAACTAATTAAGCCTAACTAACCTAAGGACATCACACACATCCATGTTCGAGGCAGGATTCGAACTTGCTACCGTAGCGCTCGTGCGGTTCCAGACTGTAGCGCCTAGAACCGCTCGGCCACACGGGCCGGCCATATGCGATTCGACTTTAGTCTTCCTGCCGAAAAGAACTCCGTATGTCGTCGTTAACGGAGAGGCATCTTCAGTAGTGAATGTAGCTTGGTAAGCGCGCTGTTGCTTTTCTTAAAAACTGCGGTCACAAAGGCTTCAGAGTGTTTAGAGGAGATAAAACGAAACACTTTTTTATGTGACAGGAATGACTCAGGTTGACCGTTTCCGCGCCGGGGAACCATGAACGTTCTGGCGCTAGTTATGTTCAGATAAACGTGTGATGAGTATTCATTTGGAGATGTTGGTGAAAATGTCGTTGGTGTACATTAATGCCCAACTGGCATATTCGTGCTAATCTTTCTAGGGACGTAGGTGATCCGCTGATCTCAAGGTGCTTAAGACGAGGCCGTGTCTCTCTGAGAGGAAAACCTGCACTTTTTCGCCGGCTGCGGACGTCAAGGGGCTGGGCGCACTTCCGTGGACTTACGATTAACGAAGCTGTGTTTACGTTTGGACTACACAAACACCGCCCATCGCGACCTCGAGTTGTGTTTAACTTGGTCTTCCTGTAAGGAGGGGCACAAGATTAAAGCAAGGAGGAACATTCAGTACGAGGTTAGGGGCAAGACCGTACAGTGAAGAAGACTGGATGTATTTGAAACTGGTTTACGTCGTAAGTACCGCGTGCCACATCACTAGTACCACTTTTGTTAAAGGCAGGTAAATGGTACGGTGATTTGTTGAATTCGGGGTGAATGACGAATAGGAGAAATAGTTGTCTTCTGGGTAGTCACCGTGTACACTGCTGAGCTGCGATATATTTTTTACATAAAACAGCTACCCCCGTCGAGCGTGCCTAACATTTTTGATGTACGTTCTATCTGCATTGTTTCATTTCACTTCTAAGCGAAAGTGTTAACTGTAACTGCTACAGCCTTAGTGCTGTACAGCAAAGGTTTTCCCCAATTTTGATATTTTTTTCTATGCCGTTTCTCAGTGCTTCTTCAGCCCTAACCATTTTAATGTTTATCAGGGCAGCAGATTTGAACGTCTCTGCTCAGTCATAAGTTTTAGTGATTCTATCAGAACTTTTTAGTTAGGAAGTCTGTAATTTTATTGCAACAAGAATTTATCTGTAGAACAGGCCATGAAGGAGCAACGGTACCGACCTGCCGCCGTGCTATTCTCAACCCTCGGGCGTCAGTAGATGCGGATATGGAGAGGAATGTTGTCACCACACCGCTCTCTCGGCCGTATGTCAGTTTCCGAGACCGGAGCCGCTACTTCTCAATCAAGTAGCTCCTCAGTTTGCCTCACATGGGATGAATGCACCTCGCTTGCCAACAGCGCTCGGCAGACCTGATGGTCACCCATCCAAGTGTTAGCCCAGCCCAACACCGCTTAGCTTCGGTGATATGACGAAACCGGTGTTACCACTGCGGAAAGCCGTTGGCTACTAGCGTTCAAGCAAGGTAATAAAGAGTGAAAAGTCCAAGATAGTATTAAACTGACAGTAATTGCGATCTTGAAAATAAATTACAGTGACCTGGAGATATTGAATATAACAACAAATATCATTAGAACACGGAAGGAGTGAAAACTCTAAAATAAGATTGAATAGTTACTGTGATATTTTTATTAGTTATTATTTGTTGTTGTTGCATGTGTCCTGCACCGCAGAAGATATAGAGTCCGTGTTCCACAGTTACGGTTAGTAATAAAATTCAAACTATATTAAAAACGTTAGCAGTTTTTTTGTGGAGATAATACCAAACTGTAAGGGTACGGGAAAATGAGAAGATCGAGCGGAACAAGAGATTTCTGGAGCTGTGGCGTAAATTGCTCAAACCGTTCGCGTCGTTCTGAAGAACAGCACTTGCCGCTTTGTCAGAGGTTTGCTACAAATAATGTGATTGAAAACGGGACTACGGTATGTTGAACTGTTCAAGTATTTAAGGATAACATCTTAGTTGACTCACCCTGCACAATGAAGAAAAATAGTTCCTTTTTTTGGCTGAAAATTTCTCTCCACTGCGCTACACTTAGCTGTTACGAACTGTGCCCTTGAGTGTGTCTGCTGTGTTGTCTGGTAGTTCTTGCTGTGGCATAAGGGTTTCTTGATCAGGGTTAGACGTTTTCTACAGTTTCCCCGTAGGATTACCGTTGCCACATGGCAGATCACCATAAGGGAGTCAGTCCACATATACGTCAGTAACGTGAGGGCCGATGTGGAAAAGTATGCCATTTTATTGCCTACATATAGCACAGGTGCAGTTGTCTTCTGTCATAATTATAACGAACGTTTTTGTTTATCATTAGCTTTTATGCATGCGACTCTCCTTTCACCTCCTGAAGATGAACTGTGACTCTTTTCGTTGTTTCCTTTTCTCTTCAGGTAAACTGCGGGCCACGTTTGCGGCTGATTACCTGTTAGTTTGTGTGTGTGTGTGTGTGTGTGTGTGTGTGTGTGTGTGTGTGTGTGTGTATTTGCATTTGCGACGACATCCGTGCACGTCGCGTCAGTTCTGAGGGCGCACCCGAGCTCTGAACTTGAACGAAATCCTCCTCAGTCTTCATCAGGGACAATTGTCTCTTGTGGCTGCCATTTTCTTTCAGCTGCCCACGAAGTGGTGGGCTGGCAGCGGATCAAATACGCTCTTCAGACAAAGGTTATGCATAACAATTTTGACACATGAAACGAATAATAATACACGTCTGTGGACAATTCCCACGTTCTTTAAGCTTTTTAGATGATTTTATATTACAGTTTAAAGTATAATCGCTGATAATGCTGTTGTATAATGACGGTGTTTGTGGCACACGACAGTGACTGTGAAGGAGGTGGATTGGTGAGTGTGACTGTGGAACCGCAGTCAGCGACTAAAACTCATTGCTTTAATTCCGCCAGTACCTCGTCTCGTACCTTCCAAACTTCGCAGAAGCTCTCCTGTGAACCTTGCAGAATAGCACTCCTGGAAGAAAGGATATTAAAGCTGTGAGGACGGGGCGTGGGTCGTGCTTGGGTAGCTCAGTTGGTAGAGCACTTACCCGCGAAAGGCAAAGGTCCCGTGTTCGAGTCGGTCCGGCACACGGTTTTAATCTGCCAGGAAGTTTCATCTCAGCGCACACTCCGCTGCAGAGTGAAAATCTCATTCTGGAGACGTTGACAGTTGATGGCTGTAGTGCTGTCACATTATCTGCAAATCCAGTAATGCTGCCAACTGATGGGTTATGCAGGGGGATCGTATCAACCTGTACCGAATCAAAACAGCCTGAAGATGACGCAATGAGGCGTCGAAACTGGTAGCGACAAAATAAAATAAAAAGCATAAGGTCGGCTGTAGGTGTTTTATTTTTTATCATGACTTTGTGTCGTCAGACATTATAATCCGACTGTACCCAGCAACTGCCGATTTCTCAAGTTCTCTATTTTTTAATGTGCCCTATTCGAAACCTTTTAACTGTAGTGTGCTTCCAACGCAGACTGCGCCTTGCTTGCAAGTAGGTTTAGCACGGAGCTGAGCAGTGTAGTGTAGTGTTGCGTGGCGGCGTGTTGTGACGGGGCGAGCCGTTGCAACTTTCCGCAAACGCGGCGTCCTTGGCGCCCGTTAGCGGCGGCAATCACCGCATGACGTCACGGCCTCAGCTGCGCCGCCCGACCCGCTCCGACCGTCTGGGATGGGCTGCAACGGCGATTTGCGTACCTGCCTCCCGTCGACAATAGCCTTAACGGAGAAACAACGCTGGTCGCTTGTGTACCAACAATTTTATTTTGCAACGACATTTTCACCCGACAGCGGAATGTGCGCTGCTTTAAAACTTCCTGGAAGCTTAAAACTATGTGCCGGACCGAGACTTAAACCGAGAACCTTGCCTTTGGCCGGCATTGCTTTCACTTCTAAGAACTTAAGTTTGGAAAGCGGGAGGAAGGTAGTTTCGAATGTAAGGCTGCGATGGCGCTTCGTGAGCAGTGTTTGGATAGCATTGCTCGCGAAAGGTTCCGGGATCGAAAGCCTAAGACTAACGTAATGTGGAAATTCAGTATGGTGTTCGGCCACGCTTACCCACGATGACGGCTGCCACTCTCGCAGGCATACGTTCAGTAAGGTGCTGGAGGGTTTCTTTGGGAATGGCAGCCCATTCTTCACGGAGTGCTCCACTGAGGAGAGGTATCGATGTCGGTCGGTGATGCCTGGCTTGAAGTGAGCGTTCCAAAACATCCCACAGGTGCTCTATAGCATTCAGGTCAGGCTCTGTGCAGGCCAGTCCATTACAGGGTGGTTGTTGTCGTGTAACCACTCCGCCACAGGCCGTGCATTATGAACAGGTGCTCCGAATTGCTCTTCAATAGTGGGAAACAGGAAGGTGCTTAAAACATTAATGTAGGCCTGTGCTGCGATAGTGCCACGCAAAAGAAAGAGGAGTGCAAGCCTCCTCCATGAAAAACACGGCCACACCATAACAACACCGCATCCGAATTTTACTGTTGGCGCTACACACGCTGGCAGATAACGTTCACCGGGCATTCGCCGTACCCACACCCTGCCATCGGATCACTACATCGTGTACCGTGATTCGTCACTCCACACAATGTTTTTCCACTGTTCAGTTGTCCAATTCTTACACCAAACAAGGCGTCTTTTGGCATTTATCGGCGTGATGTGCGGCTTATGAGCAGCCGCTAGATCATGAGTTTTCCCACCTCCCGCCTAATTGACATAGTACTTGCAGTGGATCCTTAAGCAATCCTCTGTGATGGCTTGGATAGATGTCTGCCTGTTACACATTACGACCCTCTTCAACGGTCGGCGGTCTCCGTCAGCCAACAGACGTGGTCGGCCTGTATGCTTCTGTGCTGTACGTGTCCCTTCACGTTTCCACTTCACTATCACATAGGAAACAGTGCACCTATGGATGCTTAGGAGTGTGGAAATCTTGCGTACAGACGTATGACAGAAGTGACACCGAATCAGCTGACCACCTTCGAAGTCCGTGAGTTCCGCCGAGCGCCCTATTCTGCTCTCTCATGATGTCTAAAGACTACTGAGGTCGCTGATGTGGAGTACCTAGCAGTAGATGACAGCACACGACACCTAACATGAAAAGCGTAGTATTTGAGAGTGTTGGGATACTTTTGATTACATTGTATTCTTCCGTGCTGTGAAAACAGGTTTCGATGCAGCGGCAGTTAATGATGCAGCGGCAGTTAATGATATCTTACGGAGGTATCTTTGTTCGTCCCGTTTGTGTTTAAAAGTGCAACGTGACGTGGACCCATCATAACGTTGTGTGTTCCGTTTTAGTTCTGTAGGTGCGGCTATGTTATTAGCTGTGTGCTGCTTTGGTTCAGACACTGGAATTGTATTCGGGAGATGCTGAGTTCAAATTCCGGTCCCGATCAGTAGTGAGTGGCAATACCATAACGTAGATGCCTGTGAAACAGTGTTCATTCATTACAGCTCCTAATACGAAACACATCCGTAAAGAAAACACACAGAGCTTGTGGAGGTATATTATTTGTATGCTGTTCCCATTGCATGAGTAGTGATTTGAGGTTCCTCGCTTTAAGGGAACGAATAATTCCAAAATGTGCTACGATATTCAGCGATTCAGCCTGTTTTAAGTGGCAGAGAATACTTAGTGACACATTAATTTCGTTGCCGTCCCCCTTCTCCTGTCCAATTCGCGGAAGTGCATAGGAAATGAGACTACCTGTAAGCCGTCGTATGAGCTCGAAATACCTCGATTTTACGCCCAAGGTGAAATCGTGAAGGGGGAATACTGGTATATGAGAGGAATTAATAAATTACTCGACTGTTCTTGCTCCGTCAATTTCAATCTCCAACACCCTTCTTATAGTGTCCGTACTGGAATTCGATTCACATATCTTTGACACTTTCGCACTTACTATCGAACCAGTGACGCAAGGGGCTGCCCTCCCTTGAATTATTTCGACTTCCATTAGCGATCCAAGGTGGTAAGTGTCTTGCACTGGCTATCAGTACTCAAGTGCACTCTGACGGACTGTGTGTGTGTGTGTGTGTGTGTGTGTGTGTGTGTGTGTGTGTGTGTGTGTGTGTGTAGCGTGATCTTACGAACTACTGAGCGGATTTTGCTACGGATTCTACTAATAGACGGCCTGATTGACAAGGAAGGTTTGTTTATGTGATATATAATTACAGTAATGATGAGTTTGTGATATCCGTATTGTTATCTATTGGATATATAATAGGTGTCTTGTGACGTCTCTTGGCAATAATGGGAACTACGAGCTGCTGACGTAGAAAGGAGGCGGTTTTGGCGCCAAAAGCAGTAAACGGCCACATCAACTCCAGAGAGTAGCGAAGCTTCACCAGTCTACTCACATCTATAGATATTATGAATAATGTATACTGATCATAAATTCTCCCCTCCACGTGTTTCTGTCTGTATGTGAAACCTAATCTCCGGTACTCCTATAGGGATGTTGATACGGTTTTCAATGATACACTCCTGGAAATGGAAAAAAGAACACATTGACACCGGTGTGTCAGACCCGCCATACTTGCTCCGGACACTGCGAGAGGGCTGTACAAGCAATGATCACACGCACGGCACAGCGGACACACCAGGAACCGCGGTGTTGGCCGTCGAATGGCGCTAGCTGCGCAGCATTTGTGCACCGCCGCCGTCAGTGTCAGCCAGTTTGCCGTGGCATACGGAGCTCCATCGCAGTCTTTAACACTGGTAGCATGCCGCGACAGCGTGGACGTGAACCGTATGTGCAGTTAACGGACTTTGAGCGAGGGCGTGTAGTGGACAAGTGGGAGGCCGGGTGGACGTACCGCCGAATTGCTCAACACGTGGGGCGTGAGGTCTCCACAGTACATCGATGTTGTCGCCAGTGGTCGGCGGAAGGTGCACGTGCCCGTCGACCTGGGACCGGACCGCAGCGACGCACGGATGCACGCCAAGACCGTAGGATCCTACGCAGTGCCGTAGGGGACCGCACCGCCACTTCCCAGCAAATTAGGGACACTGTTGCTCCTGGGGTATCGGCGAGGACCATTCGCAACCGTCTCCATGAAGCTGGGCTACGGTCCCGCACACCATTAGGCCGTCTTCCGCTCACGCCCCAACATCGTGCAGCCCGCCTCCAGTGGTATCGCGACAGGCGTGAATGGAGGGACGAATGGAGACGTGTCGTCTTCAGCGATGAGAGTCGCTTCTGCCTTGGTGCCAATGATGGTCGTATGCGTGTTTGGCGCCGTGCAGGTGAGCGCCACAATCAGGACTGCATACGACCGAGGCACACAGGGCCAACACCCGGCATCATGGTGTGGGGAGCGATTCCCTACACTGGCCGTACACCTCTGGTGATTGTCGAGGGGACACTGAATAGTGCACGGTACATCCAAACCGTCATCGAACCCATCGTTCTACCATTCCTAGACCGGCAAGGGAACTTGCTGTTCCAACAGGACAATGCACGTCCGCATGTATCCCGTGCCACCCAACGTGCTCTAGAAGGTGTAAGTCAACTACCCTGGCCAGCAAGATCTCCGGATCTGTCCCCCATTGAGCATGTTTGGGACTGGATGAAGCGTCGTCTCACGTGGTCTGCACGTCCAGCACGAACGCTGGTCCAACTGAGGCGCCAGGTGGAAATGGCATGGCAAGCCGTTCCACAGGACTACATCCAGCATCTCTACGATCGTCTCCATGGGAGAATAGCAGCCTGCATTGCTGCGAAAGGTGGATATACACTGTACTAGTGCCGACATTGTGCATGCTCTGTTGCCTGTGTCTATGTGCCTGTGGTTCTGTCAGTGTGATCATGTGATGTATCTGACCCCAGGAATGTGTCAATAAAGTTTCCCCTTCCTGGGACAATGAATTCACGGTGTTCTTTTTTCCATTTCCAGGAGTGTAGATAAACGGATTCACGAAGAAGCGTTGTGTCGTGTAAGTTATCCTACGCCAGACAAGTCGTCGTAAATGGTGCTGTCCGTGTGAAGGTCGCTACATAATATTAAAGATGAAATTGTACACACTCACCTGCTTTTGTATTTTTATTGCATTACAACTTTTCATCTGCATAATAATATGTTTCCAAGAAACAAGAGACGCAGAAGTAAGCAAAACTGTACAATCCCATAGTGAAAATTTAAGCAGTTTCAGGTGTGCAGCCGCAACAAAATAAGAAGTGCATATCTTACAATTTCTAGGTCTAAAGTAGAGAAACCATACAAATGTTTGGCATAATGTTTTACATAAATTAAGCGAGGCCCACTGACTTTGAGATGAAAGTGTCCAAACGAGTTTCAGCAAAGAATAAAACAATGGTTACTTATGGTTCCCCCCCCCCCCCCCCCCCAGAAGGTAAGAGTTTTAAAACGAAGGCGAAATGTAATACGCAAAGGAGGAAAAGCAAGACGCATCAGGACACCGAGTAGTTATAGCAAAGTATAGTTGTACGGCATGTTGGCCCATACCCGTGAAGATCCCGATGTGATGATTCAACCACTTAGTTGGAAAGATTTTCCTTTCCTTCGCGGACGTCAGCAAGTATATTGGAGAAGTGTGGGAGCCTGTTGTAAATGTGTAAGTGTGCTTGTTGAGTGTAGGTGACTGTATTGAGCATGTTCATAATGTGGTGCCATGTCTGCGATGAATGTCTGTGAGAGGAAGGAGAAGGTGAAACGCGATGCCGCCGTGTGTGTGTGTGTGTGTGTGTGTGTGTGTGTGTGTGTGTGTGTCACCAAGGAGAGCACCGGGCTTAACGTCCCTGTCAAACAGAGAGGCGACTGTACAGTGTGTCATTGCCTTCTCTCCGTGTCTGCGGAGAGGAAGTTTCATCCAGGACATTGGCGCAAGATCTGGCGATCAGTAACTAAATGCCGAACAGCGTCTGCCTTACTTCCACTTCACACACACATGTAGAAGAAAGGTTTCAGGCGAGAAATCAAATCAAAGTAATCACTGACTTCCACCGCCGGTGCTATAATCGCCTACTGCTGTGTCGAGCACCACCTCACAAATGGGCGTGGTTATGAAAGCGAGTGATTTGCAACAGGTTTCTGGATACACCAGGTAGTTCGCTGTCTTGACTCACCGCCGGCATCTAACGGCGAGCGGACGGCGGTATCCTGCTAGATAGGCATCCCGCGTTCCGCCTCTCTACCTCCGTGTGAGACCGGCTAGGCGGCTATATCGCGTTTCCCGGTGCAACGCCATACCGCCAGAGTTACGTTACACTCACCTCCGCCTCCCTCAGGGAGACTGTCGGCCGTCTGGCCCTGCTGCAGTGCCCGCGGTCAAGGCCACAGGCGGGCTGGGCCCGAGGACACATCTACCGACTGGCGTTCCAACATCGCAGGTGTGTATCCCAGACAATCTTCACGCAACCATGGTAACACCCACGTTTCCTAGCAAACGTGGTAGCTATCGCACAGGTTACGTCATCGCTGCCCCTGTCGCCTCGCTTCACCGCACCGCATAGAATTTTCTAGGCACATGTTAAACTCGTAGACAGTTGTGAATACAGTCGGGATGTTTCGTGTTGTATTATCATCATCATTATCATCAGGCAGTTCGGTAACTTGGTGATGTGACCTATTTGAATCGGCGTACAACATAGGACCTCTGAAAAATTCTTCCATTTTTGCCGATCTTGAGCTTTCCGTTGCCGGTTCGCTCCAGCTGTCTTTTCTTTTAAGTGTCGACGTATGCTGCTCTTCTTTGAGTCATGATGTGTGACACTATGACAAAATAGTACAGCATATTGTCTCCTAGAAGATGGTGTTAGTAGATGAATGACGAAGACTAACTTCACTTAACGAAGGTTTACTCAGCACTTGCACATACAAGAGCGTGGAGCGAACTGCCTCCAGCCAGGACACATACGGTATATATATATACGAGTGTATGCAGGTACAATACATTCCAGTACAATGATTCTTGACATTTGTGGATACTTCTAGAATGTACTCGAGACGAATATAGAACTAAAATTTTGCACTTCAGGTAAGTTTTGAACTCACGACCCTCCATGCAACAGTCTAGTGTCATAACCACTACACCACCGTTTCTGCGACAGTAATTTTTTGTGAAATCTTATGGGACTTCCCTGCTAAGGTCATCAGTCCCTAAGCTTACACACTACTTAACCTAAATAATTCTAAGAACAAACACACGCACAAACCCATGCCTGACGGAGGAATCTAACCTCCGCTGGGACCAGCCGCACAGTTTTATTATTATTATTATTATTATTATTTACTCTTCAAGTAAACAAATAAGGCCTTTAATTAACAGGTTTTCTCTGTACGAAAGTATCTAATGTATTTGTTTTCTAAAAAAATTTCTGTGGTCAGCGAAATACTTGTGTAAAGCTTTCGAAGGACAACTACTTGTTGTTCACAGTCAGAAAATAATCCTCAACCACTCATTGTAAATGTTTTATTTTACCTCAGCACTGCACTGAGCGATATGATTCTATAAACATGTGTTTTTTGCGTATTTCTTCTCCCATCATGATTAATTGATGGCGTAAACGCACATTGTCGCACTTACAGCATTTAATTGTATAGTCATTGATTTTTCAATTTTGATTTACAAATAGTTGACTTATTACATGACACGTTAAAATCTGATAATTTTAATTTCATGACGCTGCTATTTGCTGATCAGCTAATAACCGGAAAATCTGGAGTTGATGATCAAAGTGGAGTACACAACTTACGTCAAATTGCCGCCAAATACAGAATGAGAATATCGATAGATAATTCAAGGATGATGGTCTTTTTAGGATTGGAACACCTGAGAGACAGAACTCTTACACATCGGCAAATAACTGAACAGGTAAGAGTTGAAACATGTACATACGGTGCAGTTTTAAATTTCTCAAGTCAAATGATGTAGAGCTAAAGCTGGCCACATCAAGGTTGGTTGTAGAAACATTGAACGTACATTAGAACATGAAAAGTAGTGCCTCCAATTTTTTTTTTGGTGCGAAAACTCTTAACGCTTCTAAAATAAAACAGACTTTATTAATATTTTGATTTTTATTATATATATTTTCAGTCCTCCGCCGCTAAAGGGCTCCGAATTGTAGCGTGTAACACGGCGATGTGTAACAGGATTCGCTGTTTCGAATTGGAAGAGTTCGTCCATACATAAAGCAACCTCTCCTTCAGCATGAAACCGCAAGATCACACACGAGTGCTGCGAAATCTGTAACAATCCGACGCCTTGAGTTCGTTGTCATCGACCATACTCCGTACCTGTCCTGATAGAATTTTTGTCTATTTACGAAAGTTAAAGAGCACTTCTGAGGACTTAAGCGTATTAGTGATAAAGCGGTGCAGGCAGAGGTGGGTTTGTGGCTGTCATCAACGTGAAACGTACTACACTTCTACAGTTAACGTAAAACAAACTGGTCCGCTGTTGGGAGAAATGTACGAGGGTTGGACATTAAATAGTGGCAACTATTTATTCACAACCGATACAAGAGAGGTACATGTTTGCACCTTTTACTGTCCTTCAAAGTAGTCACCAGCGTTGTGTAGAACCCGTTGCCAACGAAGAGGAGGGCGTAGTATACCGTTAGCAGAGTCTGTTCTGTTGACGGTGTCGAATCTCTGAAACAGTTCTGAAGCGAATGACACGAAGTGGTTCCTTCATCTTCGGAATCAAATCAAAGTCACAAGGACTTGAGTCCGGGGAGTGTGGTGGATGGTACAGTGCTTCCCTGTCCCATCGTTGTCGCCGCTTCTTTCGCAAAGCTGGTCGCAGGTGATGCTCCAAAAAACGAACAGTAATACTGTGCATTGACGGTCCGTCGTGGAAGAACGTAATGCCTTATGTTAACACCACCACAGTCGTACACGAGAATCACCATAACTTTAGACCGCTCCATTCGCACCATCAACAGAACAGGATCTGCTAACGGTATACTACGCCTTTCACATCGCTGGTAACGGGTTCTGCACAACGCTGGTGACTACTTTGAAGGACAGTAACAAGTGCAAACATGTAACTCTTTTGTATCGGTAGTAAATAAGTAGTTGCAACTGTTTGAGTTCCAACTGTCGGATTTGTCGCCCGAGTGACAGTGTTGAGAAATAAACGTGTAGACATGAAGAGTAATGAGACGGAATGTTAATAACGTGGGAATTTTCGCATAGAAGATTCGAAGGCGTTACATATCAGCATGTCCTCGTATTTACTAGTAAAGTCTCTTCTACAACTTCGTGGTAATTGCGATTTTGTGTTTGAATTTTCCTCTCGTTATTTGGCGCATTACCCCCTAAAGTGACTCTTTCGTCTCACAGTTCTTATGAAATATGTTAAACTTAATGCCTATCTTTTTTCGCTTTCTATAATGGTTAGAACAACGAGCGATCGCACGGTAAACCATTGTGTTTCAACGAAAACAATTCAGACATACGTTCAGACTCTCTCAACACACTGATAATCAAGGCCAATACGAGAACACTTTTCACACAAGCGACTTCTCATTTTACGCCTCCACCACCTCTCCCCGTTCCCCTTCATACATTTTATCCCACGTTAGTTTTCGCTGCAAATTCTGATACGCATTATATACAAATTTTGCATATGGCTGCCAGGGGAGTCCCTCTCAACTTGGGAGTCGCATGCGCCCGCTATTAATTATAATACATCCTATATACAAATCTTTCGGTAATGGCACCTCTCAGAGCTTACCGCCCCAAGCGGTGGCTTACGTCGCTTCGTCTTAAACCGGCACTGCTGTTAACTGTAGCGCAACGCTGTACTCAGTCGTCAAGAGCTCACACTCGCCTAAAAACCGTGTATTCACACAAAAACGTGACAGTGTATGTTATGACACTGGCGGGCTACAGAGCGCCGGACGACCGGCTCTGACGTCAGCGTCGCAGATTACTACTACGCAGACTCCCCATGGTCACAATAGTGTATTGTAGCAAACGCGGTAACATCGACTACGTATGGTCGTCTCGTGAAACTACGTGGAGCCGAAAGTCGTCGCTCTTAGTTTTCCTCCTCCTAAGTCAGCTTCGCTCTTCACCCGACCATGTTTCCATGACGTATTGGTTCGTCAGTCAACTCAATTTGCTACATTGAGGGTAGTCGACTTTCGCTTTATTCAGCGAAATCATCCTACTTTCTACTTTTCGTACTTGTTTGCTGTGAAGATATAAAAGGCACTTTAAAGCTCTCTCAAAAAATACCGCTCCTCGTACGGTTTGTCGTGTGAAAATGAGGAAGGCGATAGACAACGGCCTGTACGTGGCACAGAGTTAGTAGTAAAGTTACTAAATTTACGTTACTTCCTCATATTTAGGTTTTTTCCCTCAGTGGCTGCAAATACCACAGTTTCATCCACATTTTATGACAGCATTTCAGTGTGTAGGGTTGTGGGTACAAATTTACCGAACCTCTAAGTGCTGCAAAAAATGTTTTCGACGTGCGATTTTCTGTCTCCCCGTGAAGCGAGCCGTCGGGAAAAAGAAAAGTTTCATGGTGGGGGCTATGCGAGTCGCCCTCCATACTACTAACGTAACCTGTCTCGCTAGTCAGCATTCTCAGCTGCCACGATAGAAAATGCATGTGTCGTATGTTTCCAAAACTGATTTGATTGCGTTCTCGACAACTTTCTTGTTGGAAATTTCGTCCAACAAATTTCAGTTTCATCAGCAGGCATTTATTTTCGTGGCAATACTTCTATCTCTTACAATATTTCGTTTTTCACTTTTACCAACGATGATGTGATCAACAGTAATGACTCCGAAATTTTTATGTGAAAGCGCTTAATTGTTTTTAATTAAAACACACGTTGTTAACATTGTATATCTTTATGCTTCGTGTCAACTTATTTGCAGCTCTGTGCCGCTAGAAGGATACGAACTGTAGCGTGTAACAATCGGTGTGCAACGAAACTATGTCGGCGGACTAGAAACAGCTTGCTGTACTCAGATTTCGAACTGGAAGAGTTCGTCCGCGCAACGAGCTTCCTCTCTTTTCGTACAATGCCCTACCGCACACGAGCGCTGCGATATCTGTAACAATTCGACGCCTTGGGTTCACTGTCATCGATCATTCTCCATATAGTCCCGACTTGGCCCCATCCGGTTTTCATCTGATATCAAAACTTGCGAAACATTTGACTCTGATCGTGATGAAGCGATACAAGCACAGGTGAAATTGTGGCTCTGACAACAAAGTCAAACATTCTACAGGGACGGCGTCAACAATTAACTGGTTACTTGTTGGGAGAAATGTAATCGTCACTAGGAAGGCTGTGGTGAGAAATAAATACGTAGACATGAAAAAAAAGATGCAGGAGCTTTCACAAAAAAATTCGGAAGCATTACTGTCAGCACGGCTTCGTATCTCTCTGTGCTGGTTGAAGGAAGCTCTTTTTTTCTTGTATACTTGTTACAGTGTCCGCAGCTCGTGGTCTCGCGGTAGCGTTCTCGCTTCCCGAGCACGGGGTCCCGGGTTCGATTCCCGGCGGGGTCAGGGATTTTTCACCTGCCTCGTGATGACTGGGTGTTTGTGTCGTCTTCATCATCATCATCAATCATCCCCATTACGGTCGGAGGAAGGCAATGGCAAACCACCTCCACTAGGACCTTGCCTAGTATGGCGGCGCGGGTCTCCCGCGTCGCTCCCCTACGCTTGGTAAACGGAGTATGGGACTCATCATCATCATACTTGTTACAGTAGTTATTTTTCGTGACGATTTATGTTTTTGTGCCGCGATACAGGATGTAGTAAAAGATAATAATAGTGCCACAAAACAGGAAATGGAGTAGTTCGCGCATATTATTTAGAACTCTTGATTGTTCCAAGCATTCGGAAGTGGAGATTAGCAGAGGACAGAAGAAATAAGGTCGCGCTGAATTACTCCAACTGAACGATAAATGAAGTTCAATTGGGAACGATTATCTAGTACTCTTAATCACTGGACTACACATAATAGGAAAAATAGGTTTTGTGAAGTATATCAAATAGTGCGTGGTGGTTGTTTTCAGGCATACGCAGAAACACATACGGTGTCGTAATTATGGAAATATTGCCAAAAGATTTACGTTTTCCACCGACGAATAGGACTAAAGTGGATTCAGTAATCTGTGTAGAAGCGTTTCACAGTTTATAGCTGCGTGCATTTACACTCACGCTAAGCAAAAAGTGGGGCTTGCCTGTGTACAGGTCGTTTATCAGCCAGTATGCATTGTTTTTCGTTTGCATCAGACGTCAGATCAGTTTCAGCAACTACGGTCAGCAGTGCAGTTATCGCTGCCTCTCGGTGCAACTACCGTACCGTAAAGTTATTCTGGGTATCATGCAAGGACTGGTAAAAACATTGCAGTTCGCCAACAGGTGCATTTTATGTGGGTAATGGGCCACATAAGAGTGAAGGTCAGTGGGAGTGTGGACAGACCAGCAAGAGAGGCAATGAGCACGCCACAAACACATGATTGAAATTGTCACGATATGAAATTCAGAGTCATTCTTAAAAAACAAGCGTGTCACAAATGTTGAAACAAAGTGCAATCAGTCTGCAATAAGAGGTAAAAGTTACGAAGAATATAGACAGATACCCCCTGAATACATTGGTTGACTTCATGTAAGAGAAACAGCAGCAAAATAGACGGCCGGTAAGAATGAGATTCAACCACGGTTCATTTTTTAGTCATTTGTGTGTAATTGTGGTTATTGCGTCCTCGTGTTCTTAGTGTGATGGAACATCAGTTAGAATTTGAAAGCATGTGACTTCTTTTCTGCAGGCGGTACGACATTTGCCGAAACGGTTCTTTGACCCGTGCATAGAAAAATCTCGCCAATAGATACCCAATTCCGTCA
The DNA here is from genome assembly GCF_023897955.1 of Schistocerca gregaria. NCBI lineage: Eukaryota > Metazoa > Arthropoda > Insecta > Orthoptera > Acrididae > Schistocerca > Schistocerca gregaria. The sequence goes on along the minus strand of NC_064920.1, from coordinate 199,800,890 downwards.
GCTATTTGCTATCACCACTTACGGAACTATAGTGTATAAAATATTACTAAATTTTTTATTTGAATGTAATGTGTTTTTTTACACAAAAGTGCAGTACAAATATGGAAAGTCAATGGTACTGTATTTCCGTCAAGACATTTTGTAATATGTAGATGGCCGCAATAGGACCAAATGCCAAAATGTATAAAATAAACAATGTAACTCTTCTAGCAATGGATTTGTCGTTAAAGAAAGATCAGAGTTACCTCGTTGACTCATTCGAGACAGAGCATATGCTGGAATTGAATATCAGTGGGGAAAAAAGAACGAGCTTTCCTTTTCGATGGAATCACTCCGGCATTCGCGTTTAGCGAGTTAGGAAAACCACAGTAAACATACATGCGCCGCGCGGAGTGGCCACGAGGTTAGAGGCGCCATGTCACTAATTGCGCGAGCCCTTCTGCCATAGGTTCGAGTCCTCCCTCGGGCAGGTGTGTGTGGTGTTGTTGTTGTTGTTGTTGTTAGCATATGTTAGTTTAAGTAGTGAGAAAGTCGAGGAACCGATGACCTCAGCAGTTTGGTCCTTCAGGAATTCATACGCATTTGCACATTTTTGAAACATAAACGCGGGTGGCCAGTTGGACGCTCCTCTTGACCGTGAATACGTTGTGTAAGGGTACTCCTGTCAGTAACATAATACGTAGCTATCGAATTGCACCCTTACTCCAGTCACATAGAGTAGGAACGTTGTTACGTGCGTGGAGCGTATTATCAACGGTTTCATGTAGGCGATCGTGATTAATACTCTCTCCCTTTTCAGAATTTAACACCTAATATTAATGGCTACCAGAAAGGTGCAGTGTAATGAGTGCATATGAACTGTAGTATCTGTACCGACAGATCTTGTGGAAAGTGCTCACATGTGTCTAGAACAAATAAATGATGTTGCCGATAAATGTGTTTAATTCATAAACAGTTCCTGTCTCTATGGTTACTTTCACCAGGTGGTAAAGGTAGTGGACATACCACGTCGGAGCAGATAGGCGCCCGGTTAGCAGGTTCGAATCCTGCCTTGGGCGTGGATGTGTGTGATGTCCTTAGGTTAGTTAGGTTTAAGTAGTTCTAAGTTGTAGGGGACTGATGACCTCAGAAGTTAAGTCCCATAGTGTTCAGAGCCATTTGAACCATTTTTTGATCTAGCGACATGTAAGTGTCTGCAGTACTCCGATGCTGGCGTAAATAGAGTAGAGGCGTTGCAATTGACTTTACCACTTCGCTTTGTAATTATAGATATGTACGTCTGTGTGGCTTCCCAGATGTAGGTTTTGCGTGGTTTCCCTAAATTGCTTAAGACGAATGCTACTGTGGTTCCTTTCAAAAGAAATCGGCCATTTCCTTTCCTATCCCTGTGCAAAGGGAACTTTTGCTTTGTCACAGAGCAGTCGATGTGGGCAAAAAAACTTCCAACCTACCTTCCTTTCCTTCTTGTGTTAATGTTCAAGAAATAGTCAGATCCAGTTGTGTACCAAGCAAGAGGTATACAACAAATACCAAGAGATGCCGTGAAACAAAAGATGCACAACCAGTCGACTAGCGTTTCTCATTCCCCAGCAGCAGCCTCCAAATAGCGCTCACAAACCTGTATTTCTTCTTGCTTCCGCGCTACGTTGTTGAGCGTGTCATATACGTGCACCGGTACTGCGGAGAACCGCCAAATAGAGTGCTGTCAACCGTAAGCTAGATTACTTCCGATTTTTAGTGGCGGACATGGCTGACAGGCACAAAACACGAAGCACCACAGACACTTAAACAGCTCCGAACCAGCAGTCACTGAGCTCAGTTTTTTACGTCTCTATGCTCGTCGTCGAATCTGGTCTAGGAACCCTACGTGCCGCGCGGGATTAGCCGAGCAGTCATGGACTGTGCGGCTCGTCCCGTCGGAGGTTCGAGTCCTCCCTCGGGCATGGGTGTGTGTGTGTTTGTCCTTCGGATAATTTAGGTTAATTAGTGTGTACGCTTAGGAACTGATGACCTTAGCAGTTAAGTCCCATAAGATTTCACACACATTTGAACATTTTTGAATCCTACGTATTCGGTTCGCTAGATAAACAATACAAACAAATCATATTAATGAGTTTCATTACAAAATGAAGATACACAGATGTGTCGCAAGCAAAGGGCGACTTAAGAAATAATAAAGTTTCTTCAGTATAGAGAATCCCAAGTCGCTGCCATACAAGTCACTAGTCTCGAAGCTACTATTGAACTGGCCGTCGCCATTCGGTCGCGGCGCTTATGTCCTCTTCACATAGGGGCCGCTGCTGTCGCGTTGTTGTCCTTGAGAGGATTCAAATGGTTCAAATGGCTGTGAGCGCTATGGGACTTGACAACTGAGGTCATCAGTCTCCTAGAACTTAGAACTACTTAAACCTAACTAACCTAAGGACATCACACACATCCACGCCCGAGGCAGAATTCAAACCTGCGACCGTAGCCGTTCCGGACTGAAGCCACCGAGGCCGGCCCTTGAGAGGGGGCGGTCAGCGTGCGATCGGCTTACGTCTTCTCACAGCCATTTCTTCTCTGTTGTTCCCGATTGGCGTGGCTGTGCTTGATTTTAATCCGTAACAAGTTCAGTGTCTGGAGCCAGCTAGTACAGTTCTGTGAAGACTACATTCCGACTTAGCAGTTGCCCTTTACGGAGTAAAAGGATTATCAAGTGTGTCATCATCATTACATACAGTCAAGGCTTAGGACAAAGTGCCACATATCAAACTGTACCAATGCCAAATACCATTTTGTGACTTAGTCTTAACAAACTTTATTAGTTTTATCTTACTGTGTTGCCATGTTCCTGTTTTGGTGCCGCCCTCTGGAGCAAGTGTTTAACTAGTAAGCGTGCAACCATCCACATTTTAAAACTCTATATTTGTAAACTACTTGTCTGCTACCGTGGGTGTTTGGGCTGAATTAATAGCAGCATTCCCTTACGACATTCCCACAGACCGCATCATTATTTACGGAATACAGTATTACCCTCGTAATAACAAGTTTGTTATCAGGTCATAAATGGTAGCACGATTGCTGTCAAAAATATCTCACCCGAGAGTTGTCGCACAGCAGGCGTAAGTTCTGGTAAGCGGCAACACGACGAAGCCGTTCTCCTTCGTCCCAGCATTACTTAAATAGGGCACCCGACTCGAAGAATAGCTCAGAGTCTATACCCGCGTTTTGCCCAAAAGGCTACGAGCTGCAGTTGTGTGCGCGGTTTCTGGAACGCCCGGCGCAGCTGCTAAGCGGAGCGTGCTATTTTAATTGGCAGCGATTTAGTGGGCAGGAGACGCCGCGGCACAAAGCCGCCCTCGCAGCGGCGCCTCGCCGCCCCCGCTGGCACTCGCGCGCCGCCCTGCCGTGTCGCCGCCTCCCCCGCACCTGCCACTGACACGAATACACCCGCTCCCTGTCCTCGTCTCCCTTGCTCGCGGCTCTCCCACACAGTGCTTCTTGCGTCTGCTACCTTCTGACGCACTGTGCTGTGTAATTAGATACGCACACGCTGCTGAGCTATTTACTTAACGTCGGATCACAGCTAAAGCCCACACACAGTGAAACTAATTAATGCTAATATCATTTATAATCATCTGAGTGCAGCATTTGCAATTACTGACAACTACCCGAAGGGAGTGTTTACAGGGCCTCTACACATTGCAGTTTATATCAATGATGTGGTGGCTTTCTCGTCGTCATATTTGAAGGCTAACGTGATGGTCTGTCCTGAACGCACAGACAAATTCCTTCGTGTCTTTTTCGAAGTGTTTAATATCAGTGAACTGCTTTTACGTTTCACACGCGAAGGAGGTTTCGTCTATGTGAGATGTGTCACTTTGGCGTCATTGACCGCTTGAGAGGTTGTGAAACCTTCCGTCTCCTCTATATCGCCGGCCAGTGCGGCCGAGCTGTTCTAGGCGCTTCAGTCTGTAACCGCGCGACCGCTACGGTCGCAGGTTCGAATCCTGCCTCGGGCTTGGATGTGTGTGATGTCCTTAGGTTAGTTAAGTTTAAGTAGTTTTAAGTTCTAGGGCACTGATGCCCGCAGATGTTAAGTCCTATAGTGCTCAGAGCCATTTGAACCAGCCAATCCCCTATATCTCTTTTGTTACGCAGACTTTCCTTCTACAATAACCTATGAAACCTTCCCTCAGGATTTCTATCTCTTGCTTAATAGTAACGAAAGAAATCTTCCCTTTTAAATTAATTCTCCTTGCCAATAATAACAAGTGCAATCTTAGCATACAAATTTAAATGCTGCTTATTAAAAGTGATTTTCTGATTATTTCGACGAAACATAGAATGTGTCGTCGTCGTGGCCTCCAGTCGTTACCTGCAATAACCCAAAACTGTTCCTTACCTTTTTTACTGTTACTAGATCGCCATCTGACTGCTACATCGAAATGTGACATAAATATACTTACTCTGTTTTACTATACTCTATTACCTGCTGCTGGGATGTCATAATAAGTGGCTGTATTTATTACCAAAGCTATTGTTATTTTATAATAGCAAAGCTGACGTTATTCTTCAATTAATTTGACTGAAGTTACGTAATTCATAGTTAAACTTTTTCTTGAGAACAATAAAATTTTGCCAAGTTTTACGTTGACGGTTTTTGGGATGGATTATAATCAGTAATGCAATATTGCTGGCAAAAATTAATTATATTCTGAAAAAGGTTCTTCAAATATTTACTGTTGGTAATAATGATTTTACAAACGTTCAAATGGGACTTACTTTTTGAAATAATCTTACAGCTAGCATTGCGCAAACATACCTTCAGTAGTCTTGAGTTTCTTAAAAAAAATTAGTTCCTCTAACGATAATAGTTGCTGATGTCTCTGTACATCCGTTTATAATCTCTTGTGAATCATAACTCGTGGCTGGCAGGCACACCGCTCCTCTCAACCTCTCGCTTCAGACCTGCAACCGACTCGCTTTACTTCTCGCTTACTACTGACTTCCTACGAACGATAAAGTGCCGTCGCTAAAGTGCGATCTCTCCCGCCAACAATACTTTCTGGTGCAGACAATCCCTGCTACCACTACAAAATGTATCAATGCGCGGTCTTACACGCTCTTTCCGTGAAATTTATTCATTCGCGGTCTCTCTCGCCCTTTTTAAAATCATATCAGTGTGCGGTCTCTCTTGCCAACAATACTTTGGTGCAGACATTCCCTGCTACCACAGTTATTTCCAAAATGACAAATATTAATTATTCCTACTTAATCCTATTAACAAAATATAAACATCTTTCATAAATTGTGGTTTGACAATAGACAATAGAAATATACACGTCTTACAGTTGGTGGGCACCCCTCGCCTACCCTGCCCCAGTGAGTCCCATGGCGACCCTTGCTCGGAGATTTGGCGTGGCCTTTCTTTCCCACCTATTTATTCTCCTTGTTCTTTTATGTTTGCCGTTTTTAATGCTTTATCGTTCCTAATATTTTATCATCTTATCTGTGCTGCTTGTTTTCTTGTGTTTACGGATGGCGAGGTGGCGCTAATGGGACGCTGAGTGTGTACTTCCCACCGCATGACATTCTTCGGGGACCTCCAGCTGTATTCTGGGCAGAGCGGCACGCCCATTTTACCCGCTCTCGCTCCTCTCCTGGTTCTCCTTGATTTTTCTCTCTGTCTTATTGTACCTTGCTTACAGTCAGGCTTCCCAGAATCTTGTCTTTTGTATCATTTTCTCTAGGATTATTCCTGGTTCGCTACATATGGAATGGAGGGACTAATGACCTCGCTCTTTCGTCCCTTTAACTGGGAGACAATCTGAGCAGCCGTCTTCGGTTGTTTGCAGATGACACTGTCGTTTATCTACTAATAAAGTCATCAGAAGATCAAAACAAATTGCAAAACGATTTAGAAAACATATCTGAATGGTGTGAAAATTGGCAGTTGACCCTAAATAACGGAAAGTGTGAGGTCATCCACATGAGTGCTAAAAGGAACTAGTTGAACTTCGGTTACACGATAAATCAGTCTAATCTAAAAGCCGTAAATTCAACTAAATACCTAGGTATTACAATTGCGAACAACTTAAATTGGAAGTAATACACAGAAAATGTTGTGGGGAAGGCTAACCAGAGACTGCGTTTTATTGGTAGGACACTTAGAAAATGTAACAGACCTACTAAGCAGACTGCCTACACTACGCTTGTCCGTCCTCTTTTAGAATACTGCTGCGCGGTGTTGGATCCTTACCAGGTAGGACTGACGGAGTACATCGAAAGAGTTTAAAGAAAGGCCGCACAACGGGTTGGCATACTCTGTGTCAGGTGGTTGAGCAGCTACTGAGGTATAGCCTCCCCTTCTTGAACCAATGAATCACTGTTCAGACTATACCTGGACTCGTCCGTGAACATAACCTGGGACCACTGTTCCATTGACCATGTACTGTGTTCTTGACACGAGGCTTTACGGGATCTCCTATGACCAAGGGGCAGTGTAATGCACCTTGCAGGTCTCCTGGCCAATAAACCATGTCTGTTGAGTCGTCTGTAGACTGTGTGTCTGGAGACAACTGTTGCAGTGGCTGCGGTAAGGTCCCGAGCAAGGCCACCTGCAGTACTCCGTGGCCGTCTGCGGGCACTGATGGTGAGATATCGGTCTTCTTGTGGTGTTGTACACTGTGGACGACCCGTACTGTAGCCCCTGGACACATTTACTGTCAGCTGGAATCGTTGCCATAATCTTGAGATTACACTTCTTGGCACACGCCGAGCCCATGTTACGTGACCTGCTGTGTTTGACCAGCCTCCAGTCGCCCTAGTATTCTACCCCTCATAACGTCATCAATATGTGTTCTCGGAACCATTTTCAACACACAATCACCGTTAGAACCTCTGAAAACGTCTGCACACTTACTCGCTGTACCGTACTCTGACACACACGTCTGCGTATGTGGACTGCTGCCAGCGCCACCGTGCGACGACCGCATGTCAAATTCACCGCATGGTCATACCCTGAGGTGATTCAAACCCGCAAATCGCCCACCAGAGCATTGTTTCATTATGTAGCAGCATTATCCTTAATTTATGAGCATGAATGTAGAAAGGCTAGCTGTTTGTACTTCTCTACTTCCATGGCAGATTTTATATTAGCGTGGAGACTGTTCATTCTCTCAGAAAGTCATCGAGCCGTTCCTCACAGTGTCTCCACACAACGAAGGTATCGTCGACGTGTCTGTACCACGTCTTAGATTTACAAGGTGCCAATTCGAGCGCCTGTGCTTCGAAATGTTCAGCGCAGAAGTTTGCCACCACTAGACTAAGTGGACTACCCATGGCGACGCCTTCCAGCTATTCATAGAAGTTCCTATGCCTTCCACGGCTGCATCTCCTGCAAGAAAATAAAATAAAATAAAATAAGATGCCGCCACTATTATTCTGACTCCATGACGTTGTGACTCAGTGGACAAAAGAATCGTACGCCCTGTCTTGCGTACTTGCGTCTGAGAGACATTGCTTGGACGATGACTGGAGATCTACGATTTGTCTGAAATGCTCTTCTGTAGACTTCCGTTTTTTTTTCTTTTTATTTGCGAAGTCGAAAAACACTTACAGAGAATTTGTATAAAGATATTTTGTGTGAAAAGTTCTCTCAGCGTCTCTTTATGAAATACAAAAGAAAAAAGGGTCGTCGTCGCCGAGTATCTTGACCTAAGTGGAATGGAAACACTTCGTGGTCTGTGTAAAAGACAGATCGCTAGCTACTGTCCTCACGAACGAGACGAATAAATCTTTCAGTATTTCATTCCTGTATGGGCTCCATCTGGTTCTTAGGAGTGCTCGGAAGTTGGGCGCAGTCGCTCAATATGGCATGATAAGAACTGGCGCCGGAGATGGCCGTTCCCGGTGAAATATGAGCGAAGTTCGAACTTGGTTTCGAAAGAATTTCGTTCGGATGCTAGCAGCCAAGGTGGATGGCGAAGTTTTGCTACTACACCATACGGCCTTGCTGGCCAGGGTCTTACAATTGACAGTCGGCTGGCTCAAGTTATCACAGCGTGTCCTTGGCATCCAGCAGATTCTTTCCCTGTGCCCTCGCCACTGTGCCCTGACTACTTCAGATGAAGTCTGAAGTACAGTATATTCTACTGTCTGGTCCCTGTAGCTGTTAGCAGAGCCACTTCGAAAAGTTTACATTGTATCGTTTAGTAAGCACGAAAGCGTTACAGAGTGTCTCTTCAAACTCCAGCTCCAGATTACAAGAGGAGCACTGTCCATCACGGAGAAGTTTTCTGTTAAAATTCTTAAAATGTACTTTCGAGGAATTCAGATAATACAGGGTGGTCCATTGTTCGTGACTGGGCCAAATATCTCACGAAATAAGCGTCAAACGAAAAAACTACAAAGAACCAAACTTGTCTAGTTTGAAGGGGGAAATCAGTTCGCGGCATGGTTGGCCCGCTAGATGGCGCTAACGTAGGTCAAACGGATATCAACTGCGTTTTTTTAAATAGGAACCCCCATTTTTTATTACATATTCGTGTAGTACGTAAAGAATTATGAGTGTTTTAGTTGGACCACTTTTTTCGCTTTGTGATAGATGGCGCTGTAATAGTCACAAACATATGGCTCACAATTTTAGACCAACAGCTGTTAACAGGTAGGTTTTTAAATTAGAACACAGAACGTAGGTACGTTCGAACATTTTATTTCGGTTGTTCCAATGTGATACATGTACCTTTGTGAACTTTTCATTTCTGAGAACGCATGCTGTTACAGTGTGATCCCCTGTAAATACCACAGTAATGCAATAAATGCTCAAAATGATGTCCGTCAACCTCAGTACATTTTGCAATACGTGCAACGACATTCCTCTCAACAGCGAGTAGTTCGCCTTCCGTAATGTTCGCACATGCATTGACAATGCGCTGACGCATGTTGTCAGGCGTTGTCGGTGGACCACGATAGCAAATATCCTTCAACTTTCCCCACAGAAAGAAATCCGGGGACGTCAGATCCGGTGAACGTGCGAGCCATGGTATGGTGCTTCGACCTGTCTTGAAATATGCTATTCAATACCGCTTCAACCGCACGCGAGCTATGTTCCGGACATCCATCATGTTGGAAATACACCGCCATTCTGTCATGTAGTGAAACATCATGTAGTAACATCGGTAGAACATTAACTAGGAAATCAGCATACATTGCACCATTTAGATTGCCATCGATAGAATGGGGGCCAATTACCCCTCCTCCCATAATGCTGCACCATACATTAACATGTCAAGGTCGCTGATGTTCCAATCGTCACAGCCATAGTGGATTTTCCGTTCTGCAGAACAGAAACTGTGATATAGTTCAAAACATGGAACAAGTCGAATTGTTAGCAAAAATAATGTAATTACTTACTTCACATGTGGCAAGGGCGTTATAGACCATACGCTTGCTCTATGTGCCTCTTCCACTTCTTCTGCCCAATGCGCTGTTTGTCCAGTTGCTGTTGCTGTTCATCCTAGTTCTGTCCTTCCAAATGTCATCCCGCCATTCTGATTCTTGGTCTTCGTCTTCCTCTCGTTCCATGTATTGTTCCGCTGAATGCCATTCTAGGTAGTCTATTCAGTCATTCTTGCAGTATGGCCTGTCCAATTCAACGTTCTCCTCTTGAGCACTTCGACGATGTTACTGGGTTTGTACAGCCCTCTTAATTGTTCATTTCTTCTTATTCTCCATTCCATGTTATTTTCGTGGTATACAGGTCCAAAAATTTTCCTTAGTACTTTTCTTTCGAATATTAAGTTTTTCTTCATCTTTATTTCTAAATATTAATGTTTCACATTCCTATAACATCACAGGGTCCGCAGCTCGTGGTCGTGCGGTAGCGTTCTCGCTTTCCACGCCCGGGTTCCCGGGTTCGATTCCCGGCGGGGTCAGGGATTTTCTCTGCCTCGTGATGACCGGGTGTTGTGTGATGTCCTTAGGTTAGTTAGGTTTAATTAGTTGTAAGTTCTAGGGGACTGATGACCACAGATGTTAAGTCCCATAGTGCTCAGAGCCATTTGAACCATTTGAACATCACAGGTATAATGGTCGATTGATATAAGCGGATTTTGAATTTACTGCAAAGTGATCTTTTTCTTAGAATTTTGATGAAACTAAAAAGTGTCTTGTTTGCTGTTGCTAAACGGGTATCTATTTCTATATCTGTTCTGTTGTTACTTCTAAAAAGTCTTCCTAGGTACTTGAAGTGGTCAACAGTCTCATTGAATCCATCTACAGTCAAAGGTGCATCTTTTCTGGTTTTCTTACTTATGGGCACGTATTCCATCTATTCTTCATTAACTTGTAATCTTTTTTCCTCGGCAATTTGTAGTAATTTTGCAGTCTTTCGATTAATTCTGTTTTGCAACTACTTACTAGTGCTACATCATCTGCATAGGCAAGTCTTGTAATGTTTATATCCTGTAGCTGGATCCCTTGTGAACTGGTTTTAGAAAATTCTCTATCAATCTTCTCTAGGACAAGGTTAAATAAAATAGGTGAAATGGCATCTCCTTGTGTTAGTCCAATGTACACCTTAAAATCTTCAGTTTCTAGTACCGATGTCTTTATGCGTCATAAAATTTCGTCTATACACATTTTAACTAATCTGATTAATTTTGATGATATTTTAAATTCCTTCACTATATTTAGGAGTGTCTGTCATTGTATGGTATCATAGGCCTTTCTAAAATCTACGAATAATTGTGGACCTCGACATTGAATTCCCAATTATGTAATTATGTAATTAGTTTATGCTTATTTCATTTTCGATGAGTGCCAATCTGTAACAGACTAAACACAGACGTAACTTTCTCCTGTTTCGTTGGCTGGTTCACTTGGTATAATGAATATATCTCCATAAGCCAAATACAAGAAAGATCCGTCTCTCAACAAGACAGAGATTGGTCTTATGACACAGTTACTCAAAACGGTCCAGTTCGAATCGCCTCATGATTCCGATTTCCCTTCATAGATGTCTGGATTCCTCTCATTTTAATGACCGAGCGAGGTGGCACAGTGGACTCACATTCGGGAAGACGACTGTTGAAACCCGCGTCCAGCCATCCTGATTTCGGCTGTCCCTGTCGCTTCAGGCAAATGCCGTGATAATTCCTTTGAAATGGCACGACCTACTTTTCTTCTTACTCCTTCCCTAATCCGATGGGACAGATGACCTCGCTGGTTGGTGCCCTCCCCCATATCAACCAACCACCCCATTTTAATGCCCTCCAATCCATTCCTCCGCCTCTTCTTCCTCTTCTTCTTCCTCCTCTTCCTCTTCTTCCTCCTTCTTCCTCCTCTTCCTCTTCTTCCTCCTTCTTCCTCTTCTTCCTCCTTCTTCCTCCTCTTCCTCCTCTTCCTCTTCTTCCTCTTCTTCCTCCTTCTTCCTCCTCCTCTTCCTCCTCCTCTTCCTCTTCTTCCTCTTCTTCCTCCTACTACTACTACTACTACTACTACTACTACTACTACGTCGCCCTCCCTCTGCGCCATATCCTTTACCCATAATTTTTTCCGACCTTCACGATTCCACGCGCCCGCGGAAAAGTCTGCCCAGGCCACACCCCCCCGGCTATGTAGTTAAGTCACTGTTGTCACCTCTGCGTCTCCGGAATGGCCCAGTTAGTGCAGATGGTACTGCCGTCGTCAGTAGAGCTGGTTGGGCAGCGATAGCCCGCGGCACACAGCAGTTGTACAGCCGGTTTGGCTCCTGCAGGACGCAGCGTGGCCCCCAGGCTTCCGGCGTGGGGCGGGAACAATCTTGTTAGGGCACAGCGGCGAGGCTCGCGTGTCGGTAACGCGCGAGCCGGGCCGACACGTGTCGTGCGTGAAGCCAGGGCACGCCGCGTGCTGTGCGTGATACAGATACCACGCACAGTCCGGGGCTCACGTTACTCACAGTAGCGCGATACCTTCGAAGCTGGACCTGACACGTGTCTCTCACAGATTTCGATCGTGTTCGGAAAAGGATTTGAATCGTCTTTCGAGATAATTGAGAACGCAGGCCGTGGAAAGGGGGCGGAGGGAAGGGCGTGTTCAGTAGGTCTTGCGGAAATATGGTGGTTTAAATTGTAGCATACGTAAGTTGCCTCACTGTATTCACCAGTTCATTCCGTCCGTGACACGCTACTTCGGCCACAATTTCCGCAACACCAGGAGGGTGACATTCTGCTGGGCACAAGACCGTATGGGAATTGCTGGCAACGAAAAGTCGGATGCAGCAGCCTAGGAGGCGTGCATGGTATGTCTTAAAGTTCAATACTCCCCTACAGTCTGTAATGTTGCTACAAGATTTACGGCACAAGTAAATCACAACCACAGGTGCTGCTAACAATATTGTTACCGATTGCGCTCATCGATCATTGTCAGATGACCTGTAGGACAGCGTTGCAAAGTAGCACACACAGTTGTGTAGCTGTCACTATAACACAAAATATTTGAGATTCTTTCTTCGTATTTGAATATTCGTAGCCGGCCGAAGTGGCCGAGCGGTTCTAGGCGCTACAATCTGGAACCGCGCGACCGCTACGGTCGCAGGTTCGGATCCTGCCTCGGGCATGGATGTGTGTGATGTCCTTAGGTTAGTTAGGTTTAAGTAGTTCTAAGTTGTAAGGGACTAAGGACCTCAGAAGTTAAGTCCCATAGTGCTCAGAACCATTTGAACCTCTTTTTAATATTTGTAATTGCCTCGGGCCTTGTGAAGCGTTTTGGGACTAATGAAAACAACATACAGCACTATATCTACTTTCATGTTGGAATGTCATCAGAAGTACTGTACGTACTACGAGACAGTGCTGAATTAATGTCTCAGAACTTTTTACGCGAGAAACCTTAAAGCTTTTTAAATAAAACGCAAGCTATTAATATTTTTTATTTTTGTTCTTTATGTCTACTTATTCGCAGCACTCTTCCACGCGTTGACAACTCTCATCCCAAATAAGAGCACGAGCTTCACAGTGGTGTACTGAATAAGTGAACATTTGCAACACGCAGCTTCTACGGACTTCTTCGCCGTAGTTCGTAGCAGAGCGCAGAACTGTGTATTTATGCAGCAAACTAGTCTGTGCCAACTCTCTTGCTACCTGAATTTGTAATAAGAGAAGGCTGGTAGTGCGCCAGGTTCAGACCTTAAGAGCGGCACAGGACAGGTAATGGAACTGCAGTTGTCCATTAAGCTCCTGCAAGTCGTAGTAAATCTCGTCTTTGAGGAAAAAAAGTATGCTGTAAAATCGTTTTCACAGTTCTGGAGAGAATTTTCGTTCGTTCGTTGCAACTGTAAAAAAAAATGCGTATTTTTTTACGTGACGAGTTTCGCTTTATTTAAGAGTTCGATTTGCTTTAAGATCGATAAACAGTTCCTTAACAGTATGTTTGTTTTTACTTACGGTGTTATCCGGTTGATCTCTCGCCTACAACGATGATGTTTTTCTTCTTAAACACTGATAGTTGTGGTCTACTGTTTATTTGCTCTGCAGCAATATGCATTTTTAATGCTTTTCAAAGCATACTTTTGCGCGCACCACTGTTTTCTGTTTGTATTTATACTTCTTAGCATGTATTGTGATTTGTGTTTTGTAGTGATCAAACATAACCTTAGATTGAAGGTTTTCGCGCCGGATGACATAGCTGCTGGTGAACCTTTCGGGATGTAAGTTCGTGGTCCAAGAAACTCTTCCGTTCCTGACGTTTCGTCCAGGACTACGCTGAACATCTTCAGAGGCGCTCCCCTGCTGAGTCTTGACGACTGAGTGGTCGGACGTTCGAGATCGACATACATAATGTAGGAAAAGGGCGTGGTCTAAGTAACACGTGATAAGGAGAGATAATCCTTGTCAAAGATAAAACCTATCGACTGTCGTCTTGTCAAAGATAAAATTGTCTAGCCATTCTGCAGAGATACAGTTCCTATGTCGCTGTTTCATTGCTTCCTCTTTTCTGTTAAAATTATCATGATGCTTGTAAATCTCAATGGCTTCTCTACATAGTCCTGGACGAAACGTCAGGAACGGAAGTTTCTTGGACCACGACCTCGCATCCCGAAAGGTTTACCAGCAGCTAAAACATATCCTTGCCACTAGTTCGTCTATGACGTATACTTTTTAATTAATTTTGTTTTTAATTTTATTTAATTATGTTGCTGTATATTTATATACTGTGTAAGGGTAGGGAAGGAGCATTGATGGACTTCGTTTTGTATGGGAGAGGGTGAAGCCATTATGAGTGGACATACATGTACTGGACTGTTCTGATACAACTGCAACATTTCCCCTGCTGCCGTAACGGCCGTGTGCAGACGCGGTATGCATGGGGCAGTCTATGGTTTTCAAAATGTGGTGAAAGATGGTGCCAGTTGATCCGTGACCGATCTTCTCTTTGTCCGTTATCGCTGCGACTGTGATACGGCGATCTGCCATCATTATGGCTTCCGCTTCTCTTACGATGCGCGATTCTTCACAGAGAGAAGATCGGCTACCAATTAGCTCCTTTCACCATACTGGAAGCATATGCGAGACTAACCACGTGTCGTGTGATGGTACATAGTTGGCGTTGCAGTTCCACCAGCCTGTAGAAGAAATGGACTTGGCGCTTCTACTTCACCCAGTTTCGTAACGCGAATTTGTATACGACACTGTGGCAACCATAGAACACCAAAATAACAGAAACGTGAGGCTCATTTTGCTATCGGGAAACAGAGGACGACAGCAGCGCTCTTAGTGGTCTGGGATTGAACATTGAATACGAGAAAACACATCGCGAAATTCCGTTGTTATACTTAGAAATACGCGATTTTGTTAACAATACTTTACATTTGTACTTCGTGGGTGGGCCTTGTAGAGCACTGGTGAACGGTGGACCGGGAAACGAAAGGTTTTCGTGACCTTACAAAGTAATATATTCCAGAAATCTCAGTCAAAAGATAAGGTTACCTTCTCGTACCTCGGGTTCACAGTTACGTAAAATTTTTAAATGCAGTCGTGGTCGCCTTTTGACTGTAAAATTATTTATTTGTAAAACGGAATAATGCTATTTCGACCCTGTGGCCATTATCAAGTGGAAGTACTTGCGCCTTAGCAGATGTCAAAGGATAAATATCTGATACGACATGATGCAGAAGCTGGGTTCATTGCTCTGTGTTCCTGATATCGTTTCCTTGTACCTTTTATAATCTTTGAATTGCATTTTGAAATTGTTACTCGTATTATGTTTCATTTTATAATACTGAGCGTAATAAATGATTCCTTTTTGTTATTGTTTCATATAAAACAGAAGCTGGTTTTCTCGCATGCTGTTCTGTGGACATTCGTTCCTTGTTACAAAAGCGTGTGTGAATTCTTCGATTTAAATGCGCTAAAAGTATGTTGTTCCTAATCTATTTTATTTTAGTTCTCTTCCGTTTTTCGTACTTTCTCGTACTTAATGGAGAAATTCATGTTAGCAGCTTTTGACCGAATTGACCATTCTCCCTTACAAACGATAAACTGCATCAATAGTCACACAAATGTATTGACACATTTCTAACAGGCACTATAAACGATACCTTCTAACAGAAGCCGGCCAGAGTGGCCGACCGGTTCTAGGCGCTACAGACTGGAACCGCGCGACCGCTACGGTCGCAGGTTCGAATCCTGCCTCGGGCATGGATGTGCGTGATGTCCTTAGGTTAGTTAGGTTTAAGAAGTTCTAGGGGACTGATGACCACAGATGTTAAGTCCCATAATGCTGAGAGCCATTTGAACCATTCTAACAGGAATCAATACACTGCAATAATCCTCCTCCTCCAAAGAAAATTTAAAAGCAGTCATCCTACGTTCATACTATGCCACACAATGACATGCAAAATAAGCACGTCCATGTAAATATCTTTGCTGCATGGTAAAT
This sequence comes from Schistocerca gregaria, assembly GCF_023897955.1. Taxonomy (NCBI): domain Eukaryota; kingdom Metazoa; phylum Arthropoda; class Insecta; order Orthoptera; family Acrididae; genus Schistocerca; species Schistocerca gregaria. The sequence continues at coordinate 199,784,984 of NC_064920.1, read as the reverse complement.
ATGTGCGCAGTCAATAATACTACAAAGCATGCTGAGTTGCAAGAAACAAAACCAGTCAAGGTAGATAGACATCCTCGTTCCATGACAAGATATAAATGAAGCTCAATACCAATTCTGTACAAAGCTGCAAACAATGAGTTCTCCAGTAAATGCGAGAAAGTGCGAAAAAGAACCAGCTTCCGTTTTATGTGAAACATTTACTCCACCACAACATTGGGGTTCGAGGAAAAATCAAGCGCAATACAAACAGCATATTCACAGTGCATTCAGAAAGTGAGATACATACAATAAGTCGTAATCAGGAACACAGTGCGATTAAAGCAGCTTCTCTTTACTTCAGAAAGGAAACTAATATGGATGACTTCAAATATCGTACGATAGTTTTTTTCTGCAACAATAAATACTTTAGCAGCGTCCACGAAAGCTGAGGGCTGACAGGTGGCATCGCAGTTGCCAACTTTCATAGAACCGGAAGCGTCTGTCGGCGAAAACATCATTTCTATAGAGTTGCCACAACGTAGGCCGTAATGGCGGGGCTGAAACTCATACAGGGATATACGGTAACAAGACCTTTGTTCGCTGCCAGGCCAAACGCACATCTATCAATCCATCATCTTGGTAAACAGGCCGAATACGACGCTGCGGTCGGTATCGCCTTTATAAGACAAATATGCGGCGCAGTTGTTAGATCGGTTACTGCTGCTACAACGGCAGGTAGGTTATCAATATTTAAGTGAGTTTGAACGCGGTCTTTAAGTCAGTGCAAGAGCGATGAGAGACAGCATGTTCGAGGTAGCGATGAGGTGGGAATTTTCTCGTACGACCATTTCACGAGTGTACCGTGAATATCAGGAATCCGGCAAAGCATTAAAAAAAGATTCAAATGCCTCTAAGCACTACGGGACTTAATATCTGAGGTCATCAGTCCCCTAGACTTAGAACTACTTTAACCTAAGGAAATCGCACCCATCCATGCCCGAGGCAGGATTCGAACCTGCGACCGTAGCATTCGCGCGGTTCCAGACTGAAGTGTCTAGAACCGCTCGGCCACCACGTCCGGCAGACCTTAATATATGACATTAAATTTCAGTTTGATACGTGTACCCATTCCTGAGACATGGGGTTTTAAGATTCGGACAGACATACGGGTGGACAACAGAGTGAGAGTGACCGTATAAGGATCCCGATTTTACCCGCTGAGGCATGGAGCCTGTAATGGGACTTGAATTACGTAACCATTGCGGCACCTCAACTCAACCTCTCGATACCAGTAATATTCTACTGTGTTTCTGTTAACTACTTAACATATTTCTTGAGACAACATTCAGATTTGATTTCATTTTTGATACATCGATATGTTTATATTGCCGTGATATTATCCTTATGTGTATTCTTTCTTTTGTCACTATGATCTTTGTCTTACTTGTAACTCTGATTTTTGGCCGCGTAAGCGATTGTTAGTTAGTTAGTTAGTTAGTTAGTTAGTTAGAGAGTTAGAGTCGGACCTTCAGAAGGTCAAGTCTTGGACGTCATGTTGGAAAGACGCATATTGTAGACAGTTCATAAAATGTGAACTTTTAACAGTGAGGAAGATGTTTTCAAGTATGTTTTGTATTGTGAAGTAATGTTTTGTGTGTTACGTGATACTGCAGCAAAAGTAATAAAAAAGATGTGCAACTTAAATTCGGAGTGCTGATTACTTTTTTACATCACCATTGTCCTGCAAAAGTGTAATCTTCAAGAATGGTTTGTGAAGCGCATCTATAAAACTTTTGAATATCGCAGAATAAAACCTAAGCCTCTTTGCATCCGAGCTTGGAATCATCACCACCTAGATTTTCGACGCTTGAGCCATGATTTTACAACAAGACCAGCGTGGGAAACACGAAAAGATGAGTGCCTAGTTTATCCATTATTACATGAAATGACTTTATTAACTGTGCTCTAATGACACTTGCCACATAATAACTTTGTTGTTGCCCGAAAATGCAGTATTTAGCAGCGTGAGCAACACCACAATCTTTATTAAATTTTGACCTTCGTTGTGGTAGGGTTGTTAGAAGCCCTAAAAACTTTATTTTTGGAGATTATAGTTAAAACTTGAACAGTTCCTGGTGGCTGTCGGTGTTGATAATTCGTGTTTTGACATAGAGGTATAATGTGACACGAAGTGTATCTCAGTCACGAGTATTCGTCCTGGTGTAGAGGCTTCCTGCTCTACGGGAGCACACCCCATCGCCACCGCCACCTCCAACCCGAACCCCTCTTCTGCCCCTCCCGGCACTACACGTGCAGCGCCGCTTCCGGCGCCGGTGCCCCCGTTGTGATGCAAATGAACGCCAGCTGCGAGCTATGCTGTGCCGTGCGTGTGGGCGGTACGTTGTGTACCTGGCTCTGCTACTGTGCACTCCACACGGTTTGCTGCATCGCCGCCTCACGCGCCGCTTTCTGAATACTGAGCGACGCCACACCGCCTGCCTGTCTAGCTGACACTGCGCAGAGGAAGTTCCCCCGTGGCACCAGCGCCACAGACAATCCGTCTGCACAGAGACGCAGGTGTAGCTCACCTAGGAAAGAAGGCAAGGTGGAATCCTTGGCTCAAAAAGCCAATTTCTTAATTTATGGCCGGCCACAGTGGCCGAGCGGTTCTAGGCACGTCAGTCTGGAACCGCGTGACAGGTACGGTCGCAGGTTCGAATCCTGCCTCGGGCATGGATGTGTATGAGGTCCGTAGGTTAGTTAGGTTTAAGTAGTTGTAAGTTCTAGGGGACTGATCACCTCAGATGTCACGAGTGCTCAGAGCCAGTTTTTTCTTAATTTAGTGTGTGTATGTTTTACAGAAGCTCGGAATTTAGCACGGGTTTCAATTCGAGATGCTTATAATACGACCGTCGTCCAATAAGTAATGCCCCACATTTTTTCTCTCAGAACATATTTATTGTTAAGAGCCGCAATTTGGTGATAATATCCATCAACATGTCTTGTCCATACCCTATTTTTCTACGTATTCTTCATCAGGTTCTATGGCCGTACGCCATTCCGAAGATAAAGAAACCACTTCGTGGCTGTCGCTTCAGAACTCTTCCAGAGATTCGACAGGCAGTAGACCGCTCAATTTGCACCGTCAACAGAAAAGGCTCCACTAACGGTATACTACGCCTTCCACATAGCTGGCAACGGGTTCTACACGACGCTGGTGACTACTTTGAAGGACAGTAATAGATGCAAACACGTAACTCTTTTTTTATCGGTTGTGACTAGGTAGTTGCCACTGTTTAAGTTCCAACCCCCGTATATATTGAGTTTCTACACGCCACGTAACTCGGACATAAGTATATCTTGTGCGAGACCATAAAAAAGAGAGCAACGAAAAAAACGTAAAAATGTAACAGTTTGTCACTGATATTTGTCAAATACCAATAGTTTAACTTAAGGAAACTGGTATGAAGGAAAATTGATATGAAATAGTTATATAGTTCCTTTGGGCGTTGAAATAATAAAACAGTAGCTCTGGAAATTTTGTTCCAGAGAAGGATTCGAACCCGGATTGCTTAGGCCATCTGGACATACTTCACGACTGACTTAAACATCCAAATGCCACTTATGATTGAACTTTGTGACCCCGTTGCTCACAGCTTGACCGTATAACGCGAGGGGACGCACGATGGTATGCATTCCCATTCAAACAGCATGCTGCACAGAAACTATTAGTCCTATAGAAAAAAGTTAACATTACCTGTTTGTAGGAAATATGTGGTCAGTCTTTTAGTGTGATAAGTTTTCGTTGGAGACCGTAGTTTCCGAAGTATTCAAAAAAATCTTACAAAAATAGCCTTCAAACTCGTTTCTCTTGAACAACTGTAAAGACGTGGCCTGCAGTACAAAATTTAACTTCATTAAATTCCTTGTTTATTTTTTCTGTAGGGCTAGTAGTTTGCGTGTAGCGAACGAGAGAATATGAGACTCTCGCACGTGTATTTTGATGGCCTTGCAGAGTACATGAAGCCCAGTGATAGGGGCAGCTGTATCATCCTGTATATACTCGTAATTGCACTAATACCATGTGGAGTTGTTTCCAATCCAGAGCTCATCCCGCTATTGAATTATATTATTTTAAGATCTCCCTAATTAAACCACTGTTCACTCATTGATGCAATGTTGAATGGTATTACTATAGAAGTAGTACAGTATCATACATTGGGAAATTTTAGAGAACAGATATTCCAATAATAATTCACGATGGTTAAGTAGCCGCCATTGAACATACAGCTCAAGTATCATGAAAACAAGTTAATAGATATCAGTGCATTTACAGAGGATTATAGATGAAGATAACAACGATGACGAATATGACGACGACGACGACCACGGTGGTGGTTATTATTATTGTTGTTGTTGTTGTTGTTGTTGTTGTGGTTGTGGTCTTCAGTCCTGAGACTGGTTTGATGCAGCTCTCTATGCTACTCTATCCTGTGGAAGCTTCTTCATCTCCCAGTACTTACTGCAACCTACAGCCTTCTGAATCTGCTTAGTGTATTCATCTCTTGGTCTCCCTCTACGATTTTTACCCTCCACGCTGCCCTCCAGTACCAAATTGTTGATTATTATTATGACGATTGATTTGTGGGGCGCTCAACTGCGCTGTTATCAGCGCCCGTACAGATTCCCAATATTTACTGTTCAGTCTCGCCACTTTCATGAATGATGATGAAATGATGATAACACAAACACCCAGTCCTCGGGGGGGAGAAAATCCCTAACCCGGCCGGCAATCGATCCCGAGACCCCGTGATCCAGAGGCAGCCACAAGACCACGAGCTGCGGACGAGGTTTATAGACAGTCAATTTCCCTCGCTCTTTACGGAGTGTTGTAGGAAAGTAATCTGTAATATAGGTGCAAAATACCGTTCACCATGCAGTGTACTATGGCTTCCGGAATGTTAAAGTAGCTGTAGGATCTTGACTTGTGAATATCAACTGAAATATTCAAGTCATTGTTAAATAATATTAATAGGCCGTGCTTAACAGTCATTAAAAAATATTTGATGTCTTGATTCTGTGACGTAATCTTTGTTACACAACCGGTCACCAGAACCTTCTGCAATACTTTAACGAGCTCTGGAGTTTAGTGGTGTCAGAATTGGTATATCGAAAATATCTATGATGATTTCAACGTTAAAAACATAAGTACTTAATACATTAACGATATTTGTGCTGATGAGAAGCTTGGAGATATTCGTAGGGGACTTGCAGATTTATCGTTACGTATCTCATTAAAATTTGAGATTTTATCCACCCCCACTCATCGCTGGTTCTCTGGAACATCCTGAGATGAGCGCGGCTCTTCGGGCAGGGCACGTTCTCGTGCTGTTTAGCTCAACGATACCCAAGCGTTACAGGTCATGCGTCTTTATGCGAGGCGGATGGGTGATCCACGTTTCGCATTAAACGGTCGCATGCAGTTGAGTCGCGCCAGAAAACTGTCAGCAGATGCTGATAAAATATGAATTTGGAAGTTTTCCGTCTGATGTTAGGGAAACAGTGAGTGAATGATGGGTTCATCCGTAGAGGGAGCGCGTAATTATCAACGAAATCACTGGACGTGTCAGTATCGTCGTTTATAACTAACAGCACCCACTGGCGGGCATTACGTGACCATTTATTAAGACTACCGTGAACTGTTGTATCCGGCCGTTGTGGCCGAGCGGTTCTAGGCGCGTCAATCTGGAACCACGCGACTGCTACGGTCTCAGGTTCGAATCCTGCCCCGGGCATGGGTGTGTGTGATGTCCTTCGGTTAGTTACGTTTAAGTAGTTCTACGTTCTAGGGGACTGATGACCACAGATGTTAAGTCTCACAGTGCTCAGAGCCATTTGAACTTTTTTTTACGTTGTAGCTTGGCCAGGAATCGTGAGCTCGATTTCCGGTCTGACATAGATATCTTAGTCATTGCATATTCAAAACTTGCCTATACTAGATTCCATTGAACAGAAAAGAAATGTGCCGCAGTTTCTAATCTGTTTTAAAGATCGAAGGAGAGGGAAAGAAAAAAAAACATTTTGACCAAGCACTGAACTGCGCGGTATTATGTCATCTCCTTGAAGCACAGGGCCGCCTGGTACAGCGTGAAACTTTTGTTCCCAAAGCTCAGGGTCAGGAAAACATTGGCTCTGGAGCTGAGTCATGGAAAGGCGAGACCGTTGCGGTTTTTTCGCCGCCGCCCACGCCAAGGCTAACGGCAACATCGGCGCTTGTGTTTACTCCGTCTTACCCACGTTCATAGCGGAGGCTCCTCTGATGGCCGGATACGTCAGGGCGCTGAACCTGCCCTGGCTGGAGTCGTGATCTCGGCTGGCCCACTTCACAGCTTCATAAGTAACTTACTCTTTCGAGTTAGAAGAAGGAGAAAAGCGAGAAGATACGAAAGAAGAGTAGTTTTAATTTCGCTCCTGTAGTTGAAACTATAATTGGTATAATGGCAACTTTATCCTGATGCCACATGTCCTTGACTTCCTCAGCCAGTTGGATGTATTTTTCAATTTTTTCTCCTGTTTTTTTTTTTCTGTATATTTGTTGTATTGGGTATGGATGTTTCTATTAGTTGTGTTAATTTCTTTTTATTGGTGACTATGATGTCAGGTTTGTTATGTGGTGGTGTTTTATCTGTTACAATGGTTCTGTTGCAGTATAATTTGTATTCATCATTCTCCAGTACATTTTGTGGTGCATACTTGTATGTAGGAACGTGTTGTTTTATTAGTTTATGCTGTATGGGAAGTTGTTGATGTATTTATATGAGTGATTGCTTTGTGTATTTTGCTAGTTCCTGCTCGTTCTATAAAGAATTTTCTTGAATTGTCGACCTGTCCATAACGTAGGTTTTTTATGTCGATAAATCCCCTTCCTTCTTCCATTCTGCTTAATGTGACTCTTTCTGTTGTTGAATGTATGTGATGTATTCTGTATTTGTGGCATTGTGATCGTGTAAGTGTATTGAGTGCTTCTAGTTCTGTGTTACTCCATTTCAATACTCTATTGTTGTTGTTGTTGTTGTTGTTGTTGTTGTTGTTGCTATAGGCATTGCACTGCACTGCTGGCTGTTAAAGCATTGTCGAGTCAGAGGGTGACTTAGAAGGGCCCCACGCTTTTGCACAATTACAGAGAGAGGTTGTAGGCAGAGTACCTATTCCTAACCAGAAAGATCCCGGTAAGAATCCTCGAGTTACAAGAAAGGAAATTCTGCTGCGAAAGGCAGTGCGACCAACGATACCGCCAGTGCCTAATAGCTGTTTAGAGGACAACAGTCTCTCAGGACAATGTGACAAGTGGAGGGTAACGTGGAAGGGGAGCGAGTGCTGATAAGAATGAATTAAAGTCAAATACAGCGGGTCCCAGGAGGAACGGTCAATATCCAGGGACGTGGCAGGAACGATCATTCGAAACAAAAAAGTGTGGTAAACGTGACGTCTTAAATACATAAGCACGTAAGTCATATTAGCTACTGTGAAAAACATCTCTTCTACTGAGCAGTGGCTCAAATGGCTCTATGCACTATGGGACTTAATATCTGAGGTCATCAGTACCCTAGAACTACTTAAACGTAACTAACCTAAGACATCATACACATCCATGCCCGAGGCAGGATTCGAACGTGCGACCGTAGCAGCAGCAGCGCGGTTCCGGACTGAAGCGCCTAGAACCGCTCGGTCACAACGGCCGGCTGAGCAAGTGGGTGTCATAATCCTTAAGGTATGCACATTAGACCCCCACATTTACTTGGCAATTTTTTCTTGTTGCATTCCATACTACCTCCTCTCAAAATATGGAAAGCAAAGAGCTTGCGGTAGAAGTGTGTGACAGAGTGAAGGATGACGCAGTGCTGATAGGTCATAAGGTAAGCATTTTAGAGCCTTTGTTTACTAACTTTTTTTTAAATTCGGGTGATAGTTCCTGTCAGTTCCTCCTTGGACGCGCTGCATGTAGATATGTGGACGATTAGCTGTGTGTTGTCGTCCAGAGATCGTGGTGGCACTCCAAAGTCGGCATCGATAACACAGACGACGACGAATCGGAGAGGCTGAATTACACACGTTCTCCTTTTCAGCACAACAGCGCCCTCAAAGAGAAATAAATATAGATCCGAACTTGAAAGTGCCCTGCTCGTTTCGTGACTTCAGCTGAAGCAGTCAACATCATCGAGTAGGACTAAAGAATTACTAAGTCTCAGATATAAATACACTTTCGTAAATGTTGAACATTGCTCTTCAAGAGAAGAGTTTGTTAATTATTGCATTATGTGACGCTTTAATAGTCAATGGCAGAATTAAAATATCAAGCACTCCTGTGGCAAAGGATTGTATCAAGCTGACTATTTTTATCATTCTTGTAATAAAGTGAACTAATATCTCATATATTGTAGTTTCGATGACAGTCTCCTAGAGCAGTCAAAGAACCCACAGTTATGTGTGAACTGTGCATGTCAGGATGTGGCTGAGGTGGAAGTGGGGTCTAAAAAAGAACAAGTGTTAATTTTTCAACTCTTGTCGGCAAACTGCCTCCCGTTTATTGAAAAAACACTTACTGATGACCTAGTCGGGGTACAATATGTGAGTTTAGCGGCCCTAAGGCGCAAACAGATTGAGCCAGGGTTCGAAAAGTACACGGAGGTTACCGGCCAATGCGTCTGATCACGTCGGGGGCCTGTCAGTAAAAGAGAGCGATCCACACGCCTCGTTCGCGCAGCTCAGCGCGGTGGGCGCTCACACGTGATCTCCTGGACCTTTCTGATTGGCTGCTGTAGGAGCTCTGCCTAGGCAAGCGACGCTTCCCTAAGCGTCACCCCCTCAGCGGAAAGGTTTGTTCGTCGAGCACGTGAACAAGCCGTGGTATAGCGGCACAGTCTGGAAAAATCTGATGTGTCGCCAACCCAGAACCCGTGCACGGCTTTGTGAAGTTTCATTGCCATCCGTACCTCACGCATTAAAAAAAAAAAAAAATCCTTTTATTGAAAATTAAGGACTCCCGTACTCAATCTGTCAGCACCTGTACAGAACGATTGTAGTTTGGTCTGTCATAAAAAGCTGTCTTATGAACCTCGATAGACATTTGATTTCTCGGATTTTTTACGAAAATCGCTCTGAAATTGGGTTCCTGATACAGAAAAGGATTATGAGAGTATGGTTGCTCGGTTAAAAAGTAGAGGAAGGGACCAAACTGCTTGGTCATCGGTCCCTATCAGAGTGTCTGTGTTCAATAATGTGCAGTAGATGTCGCGTAGAGATGGTGGTGGCTGGCAGAGTACACAGGATAAGCAGCTCATCTGAACACGTGCAAACCTACACAGCGTTGTGCGCAGGCGGCGGCAATGGGTAAGGTGTTTGCATCCTGTTTGTGTGAGCGGCCGCACCGCTGCGGTAACGGGGAACACGAGACGGCGGAGGGCGTAGGCGCCGGTCGGCGGCCTTGGCTGCGCAGTCTGGAATCTGCAGTCCCGGCGGGGGCCCGTGGGACCGGAGCGCCTCGTAACAGCTCAGCTCAGGTGAACTACTCGCCCAGCTCCTGAGTGACGGCTCAGGCCGCTGCGGCGTGTAATGCCGACCCTTCACCAGTCTCGGGTATTTCCCACAGGAAGCCGTTCCTCCCCCCCTCTCCGCCTCCTCCTATTCCTGTTCCGCAAGAACCGAGCGAGGTAGCCCAGCGTGTCAAGTCACCTGGTGCGAATGCTAACGAACACATGCGAAGGAACGTTCACAGACCACTTGACAGTACTCCCTTATATTCGCTTGTGGAGGATATGGACCAAAAATATGGCAACACCGCGGGAAATGAATGCTACATTATACACTGAAGAGCCAAAGAAACCGGTACACCTGTCTAATACCGTGTAGGCCCCTCGTGAGCGTGCAGAAGTGCCCCTATACGACGTGGCATGGACTTGACTAATGTCTCAAGTGGTGCTGGAGGGAACTGACACCATTAATCTTGCAGTGCTGTCCATAAATCCGTAAGGATACGAGGGGGTGGAGATCTCTTCTGAACAGCACGTTGCAAGGCATCCCAGATACGCTCAGTAATGTTCAATTCCGGGGAGTTTGGTGGCTAGCGGTGTTTAAAGTCAGGAGAGTATTTCTGGAGCCGCTCTGTAGCAATTCTGGACGTGTGGGGCGTCGCATTGTCCTGCTGGAATTTCCCAAGTCCGTTGGAATGCACAATGGACATGAATAGGTGCAGGTGATGAGACAGGATGCCTATGTACGTGGCACCTGTTAGAGTCGTACCTAGACGTATCAGGGTCCCCGTATCTGTCCAACTGCACATCCCTCGCGCCATTACGGAGCCTCCTCTAGCTTGAACAGTCCCCTGCTGAGATGAACGGTCCGTGGATTCATGAGGATGTCTCTATCCCCATAGACGTTCATCCACTCGATAGAATTTGAAACGAGACTCTTCCGACCAGGCAACATGCTCTCACTCACCAACAATCCAATGTTGGTGTTGACAGGCCTAGGCGAGGCGTAAAGCTTTGTGTCGTGCAGTCATCAAGGGTACACGAGTGGAGCTTCAGCTCCGAGAGCCGATATCGATAATGTTTCGTTGAATGGTTCGCACGCTGACGCTTGTTGATGGCACAGAAATGACATTTGCAGCAATTTGTGGAAGGTTTGCACCTCTGTCACGTTGAACGATTGTCTTCAGTCGACGTTGGTTCCGTTCTTGCTGGATCTTTTTCCGGCCGCAGCGATGTCTGAGATTTGATGTTTTACCGGATTCCTGATGGTCACGTTACACTCCTGAAGTGGTGGCACGGGAAAATATGGTTCAAATGGCTCTGACCACTATTGGACTTTAACACCTTAGGTCATCAGTCCCCTAGATCTTGAACTACTTAAACCGAACTAACCCAAGGACATCACACACATACATGCCCGAGACAGTATTCAAACCTGCGACCATAGCGGTCACGCGGTTCCAGACTCAAGCGCCTAGAACCGCTCGGCCACACAGGAAAATCCGCACTTCATCGCTACCATCGCTGGTGCGCCGACTATAACATCACGTTCAAACTCACTTAAATCTTCATAACCTGCCACTGGAGCAGCATTAACCGATCTAAAAACCGCGCTGGGTACTTTCCTTATATAGGCGTTACCGAACTGAGTGCCGTATTCTGCCTGTTTAGGTATCTCGGACCGCAGTGCTGTATTCTGGCTGTTTACTTGTCTCGGTATTTCAATACGCATTCTTATACCAGTTTCTTTGACGTTTCAGTGTACATGCGTATACTAGCCGAACCTGCAAGTTTCGCAGTTGTATCTGACCGCAGACGGCTCTCCTGCAATGTTCCTAATACGTTGTGTCAGTCGTAGTAAAAATATTATTCTATGTATTTGTGGATGATGCATTGTGTTGCAGGTAAGTGAATTGGAATTTAGGCAGATTGTCCGTGATCGAATGGTGGGTGTTTCCGTAACCAAGACACCCGAAGTGTTTGTTGTTTCAGTTGGCACCGTACAGAATATTTGTATCGTATACAGGAATAGCGGAAAAGCTTTATCCGGTGAATCACAACGCGAACAAAATAGTGCGTTGAGTGATTGTGACGTACGGTCATTCAAGAGGATCACAACGGAAAACGGCAGAGCAACAGCTGAAGAAGACACTGCAGAACTGAACGTTGAACTTGCTGGACCGGCCTTACTGTTCCTTGCGCATCCAGATGCGAAGCTAGACGGAGAGTGTAACACCATTCAGTAATCGCCTCCCGATGGGCCGATTCTCTCTCCCTCTCCCCCTTCGGATCCACGCTGGGATTGATGTGATGCAAGACTTTGTGACGAAATGTCCACTCTACAGCCGAATCCTGTTCAACTCTGCCTGGCTAATACTCGGCTAGTGGGAGTGCCGGAGTGCAGGAACGGTAACACTGCACGGTCCGGCAATGCGCACGGTCCCGCCACAGAAAACCATAGTCGTCTGTAGTAGCTAATTCGCATGATAAGCTTCAGTCGGTGATTTCGACATCTGAATTCAACCTCCTGCCGTGAACAGTGCGAAAGTTGTCTCCTGCTCCCGGCATTCGACAGTGAGAAACCTATTAATACACTCCAATGCCAACCGCTCCCCCACCTCGGTTCGCGTGTTTGGTAAGACTTGATGCCCGACAGTGAGCGCTGAAAGTATCCGAGATGAACTCCGCTTAACTTCGGCGTTATTTTGGGCGCAATAGCGGCCGCGTAACTTAAGAGGGCCGTAAAGAATGTGTCGGCTACCCACTCCCTTTATTCACATCTGCAGGCAGGAGCCCCCAGACACCTGTTGCTCAAGTCTTGATCCCTGCCAGCAGCTGCAGCTACCAGACTAACTCGTCGACAGCCCCTCTAGCAAAACGACGGAAAACTACGCGGAACCCCTCGGAGATAGGCACCGACACTATGAAAAAGCTCCTTTCGTCCGTCCTCCTTAATGTCGCGCCAAGTGTCACACTATCGGCCATTCATAAGGAGAGATCCCCAGCGGTTGGACCGACGTTCTGAAACCATCCACATGGTAATGTGGGTTAAGACCCCCTTGTATCACACCGTGCAGCCGTTCACCCCGGTGCGCCCTCATTTGCGAGTAATCAACGGGGAAAAAAATCTGAATTTTATGCAGCGCTAAATAAAGTTAAAGGAGGAAAATTATGTAGACTGATTGCGTGGTGTAATAGCTAGGGTAAGGCCTCCGTGCTAAGCGCCTTGGATTCAAATTTCACCCCCTAATTTTTTTCTTTGTAAATCTTTATCAAAGTGGGTTTGATCATCACTATTATTCAGTTATCTGGTTTAAATCTATTTTTTTAAATTTCTGTTCCTTTGTCACATTTTTATAATCGCATGATATTTCCATATATATAATTCTTTTTCTACTTACAACTTTTGTGACCTGAATTTAATTATATTTATCATTACTGTATTTGAAATTTTGAAGCTGTTGTACTATCGGTTGAAAAACAAAAGACGAAATAATGTGTTTATATTGACCGTGAAATAGAGTCAAAAATGTATTTTTCATTAAATGATGTAAATACACTTTTGGGTGGTAATCGTCGTATAAGCATTTAAAACATAGGCCAAATTACGGTTGCACTCTGGACAAAATAACTGAGATGATGATTTAACCGAAAGGAGATAAAAGTAAAAAAAAATTCAAGAACAATGAAGAACAGAAATAATGACTGCAATAACATAGACGTAAAAATAGGATGTCAAAGCAAATGAAATTAAATCGAGATAAAACACATAAAATAATTAAAGTCATGCGAAGAAGTGTTCAAATGGCTCTAAGCACTATGGTTCTTAACATCTCGAGTCATCAGTCTCCTAGAACTTAGAGCTACTTAAACCTACCTAACCTAAGCGCATCACACACATTCATGCCCGAGGCAGGATTGGAACCTGCGACCGTGGCAGCAGCTCGGCTCCGGACTGAAGTGCCTAGAAGAGAGTTCCAAATGGAAAAAGAATGATAAGAAAACTGAGAGCAAAGGAAGCAGCTGATATGACGATTAAAATTATGTGACAAAGGAACAGAAACAAAAAATTACATTTGAACCAATCATATGAATAAAAGTAACGAGCAAAGATATTTCGATAAAAATTCAAAAATAAAAAAATTGAATTATCTGACGGGATTCGAACCCACTGCCTTCTGACCGTCACGGCTTTACCCTATCGATTACAAAACACAACCAGTCAATATAATACTGGTATTTTAATGCAACTGAATATCACGCAAAGTTTCGAGTTTTTTTTTAATTTTCAACTCGCAATTAAGGGCCTACCAGGGTGAAAGGTTACAGGGTGTGACAGCTGGGATATTAACTTAAATCACACTATACACGGTTTCAAAAAGTCAATCCTACTGCTGGCGACCTCTCCTTATCAGTAAATATCCACGCAGTATATGCAACGTGCGGCGCTCGAGATAACTAATGCGAATTATACGGCTTCACAGATTTAATCGAAAACATTTGTCGGGGAGGAGAGGTGATGCCGTGAAGTTCGTGGTCGCCTGTCTTTGCGCCAATGTCCAGGATCCAATTTCAAAAGTCTCCGCAGTGTCTCATGAAGTGAGGTTATGTCACATTCCTGATAGCGACACGTTTGTCAGATGCGGACATAAGCTCAGCATTCCCCTCTCTGCTATTCGAGAGGAAGGTTTCACCCTTCCCTTTCCTTTATCCACACGAAGAAGAAGAACACGAAGAAGAAGAACACGAAGAAGAAGAACACGAAGAAGAAGAACACGAAGAAGAAGAACACGAAGAAGAAGAACACGAAGAAGAAGAACACGAAGAAGAAGAAGAAGAAGAAACAGCTATATCGTACAATTAGTCATCCATAGAACAGCGATACACCTCCCCCTGCGGGTCCGGTGTAAGAATAGGCCCGAGGTATTCCTGCCTGTCGTAAGAGGCGACTAAAAGGAGTTTCAACCGTTTCGGCCTTCCATGTGATGGTCCCCCTTGGGGTTTGACCTCCATTTTTCAAAATTCTACAGAGGTACGAGCCTTTTGGGGAAGGACGCCTTATATGGTGTATCACTGGTCCTCAGTGCACTCAGCATTATAACGGCGTTGTAACCGCACCCAATATCCCTCAGATTGGGCCTAAACGCCTGATGGGTTGCACAAGTTACTCCCATAGTGTGTCCCCATCTGCACCTATAATCACGATGGACTTTCCATGGCACCCGAAATCCAGCGCGGTAGCCAGCCCGTTGTGATGGGGTCGTCATGTACCTTCTAGGTTGTAGCTCCCTGACAACACAGGGATCGTACTGCCGATACCTGAGCTGCGCCCTCCCCACGTCGGCCAAGGAGAATATGCCCGTCTCCTTGGGGCATCAGGACTCCCGGCAACGGTCATCCCGCCAGGTGGCCCTTGCCGAGACTGGATGGCGCCTGTGCGGAGAGCCCCTGGTCGGAGTGGGTGATATCGGGACGGACGTTCCGCAGATGAAACATCAACATGTATCAGGTCGATCTGCGGCCGAGTATTTTAAAAAGAAAGGTACTGTCTCTGGTTCTGGTTCTCCTGCCCTTTCCTCCTTGGCCACTCCCTGGGAGGAAGGACAGGCCCGCCGGCTTGGGGTGAAGTACTTCCCCCTCTATTTAGTCTGTTCTCGGACCGATGGGGGGACGTTCGCCACCTCCAAGCCCATGTTCTTAGTCCAGCACATCAAGGACATCTCCGGGGAAATCGAGGCTCTCAGTAAAATGCGTTCAGAGTCCGTTCTTATAAAGACCACCTCCGCCACACAGTCGGCGGCGCTCCAGGAGTGCGACCGACTAGGGGACATCCCAGTGTCCATTGTCCCGCATCTGGCACTGAATAGGACGCAGGGGGTTATTTTTCATCGGGACCTCCTGCTGCAATCTGATGAGGAGCTCAGGGCCAACCTGGAGCGCAGAGGCGTGCATTTCGTCCGGCGAGTCCAGCGCGGCCCCAAAGACCGTCGCATCGACACTGGGGCCTTTATCCTCGCCTTCGAGGGGGACGTTCTCCCGGAGAAGGTAAAGGTGATGTGCTACCGGTGCGACGTGCGACCTTACGTCCCGCCTCCTATGCGCTGCTTTCGGTGTTTGGCTTCGGGCACAAGTCGTCACGGTGTGAGGCTGAACCCCTTTGTGGCGATTGTGGAAGTCCTCTTCGTGAGGAACATACATGCACCCCACCACCTCGGTGCGTCAATTGTCCTGACCTCCACTCGCCGATATCTTTAGACTGCCCCGCGTATCAGAAGGAGAAGAAATTCAAGAATTAAAAACTTTGGACTGTATCTCTTACTCTGAGGCCAGGAAGAAGTACGACCGCCTCCATCCCGTGACGTTGACAACTTTGTTTGCCTCAGTCGTGTCCACTCCTTCCACAGTATCCTCACCCCTATCCTGTCCCCCCTCCACCTCCTCGGCCATCCGGTGTCTATGCCTCCGCCTCCCAAATCCCTCCCTTCCAAATCCTCCTCCCTCGCCACCTCTGCCCCAGGGGCCACCCTTCCTCCTCCTCCCCCTCCGTCGCCTGAGAAGCGATCCTCTTCTCAGATGTAAATCGGGGAAACGTTCCGGATACCGGCTTCCGAGGTCCGGCGTTCCAAACGGACCCCGCGCGTGAGGACCTTCTTCGGGTCCAGCCCCCATCCCCGTGCCTCATCGGACTTCCAAGAAGGCCTCCAAGAAAAAGTCTTTATCCCCCTCTCCACCCCGGCGCGCTTCGTCTGACGCTCCATCCGTGAGTCGTTGCCCCCGGCCGTCCTCAGTTTCGCCGGACGCTCTGCTTCCAGGCGCTCAGCTGGCCTGTCGTCGGCGAATGATGATGCCCCTCCTACGCAACCCAGGACAGCGGCCGCAGCTGGCGACGACTCGATGGATCAGGATCCGCCTCCCGCCGGTTGTAGCGTTGTTCCCTCAAAACCTGGCCCTCCGCGGCCGTCGAGGTGCCCAGCTCTTCACCCGTTTCAAATGGTTCAAATGGCTCTGAGCACTATGGGAGCACTGTGGTCATCAGTCCCCTAGAACTTAGAACTACTTAAACCTAACCAACCTAAGGACATCACACACATCCATGCCCGAGGCAGGATCCGAACCTGCGACCGTAGCAGTCCCGCGGTTCTGGACTGAGCGCATGAACCGCTAGACCACCGTGGCCGGCTCACCCGTTTCGTTCCCCCCTTTTTTCTGACTAGCGATGGTTTTGTTACATTGGAACATAAGAGGTATTCGATCTAATTGGGAGGAATTACAACTGCTCCTCCGCCTGCGCTGTCCGCTCGTCCTTGGTCTCCAGGAAACCAAGTTGCGCCCAACTGACTGTATTGGTTTTATCCACTATACCTCCGAGCGGTCTGACCTCACCTCTGTGGACGGTATTCCAGCTCATGGTGGGGTCATGTTCCTCGTTCGGGACGATGTCTATTACCATCCCATCCCATTGACAACCCCACTCCAAGCTATAGCTGTCCGTATTACTCTTTCTGCCTTTACTTTTTCTGTTTGTACTGTCTACACTCCATCGTCATCCGCAGTTAGCCGGGCTGACATGATGCACCTGATTGTGCAGCTTCCTCCGCCGTTTTTATTGTTCGGCGACTTCAATGCCCATCAGCCCCTTTGGGGCTCTCCTGCATCCTGTCAGAGAGGCTCCCTCTTGGCGGATGTCTTCAATCATCTCAGTCTTGTCTGCCTCAATACTGGCGCCCCGACTTTCCTCTCTGACTCTACTCATACCTACTCGCACTTGGACCTCTCGGTCTGTTCTACCACTTGCCCGTCGGTTCGAGTGGTATGTCCTTTCTGACACTATTCGAGCGACCATTTCCCCTGTGTCGTTCGTCTCCTGCACCACATCCCATCCCCACGTCCTTCGAGCTGGAACATACGGAAAGCTGACTGGGGACTTTACTCCTCCCTGGCGACCTTTCCGGACCACGATTTTCTCAGTTGTGACAGTCAGTCGAATTGTATTGGATACAAACGACTCCGAGCGCAATGCCGTCGAGTCATCAAAGAGAACAAAAAAGCTTGTTGGGCCTCTTTCACCAGCTCCTTTAACAGTTTTACTCCCTCTTCTGTCGTCTGGGGTGGCCTGCGCCGGCTGTCGGGCACTAAGGCCCACTCCTCTGTACCTGGCCTGACTTCAGGTAATGAGGTACTTGTTGATCCTGTGGATGTCTCCAAAGCCTTCTGCCGCTTTTTCGCGGAGGTTTCAAGCTCCGTCCATTACCACCCTGCCTTCCCTCACAGGAAAGAGGCAGAAGAGGCTCAGCGACCTTCCTTCCACTCGCTGAATCTGGAAAACTATAATGCCCCCTTTACTATGCGGGAACTCGAACGTGAACGTGCACTTGCACTGTCCCGGTCCTCTGCTCCGGGGCCAGATGACATTCACATTCAGATGCTGACACACCTTTCTCTGGCAGGCAAAAGCTTTCTTCTTCGCACCTACAATCGCGTCTGGACCGAAGGTCAAGTCCCCATGCGTTGGCGTGACGCTGTCGTTGTTCCTATACCCAAACCCGAGAAGGATAGACACCTTCCTTCTAGTTACCGCCCCATTTCTCTTACAAGCTGTCTCTGTAAAGTGATGGAGCGCATGGTTAACGCTCTGTTAGTTTGGATTCTTGAATCTCGACGGCTACTTACCAATGTTCAATGCGTCTTTCGTCGCCGCCGCTCCGCTGTTGACCACCTTGTGACCTTGTCGACATTCATCATGGCCAACATTTTGCGAAAGCGCCAAACGATAGCCGTGTTCTTCGATTTGGAGAATGCTTATGATACCTGTTGGAGAGGAGGTATCCTCCGCACTATGCACAGGTGGGGTCTACGCGTTCGCCTGCCCCTTTTTATTGATTCCTTTTTAACAGATCGAAAGTTCAGGGTACGTGTGGGTTCCGTATTGTCCGACGTCTTCCTCCAGGAGAATGGAGTGCCTCAGGGCTCCGTCTTGAGCGTAGCCCTTTTTGCCATAGCGATCAATCCAATTATGGATTGCATTCCACCTAATGTCTCAGGCTCTCTTTTTTTCGATGACTTCGCGATCTACTGCAGTGCCCAGAGAACATGCCTCCTGGAGCGCTACCTTCAGCAGCGCTGCCTTCAGCGTTGTCTTGACAGCCTATACTCATGGAGTGTGGCTAATGGCTTCCGGTTCTCTGAAGAGAAGACGGTTTGCATCAACTTTTGGCGATATAAAGCGTTCCTTCCGCCATCCTTAAATCTCGGTCCCTTTGTTCTCCCATTCGTGGAAACAACTAAGTTTCTAGGGCTCACACTGGACAGGAAACTTTGTTGGTCTCCGCACGTCTCTTATTTGGCTGACCGTTGTACACTTTTCCTTAATGTCCTCAGAGGTCTTAGTGGTTCATCCTGGGGAGCGGATCGCACTGTCCTGCTTCGCTTGTATCGGTCCATAGTCCGATCAAAGCTGGATTATGGGAGCCTCGTCTACTCGTCTGCTCGGTCATCCCTCTTACGCCGTCTCAACTCCATCCACCATCGGGGGTTACGTCTTGCGACGGAGCATTCTACACTAGTCCCGTCGAGAGTCTTTATGCTGAGCTGCCGAATTACCATTGACCTACCGGCGCGGCGTACTGCTTTGTCGGTATTCCTGCCGGCTGTTGTCAATGCCCGAACACCCCTCTTATCAGTCCTTCTTCGCCGATTCTCTCGACCGCCAGTATGGGTTGTACGTGTCTGCCCTGCTGCCCCCCTGGAGTCCACTCGTCGCCTGCTTCGACAATTGGATTTTACCCTCCCTACCACCTTCAGAGAGGATGAGAGCCCGACACCACCTTGGCTCCAGGCTCCGGTTCATATTCATCTCGACCTCAGCTCGCTCCCGAAGGGGGGTACTCCGGTTGCAGTGTATTGCTCACGGTTTGTCGAACTTCGTGCGCGACTTGCCACTCACACCTTTATTTACACTGATGGCTCCAAAACTGACGATGGTGTCGGTTGTGCTTTTGTCGTCGGGGCCGACACCTTTAAATACCGGCTCCTCGACCAGCGTTCCAGCTTTACGGCCGAGCTTTTTGCTCTCCTTTCAGGCCGTTCAGCATGCCCGCCGCCACCGCCATTCATCGTATGTACTCTGCTCTGATTCACTCAGTGCTCTTCAGAGCCTTGGAGCTCCATATCCGGTCCATCCCTTGGTGCAGCGGATCCAGCAGTCCCTCCATTCTTTTGCTGATGATGGCTCTCCTGTCAGCTTTCTGTGGGTTCCCGGCCGTGTAGGAGTGCCTGGGAGTGAGGCTGCTGATGCTGCAGCCAAGGTTGCAGTCCTCCTGCCTCGGCCAGCTTCCCATTGTGTCCCGTCATCCGACATTAGTGGGGTTGTTTGTAAGAGGCTTGTGTCATTGTGGTGGGATACTTGGTCATAACTTCAAGGAAAAAAGCTCCGGGCCGTAAAACCGTTCCCAATTGCTTGGACAACCTCCTCCCGACCATCTCGGCGAGAAGAGGTCCTTCTGACCAGGTTGCGGATTGGGCATTGCCGGTTTAGCCACCGCTACCTGCTCTCCGTTGACCCAGCCCCGCAGTGCCCTTGTGGTCATGCATTGACAGTGCGCCATGTTTTATTGTCGTGTCCCCGTTTTAGTCAATCTCGTGTTGTCTTATCTCTGCCCTCTACTTTACAGGATATTTTAGCTGATGACGCTCGAGCAGGTGCTCGTGTTCTTCGTTTTATTACTTTCACTGGCTTGTCCAAAGACATCTAACTCTTTCACTTATTTCATCTGCATCTTTGTAAGAACTTTCTGGTGTCCCCCCCCTCCCCCCCTTGAGTTTTACTAGATTCTATGTGCTCTTACAATTGTGACTGGGCGCTAATGACCTCAGTAGTTGAGCGCCCTTAACCCCCGCCCCCCCAAAAAAAAAAAAAAAAATGATACACTCTTGTCACTTCATACCAGGTCGGCAAAAGTCGAACGCAAATTACCTGCCTAGAACTGCGGTGCAAGAGTCCTACATATGCTTACCTACGTTCATTCCCTGAACATGATTACTTGGATTTGAAGTATAAAGTCAGAAAACTAGGAATACACTACAGTCCCCGAGATATCGCAGGGACTGGGACCAAGTTTAGGCTGAATTACAGCACACAGAAAGATATTAAAGCTGTAATTACTCCCGCGCTTCATACGTGAATGGAAAGCTAAGATATCCTAATCTGAGGTACAATGTGAAGAATCTTCTGTCATGGGCTTCTCGGTGGTGTAGATAAAGATGTTCAGGGGGTGAACAAAACTAAAGATCACGAAAGACACAACACATTAACATGCCTAATGTGGTGTAGGTTATCTGTTGGCATTCAAAGAGCTTTCAGTCGTGTCGGACCGCTTGTACGTCATGTACCATTTTTGAAGAGTGTCTTATATTATTCTTCTTGGAAAATACTGGTAATAGCACGACAGAGGTTGATAGCGATCACGTACCTTTCTGTCCAAAAGGTATTTATTACGAGGATGTTCTACTGGTGACGCGCGAAAATTTGTGCCAGACCAGGACAAGAAACCGGATTTCCCTCTTGTCGTGAGTGATCGCGTTAGCAGCTTCGGCCATCTGGGAACGCTTCCAGGACCAACCCAGACTTCCTTCCGTATGTCATACTGTCTACGATCCTGAGCAGGAATCGAAGTAAAGCTGCGAGCCATGGGGTCTTAGTAAGTGTGACGTGTGGAAGTCGGTCCTGAAAGCGTGCTTGGATAAGCGATGTTGGTAAGGTGTGTCACGAGGAGGTAATATCGTCATACCTAATGCAGCTAATGTCAGAAAGATTGCACAATTGCGAATAAATTTCACGTTTTGGAGTCGAGAATTAGTGACCCTGAAGCTGGAAGATAGTCATCCTTAGCTAGTAAGAGACCTGCTTTTCAGTACGGAAATCCTACCAGAATTCTGATACGTGTTCCGTGTGCAGGCGGCGGTTGATGTTCAGACTTTTTCAGATTTTTTCATAAGAGTGTGGCGGTTTAGTAAGCGTGTATGTGCCTGTTTAGAAGAGGGCTCATTCCAAAGTCATTAACCAAGTGGAGGTAGTTGTTAATACACAATGCCGATTTTGGCAGCAAGATCTTACTGAAGCCATTAAGTCACATTTGTTTTCGGGCGTTCAGTGCATTTTTGTGTGACATTTGCTATGTTAAGGGGCAGGATGATAGGCCATCTGTTAAGACATGAGGAAACGACTTCCATGGTACCACAATTAGCTGTAGAGGGTAAAAACTGTAGAGGAAGACAAATATTGGAATACATCCAGCAAATAAGTGATAACGTAGGTTGCAAGGGCTACTCTGAGATGAAGAGGTTATCACAGGTGGGGGGCCGCATCAAACCAGTCAGATGACTGACGGAAAAAAAGGAAAAAAAAGAGGAAGAGCTGATGGTAGGGTTCGAATGTGATCCAACGAGACCATGGACCCAAGTTACGAGGTGCATTCAAGTTCTGAGGCCTACGATTTTATTTCTCCTGACTGGAAAGAGATAGAAACATGCGTATTGTTTTAAAATGAGGCCGCGTTCATTGTCAATACGTCCCAGAGATGGCAGCACCGTACGGCAGATGGAATTTTACCGCCAGCGGCGAGAATGAGAACTGTTTTAAATACTTAAAATGGCGACGTTTTCCTTACTTGAACGGTGTGCAATCATTCGTTTTCTGAATTTGCGTGGTGTGAAACCAATTGAAATTCATCGACAGTTGAAGAAGACATGTGGTCATGGAGTTATGGATGTGTCGAAAGTGCGTTCGTGGGTGCGACAGTTTAATGAAGGCAGAACATCGTGTGACAGCAAACCGAAACAATCTCGGGCTCGCACAAGCCGGTCTGACGACATGACCGAGAGAGTGGAGAGAATTGTGTTGGGGGATCGCCGAATGACTGTTGAACAGATCGCCTCCAGAGTTGGCATTTCTGTGCGTTCTGTGCACACAATCCTGTATGGCGACCAGAAAATGCGAAAAGTGTCATCCAGGTGGGTGCCGGGAATGCTGACGGACGACCACATGGCTGCCCGTGTGGCATGCTGCCAAGCAATGTTGACGCGCAACGACAGCATGAATGGGACTTTCTTTTCGTCGGTTGTGACAATGGATGAGACGTGGATGCCATTTTTCAATCCAGAAACAAAGCGCCAGTCAGCTCAATGGAAGCACACAGATTCACCGTCACCAAAAAAATCTCGGGTAACCTCCAGTGCTGCTGGGACAGCGAGGGCGTAATCCTTACCCATTGCGTTCCAAAGGGCACTACGATAACAAGTGCATCCTATGAAAATGTTTTGAAGAACAAATTCCTTCCTGCACTGCAACAAAAACGTCCGGGAAGGGCTGCGCGTGTGCTGTTACACCAAGACAACGCACCCGCACATCGAGCTAACGTTACGTAACAGTTTCTTCGTGATAACAACTTTTGAAGTGAAGTGAAACTCATGCTCCCTACTCACCTCACCTCACCTGGCTCCTAGTGACTTTTGGCTTTTTCCAACAATGAAAGACACTCTCCGTGGTCGCACATTCACCAGCCGTGCTGCTATTTCCTCAGCGATTTTCCAGTGGTCAAAACAGGCTCCTAAAGAAGCCTTCGCCGCTGCCATGGAATCATGGCGTCAGCGTTGTGAAAATGAGTACGTCTGTAGGGCGATTACGTCGAGAAGTAACGCCAGTTTCATCGATTTCGGGTGAGTAGTTAATTAGAAAAAAAATCGGAGGCCTTAGAACATGAATGCACCTCGTATTATCGAAGCACTGTGCAAGCTGGTGGTGGCTCCACCTGGGCACCCAAACTGCCAGACATGAACGCCATCGGACATTTATGGGCGCAATCGAGAGATCAGTTCGTGTACAAAATCCTGCATCGGTAGCCCTTTCGCAATTATGGACGGGTACAGAGGCAGCATCGCTCAATATTTCAACAAAGGGCTTCCAACGATTTGTTGAGTCGATGCCATGTCGTGCAGTTGCACTATTCCGGGAAAAATGAGCTCCGGCACGATATTTGCAGGCATCTAATGAATTCTGTCACCTGAGTATAAATCAGCTACAAGAAGGCAAAACGTTTAACCCAGCATTTATATGCTTCCGTTATAACATTTCGACCCTAAGTTTTCATCATCTTGATTTCAACTTTAACTTGTTGTAACGTCCCATCACACTTTGTGTAGTATGTACGTAGTGACTTTTTGCACAGAGAGTGGAAAGTGGAAATACGAGGCGTGTTTGTGAAGTAAGCATCTCTTTGAAATTAAAAAAAAAAAGACGTGCTAAGATATCTCAATAATTTTATTTTCTACATGATTTCCGTCAATATTGAGGCACTTGTCATAACGTTGTACCAGTTTTTGAATACCCTCCTCATAGAAGTCTGCCGCCTGACTTGTTAAACATTGCATCACCATTGTTTTGACTGCGTCATCGTCTTGAAGACGCCGACCGCCCAGGTGTTTCTTTAAGTGCAGGAACAGATGGTAGTCATTGGGCGCAAGATTACCAGGATAAGATTTTCACTCTGCAGCGGAGTGTGCGCTGATATGAAACTTCCTGGCAGATTCTGGTAACACCCCCCAAGGTGTGGCTTAGCCATGTCTCGGCAATATCCTTTCTTTCAGGAGTGCTAGTCCTGCAAGGTTCGCGAGAGAGCTTCAGTAAAGTTTGGAAGGTAGGAGACGAGGTACTGACGGAAGTAAAGCTGTGAGGACGGGGCGTCAGTCGTCCTTGGGTAGCTCAGTTGGTAGAGCACTTGCCCACGAAAGGCAAAGGTCCCGAGTTCGAGTCTCGGTCCGGCACACAGTTTTAATCCTCCAGGAAGTTTCAGTGTGTGCATAGTTCGCCCCGCACACTTTGATTTCCGAGAAGAAACTACGACGTGTCTACGACTGCCGTGATTTGATTTAAATGCAACACGGACAATTCTTTTCTGGAAAAAGGCATAAAGATCGACGAGACGAACCTACTACAAAACGGTAAAGAGCACGACGGACATAATCGAGTTGTTCTACAAACAACGGGCATTCCTTTGCGTAGAGCTGAGGCAGCTCGGAAGACAAAAAAACATTACTGGAGTACCCCGGTTATACTGCTCGCAATTCGGCGTTTATATTTTTAACTTCAAACTTGGAACCGCTACCTTTAGTTAAACCTTCGTTTCCCTCCGTTTCAGCTCCGACTTTGTAACGAATACTAGTAACTGTAGAAGAAGGAACAGCTGTATTCCGCCACTTGTGACCACCGCAACATTGGACAACTGTGCACCCGTACAATCTACGCAAGATTTTTCGGGGATAAATGGGAAGGAGCACCTTCTATTTCTATTCTGGCGACGTTCTCAAGCGAGTTGGCCCACTGTGCGGCTGCAGGCAGGCTGCAGTGGTCGACTGCTAACAGGTGGTTTGCTGCCTTCGGGACACCGCGTGTGACACCAGCGTCGCCGTGTGGCCGGGGAGCCACTCGCCGAAGACTGAGGAAACAGGCCGGTGACCTGGGAGGCAGGCGCTTGGCTGCCGCTATGGATAACCTCTGCGTCTTAATTGCGCGCCTGTAGCCGTTACGGCAATTATAAGTAGGCCCATTGGGTAGGAATTAGGCGAGCGCTGGAGCTGCAAGTACGCCATTATCCGCTGACGGGGAATGCGGAATTGCTCCCGGGGCGGTCGTTCCGCTCCACCGGTGTTGTTCACAGTCTCCGTCGGTGCCTTCGCCACGGGAGTTCACTTCAGATTTAGTTAATTCATCCCAGTTAGTACACTACATTATTCAGTGTGCTTTAGGTGCTGGCAATCACACCAACTGCAGACGGACCGAGACAGCATCGCTTAATAGGTTCCTGTAGAAATGATTTCAGAGGGAGCGTGGTATCGCGTGAGTACCTAATCAAGCGCTTGCTGGGTGCCTAAAATACGTATCTTCGTCGGTGCTCCGCAAGGCCTAGCAAGTTGTGTGTTGCGGAGGGTTCATAGTACACGTACAATTAATGCTTTCGCAAGCGAATGTCCTAGCCGCTGGAGAAACTTCAGGCTTTTATGGTCGTGGTCCATGGTACTTCTCCGTTTCTAACATTTCATCCAGAGCTGCGCTGAGATGCTCCTGGTTACGCCGAGCCTTGCCAACACTGGATCTGATGTCGGCGAGCGGTATAAATACTGGGAAAAAGATATATCTTGCGAGTTTACATGTAATCTGTAAGACTCATCGTGAAGAGCCCTTGAATATGTCCAGCACAGCCCTGGATTAAACTTAACAAACGACCATACTGCTAGGTGCCGGGGCTAGCAGTGTGTTTAACACTAAATTCGTCTAGAATCTTCATATGGAAATGACGCTCTAAGCCCCCCCCCCCTTTCTCTAACTCCGACTTTTGCTGTTGCACATGGATTAAGAAGAAATGCGAACTGACTGTAATCGACCCTGCAAGTGGAGTAGAAAATAGTTTGGCACCTGTAATAATTTAATTTTATAGCAATTAATTTGATAAAGGAAAGTTTCATTAACGTGTTGAGAAATGAAAGGGTTGCTTTACCGATCTACAGAATGAAAGTTCTCTCCAAAATAACAATTTGATTTATTATGACTAAACTCAAAATAACAAACAAAACACATGAAACATTTACAATGCGACCAGCTGGATAAAATAAATCCTGTGAAAGCGAAGTTGTCCATAAACTAGCTTGTGACATTCATGAAAATGTGGTATGTGGAGCCAATTCTTTGCAACTCAAATATTTAGAGAAACACCCAGCCAACCCAACATTAATTGCTGCTACAGAAGTGAGAACTCAGACAGTGAACACCCAAGACAGAACAACGTTAGACAATACGGGAACAGGCGCGCTGTGCTAAACTCCGATCATCACATAGCAAAATTCGCTAATCTGCCGGTGCTGCGAACATACATTACCAAGCTGTCTTCTTAACTGCACTGACACGATCTGGTGTACCGGAGGCGATGGCTGGTTGCTTCGACGTCCCATCGTGGTGATGATAATGTCGCGAGTATAGCCCGAAACAAATTATCCTGGTTTGGTTGTTCCAAACTAAAGACTTCCTAGCAATACAAATGCGCCCCTGAGGGAGACGAAGAAGGCTCGCCACACAATCACTGACGGCGTAGTGATTGATTTTAACAAGCGAAGTCACACAGTAACTCCGATACAGTGAACTTTAGCTAAAACTGCGCAAGACGGACAACATAGGTCGCTTGTACGCAGAACGCTCAATTGCCAACTGTAATCGCAAAGTTACGTTGAAGTCGAAAGTTCAGCAACTTCGTCAAACAGTTACGATTAAAGTATGTTAGACAGCCAACGGAGTCCAGGTTGTCCAGAGCAGCGAGAGCTAAATCTTGTAACACAGTCCGACCCAAAGGCGAGAGCCGACTTCTTCAAGAGCACACGTACAGGCCGAACACAGAACATTCTCGCCCCCACGACCGTGGCCGTGGTTAAACGTGCCAATCAGCAACACGAAAACCGGCGGAAAATTAAACTCTATTGCCGAAGCACTACTATTCCACCAACGGAGATAATTGGGCGCCGATTTTGCTTCGTCGCGAAGCTATTCCCTGAGCAAGCCAATCACAGTTATGAATTTCAAAGAAACGCGGCACTTTGCCCGCCAAAACTGCCTGGGAACACAAGTCATTCCCATGCCTCGCTCATAGCACGTCAGTAAGTGTTTCCACAAAGTTTCTGCGAAGTAACGGAGTCTCTAACCCCAGCCTCTTCTTCTGGCCCCTGTGGGGGTGTCGCCCCCACTCTTATGAGAATGTCGGCGTCTGGGCAGCATCCACTCGGCTCCCTCACATCCGTCGGCATAACCGTTTCAAGGTCAGCAGAACCCGCCTGTCACCGGACCACCCATGTAACGAGAGACGCTGCGTGGGAAGTCCGCGTGTGAAGCAATAGCAACTTTTCACCGCATGCAACTAGAGAGGAAAGTATTCATATCTTCTGAGTTCTTAATACTAGCCTTGTAATGACCATACTCAGCTATACTTCCCCAAATCGAATTACTCAAAGATAGAAATGTGAGAGAGGACAAGTCACTGTGTGCATCGTGAAGACAGGCCACAATACAAACCGGAAGTCTGACCAGCAGCTAGGCTCCCTCACCCTATGTCAATGCCGGTGCAAGCTTAGCTATGGAAGTACGACTCACGACCCACCCTCTCACTTAGTTCTTCCAGAAAGTTCTACCGTCCAAGCTTCACAAAGTAGAGCACTTGTTGATTTTGGAACAGTGTTTATAGAGAGGCAACCTGGTTACGAGAGACAACGGCTTTCCTTTTAGCGGGAGGTGGAACCCCCGTGCTGTCCAGCGTAAAAACACAACGTTCTTCGGTGCGGCCAGTCCGAGTGTTTGGTAATATTCCTTGATTGCGATATATCGTTGCTGCCGGTGTCTTATTGCGATATATCGTTGCTGCCGGTGTCTTAGTAATATTCCTTGATTGCGATATATCGTTGCTGCCGGTGTCTTACTATGGGAGGCGCCACCAGCCCAGTCTTGGAGGGCAGCAACTGTGTTGGACGACGCATGCGCTTTGTACTGTACTGAGGCCTACATATGACGAAAATTTGCAGCATTGGCATAAGTTTTCAGCGGGACTCAGCAGCAGCATTCTCCTGAAAACGGTAGACTTTTGTATCTCAGAATTATTGAATGAAGTTGATTTTAGAATCTGTCAGGAAACCCTAGGCGGCTTTCAAGTGGAGTACGCGTGCGCTAAAGGCAGGTGCCACGTCCAAGTTCCGGTAAGGCACGCTGTTGTAACTTTCAAATCCGCACACTCTGAATTGAAGAGTGAGAATTCATTCTGGAGCTATGCACTTTCCAAAGAAAATGCAACGCTACTCTCATTGTAGTCATATGGGAACACCAAACAGTATCATTGCTAACTTTGAAACCTGGAATGAAATTATGAGCCCCTGTCGAGACAAGTAAACCCTATACTAACTTTGAAGACGAGATAGATGGTGGATGACACTAAACCTGGATGAGGCAAGTATATCAGGATACGACACTTATCAAATCCCTTGCACCCCGTCCAGCAGCAGCGAGAATGTGATTGACGACGTGGTGGTAGCGTGCGCAGGAAGTGCTGCGTTAGGGTGAGTGCGTGCGCAACTGACATCACATCGCAATACCAGACACAAGCGCTGCACAACTGTGAGTCAGAAAAACAGACATCCAGCCGCCCTGCATGCATCCCATTGGTCTCCTTGGAACACAAAGGACCGGGGGTGCCGGCCGCGGTGGTCTAGGGGTTCTAGGCGCTCAGTCCGGAACCGCGCGACTGCTACGGTCGCAGGTTCGAATCCTGCCCCGGGGATGGATGTGTGTGATGTCCTTAGGTTAGTTAGGTTTAAGTAGTTCTAAGTTCTAGGGGACTGATGACCACAGATGTTAAGTCCCATATTTCTCAGAGCCATTTGAACCATTTTTTTTGGACCGGGGGTTATTCACAGATTTCAGTAAACAAGTATAGATACAAAGGAGACCAAACTATCAAGCCAGAACGACAGAGGTGAGAGAAAGAGTGCAGCCCCACCTGGCTTCCGCAGTTCTCCAATTCCGTTACACACACAGTTCATCCATTTTTACTAGGAATTATTGGAGTGTATCTTTCCTCCGAAGACCTAGAACTAAATATATCATATTGTACAACAAGATAGAAAGAACGATAGGGCGTGGTCTAGTGTCGTGTCAGTGACGAGATCATCGTAGATGAGGCAGCTGTTATTGATAAAAAATGTCGTGTGGCTAGGGCCTCCCGTGGGGTAGACCGTTCGCCTGGTGCAGGTCTTTCGATTTGTCGCCACTTCGGCGACCTGCGCGTCGATGGGGATGAAATGATGATGATTAGGACAACACAACACCCAGTCCCTGAGCGGAGAAAATCTCCGACCCAGCCTGGAATCGAACCCGGGCCCTTAGGATTCACAGTCTGTCACGCTGACCACTCAGCTATCGGGGGCGGACGCTGTTATTGATAGAGGAAGGGGAAAGAAAATTTGCCGTGACCCTATCATGATCTGCTTATCTGGTTTAGGAGAACTACATCTGGATAGCCATGCGGGGAATCAAACCTCGCTCTCGGCTATGCATCAAACCTAGCTTTCGGCTGCATCCGAAACCGATTTTAAAAAAGAACAGAAACTCGCTCACCCGAATGAGGGTCCATTGTCTCGAATGCTGCTGCACTACGCCTCGCCGTAGTGGAGGGAATGGAAGGGATGGCAATGGGGAGGGAGGGGGAAGAGATGAGGGGCAGAGACAGAGGTGGAGTGAGAGGGCGTGGAAAAAATATGGCGCTTCGAGAGGAAGTCTAAAGTAAACCTTCTGCGAAGCAAACAAGTTCTTCCCAACAGGCCTTGTGCCAGTGTTTAGCGGAAGGCAACTCAAAGGCTAAGTATGTGAAGCAGCTATTTCTGTCGTTCATCTTAGCCAATAAAATTTCCGAGCAACGCAATTTCGTATAACTTTTGTGAAAACGGCGACAAAAAGGTACGAAAATATATTGTTTTAGGGTATAAATTATTCCCATTACTGACGTCACGAATATATTGGCGGGAGATGATGACACGGACTGAGCTCAATTGCTAGAGCACTGCTTCAGATGGTACGAACCGTTTTGGAGTAGAGTTTATTCTGATTACATTCGCTGATATATATGTTGTTCTCGCCAGAACCAACCGTATGTCAACCGACATAGGTCGAAACCGTTTTTAAGGGAGAAATTTATCTGCGATGTGATGTATTTCTATTGACAATGCGTACAAGAAGCAGTTGTCTCACGCTAGCAAGTTGTTATAATACCGGTCTGCCGGTTTCTGCCTGAGACCAACTAATTAAGTTATGGAAATGACTGAGCCCGAATGGCCAGAAGAAACAGATGCATAAAACAATCGCCGCCAGCTTAATGTTAATTCTCCACGTCCTCTTAAAGAGTGACCGTGTACATTAACCAAAACAGAAGAGCTTTGGCTGTGTTGTAACGTACTTGAAGCGTTAGGCAGCAATATTGAGACAGTGGATGGACTGCAGCGCTGGATTGTGCGTGCGGGTATGAATACACAATATATTATTTCGGCTGGGTACGCAAAAGAATTCCAGCGTTGTGGGTAGGAACACACTAACTTGATAACTCCACAGGTTGGAGCAGTACTTTAGAATCGGTCGCACTAGCGTCTTGTAAGCTAATTCCTTTACGCATGGGCTGCGCATTCCACAACCTGTCCAATTATAAGTCTCCCTGACGCCTTTTCTTATTCCATACAACTTGTCGGTATTATACCTAAACTTTTAAATGACTGTGTTCTTTCTATTCGTTATTGACACTGTCTTAAATTTACTAAGAATATTTTGCAAAGACTGATCGCGCGCTTCTTACAGGCAGCGTAACGCTTTGATTACACGTGAAAGCTGTCATGTGGTAAGTGCAGTGACCTTAAATTGTCTGTGTAGTTCAGTAGTTCGTCCGGCGCCGTATCATATCTCGCACTGCCCTATTAGTAATCACTACGTTCCCGATGGCTACACCTTTACCTCCCGAATTAGAACACCCCCGTTGCGTCTGGCCGTATCCGAGACATACCGGTTCATTCGCCACAGCAGAGTCCGATGGAGCTAAGCCAGAGAAAAAAAAAAAAAAAAACACACACACTCTCTCTCTCTCTCTCTCTCTCTCTCTCTCTCTCTCTCTCTCTCTCTCTCTCTCTTAGAAGACTTAACTTTCGCCATTGTCAGAAGGAGCTATTTATTTTTGCAAATACAATTTCGGCCTTACGGCCACTATCAAGTGCTGTCCTACTACTTCAACACTTGTCAAAGTTGAAAAATCCTTCGACAGGTACACAAGTCATCGTCGTATCTGAGCCTTATAACAATTTTAACATATTTAGTACAAATCCCAAGAAACACCTCTTCTACTATATATATGACGGTAGTATATGTTCCCGAAAAAAACAGTTACCGTATATGACTGTGCAGCTTTTCTGGAAATGAAGGGTGCAAGGGGTAAGTCCCTGCAGGCGCACTATCCTCTGTGCCCTCGGTGGCTCAGATGGATGGAGCGTTTGCCAAGTAAGCAAGAGATCCCGGGTTCGAGTCCCGGTCGGGGCCCACATTTTCAACATGTCCCCAATGAAGTACTTCAACGCTTGTTTGCAGCTAGGGTGTCCATGTAATTATCATTTCACCTCTTCTACTACACTGTTGGAAGTGAACTCACGCGATTGGCACGAAGACACATTCTGAATGTATCTTCGCGTCACGTATCCAAAGTGTTTACTATTTATGTTGAAAATACCTGAAATATCTATAATATGGAAATATGCCAGATAAGTCGATGTCGAATGTAGACCCAGTGCTACGTCGAAAAATAAAATATGTCGTGGTATTGTTGTGATGACGTAAAGATCAATTATTAGATAGTGTATGGCATATTAGCATATTGCAGCATATGCCAAATACATTCTAGTACTAAATTACTAAAAACCGACAGATATAATCTATATTCCTCAAAGACATGTTGGAACTGCGATAAAAGTTTTCTGCAGTCCCATGCTGCCAGCTACTAGGAACATCCATCAACGACAAGTGATGTGCACACAAAATACTTTAGTGTAAAGCATATGCTACATCAGGCGCAGCGAGGTTAGTTTATCCAGTGAACTAAAGAGAGGTTCAGTCAGGTCTGACCTGTGACTTTTGTTCCTCCCTGTGACAGAGTTTTAAGGTAGATAAGCAGGAGGGCCCATGATTTGGGACTGGCGCACCACGAAGTCAGAGGTATATCGTGCAGCAGGGAGTCAGCAGAAGGTAACAGTGAAAGCTGTAACGGACCGCGCCTCTCCCCGCTGTTAAAACATTCCTGACGTGTTTATCGACGCAATTAGGCGCGATCCTCCTGCGAGCCGGCGAAGGGAGCGGTGAAGGCGAACGTGGGGGCGGAGGGTGAGGTCGTGTCTGAGCCTCCCTTTAAGGCCGGCGCTGGAGGTCTCGCCCTTTACGTCGCATCAAGAGTGAAGGCTTTCTTTCCAGGAAGCCACGTGTATTGTTCAAGGCCCACTTCACAGTAAATGGATGTGTGAATATTGTGTACGATGAAAGTGGCTAACGATGAGAGAGGAGCGTTTCCCTTTGCTGGCTAGGGTCGTAGAGACCCCGACTTCTATTCCCGGCGACCACCTAGAATTTTCCTGTGGTAATAAGATTTGGAATGGGATCCTTGAGCCACGAGAGACCGAATCAAAAGCTACTTGCTTAAAACAGCAGCAAAAAACGAACAAAGTCGCCAATGTGGCGTCTATGCAAAAGTCCTACACCAGCCTGGGAGCCATAAGAGATCATTTACTTAATTAGCACGTAATCGTGGATAGATGAACATGCACAATCGCTGAGATAACTTGAGGTGAGTGTAATAGCGTTACGAGACCGCTTTTGCTCAAACAGTCGCGTAACGTATGCAAATTCGTAAGGAAATACGCAAATGACCGGAATATTTCACTGACGCTGAGCAATGTGATAAACAGCAGTACTATTAACAAGTTTGTTTGAGTGTCCATGCTCCGCAGGAAGCATAGAATTACTTGTTTTGTAAATAAAACCGCCTTTTCCTGCTGCCACTTCATTAATTGTCGATGATACGCAAATAGTAAACGGTTGTAAAAACACACTTGACCTCTTAGCAACAAATAATCCTCAGTTAATAACGCGTTTCTGTTGTATATTTAATGTCCGCTTTCTTGAATCCGCATATTTTACTAGTTCGCAATTTCTGATGAAATGACCGAACTTGACAAAAAAAGAAGTTTCAAATGGCTCTGAGCACTATGGGACTTAACATCTCAGATCATCAGTCCCATAGAACTTTGAACTACTTAACCCTAACTAACCTAAGGACATCACACGAATCCATGCCCAAGGCAGGATTCGAACCCGCGACCGTAGCAGTCGCGCGGTTCCAGACTCAAGCGCCTAGAACCGCTCGGCCACACCGGCCGGCCGAACTTGACACTTTGACTTTGTAACCGTTATTCCAATCGGGAGTCTGCGTAGTTCGGAGAGTGACACAGAAACCTAACTTTCATCTTTATCAGACTTCGCTTCGTAGTACGTTACCGAAACCCAACATAACATAATGCGTTTCTCACGCACCTTAACATTTCGCAGTGCAAAATTCCACGTCGTGGTTACACATTCGCGTGTCACAGAACGAAGGCTTTACGCAGTCATTTGGACAGTCCACAACGATCTTGAGGAATAACTGCTCTGTGGTCTGCCCAGGAACTTGTTGGCAGTCTAGCAGGAACCACTCTCTAGTAGCACAGGCCACCACCTCGCAACTGTCACAGCATTTGTCTACAGTCCACACTGCCCAGCTGGCTAGTAGCCGAGCTGTGGGAGTCAGCCTGCAGCTCTCCAGTGTTACGATCCGTAGCTATTGTAGCGTAGACGAAGAGCACCTGCGCGAAAACAGCAAAGGTGGTGCGTTCCTGTGCATACCCGGGCCAAACGGCGATCATCGCCGTTGATTTCCGTTATTGCTACGTATGTCTGACGAGTTCCTCATTTCTGGTGCTTTTGTTAACAACACTGCATTTCGAAACACGGTGGCGAAGGCGAAATCGAAATTTTAGCTAAAAGTACAGGTAAGTGAGAGTGAAGCACGACATACGGCGTTCTAAGGACTCTATTTCTATTTTCGTTACTGTTGCATAATACCAGAGGGAAGAATCCAACACTTCCTAAGTTGAAGAATCTGAAGGGGACTAATATTTCCTTTGCTATCCATTCTGATACTGCCGTTCTTTAAAATGAAAAGAGCGAGGTATAGGAATTACCTGAAAACTGATTGAGTTAAACTTCAAGTGGTTCATTTCATTTCTCACTCCAATTTCCCCAACAAAAATCACCTACTCAGTTCAAAGCAGCTGTTTACATTATCGTAACAAACTTATTTCTGGAGTTTTTTTTCCCCCTCCCCGACGCCCAGTATAAATGTCAACAGACTGAAAGGCATTCGCAATGAATAGTTACTTCATCTCGTTTCCAGAAATATCATGGGGTCGCTTAAGTCTCACTCACGGACACGGACTCAATGCACACTATATCGGCGCGCGAGGCAAGCTACACGACGAATTACTCACACATTCAGCTCAGAAACGTTCATTGCCGAACTCGGATCGATTTTCGCTACTACTAGACTATCAATACACTACTGGCCATTAAAATTGCCACACCACGAAGATGACGTGCTACAGTCGCGAAATTTAGCCGACAGGAAGAAGATGCTGTGATATGCAAATTATTAGCGTTTCAGAGCATTCAAAATGCTGACATGAGGAAAGCTTCCAACCGATTTCTCATACACAAACAGCAGTTAACCGGCGTTGCCTGGTGAAACGTTGTTGTGATGCCTCGTGTGAGGAGGAGAAATGCGTACCATCACGTTTCCGACTTTGATAAAGGTCGGATTGTAGCCTACCGCGATTGCGGTTTTACGTATCGCGACATTGTTGCTCGCGTTGGTCGAGATCTGATGACTGTTAGCAGAATATGGAGTCGGTGGGTTCAGGAGGGTAATACGGAACGCCGTGCTGGATCCCAACGGCCTCGCACTAGCAGACGAGATGACTGACATCTTATCCCTATGGCTGTAACGGATCGTGCAGCCACGTCTCGATCCCTGAGTCAACAGATGGGGACGTTTTGCAAGACAACCACCATCTGCACGAACAGTTCGACGACTTTTGCACCAGCATGGGCTATCAGCTCGGGGACCATGGCTGCGGTTACCCTTGAAGCTGCATCACAGACAGGAGCTCCTGCGATGGTGTACTCAACGACGAATCTGGGTGCACGAATGGCAAAACGTCATTTTTTCGGATGAATCCAGGTTCTCTTTACAGCACCATGATGGTCGCATCCGTGTTTGGCGACATCGCGGTAAACGCACATTGGAAGCGTGTATTCCTCATCGTCATACTGGCGTATCACACGGCGTGATGGTATGGGGTGTCATTGGTTAAACGTCTCGGTCACCTCTTGTTCGCGTTGACGGCACTTTGAACAGTGTTTCATATGTGTTACGACCCGTGGCTCTACCCTTCGTTCGATCCCTGCGAAACCCTACATTTCATCAAGATAATGCACAACCGCATGTTGCAGGTATTGTACGGTCCTTTTTGGATACATAAAATATTGGACTGCTGCTCTGGCCAGTACATTCTCTAGATCTCCCCCCAATTGAAAACGTCTGGTCAGTGGTTGCCGAGCAACTGGGTCGTCACAATACGAACGTCACTACTCTTGATGAACTGTGGTATCGTGTTGAAGCTGCATGGGCAGTTGTACCTGTACACGCCATCCAAGCTCTGTTTGACTCAATGCCCATGCGTATCAAGGCTGTTATTATGCCGGCGGTGGTTGTTCTGGGTACTGATTTCTCAGGATCTATTCACCCAAATTGCGCGAAATTGTAACCACAGGTCACTTCTAGTATAATATATTTGTCCAATGAATGCCCGTTTATCATCTGCATTTCTTCTCGGTGTAGCAATTTTAATGGCCAGTGGTGTAGTACACTCTATATAAGTGTCGCCAGCTTCGCTTTGAGGATCAACCGTACTGAAAAACACTCCTAATATTCAATGCCCTTTCCGCCATTGCTAGTCTGCTTTTGATGTCCTGCTTGTTGCGTTTGTCTTAGGCTATTTTACTGCCTAGGTAACAGAATATTTTAATTTCGTCTACTTCGTAACCATCAATCCTGATGTTAAGTTTCTCGCTATTCTCATTTGTACTACTTGGCATTACCTTCGACTTTCTACGATTTACTCTCAGTCCATACTCTGTACTCATTAGACTGTTCATTCTGTTCAGCAGATCATGTAATTCTTGTTCACTTCCACTCAGGATAGCAATGTCATCAGCGAATCGTATCATTGATATCAATTCACCTTCAATTTAATTCCACCCCTGAACCTTTCTTTTCATCATTGCTTCCTCGATGTACAGATTGAAGAGTAGGGGGGAAAGGCTACATCCTTGCCTTACACCCTTTTTAATACGAGCACTTCGCTCTTGGTCGTCCACTCTTATTATTGCCTCTCGCCTGTTGTACATATTGTATATGATACGTCCCTTCCTATAGCTTACCCCTACGTTTTTCAGAATTTCGAACATCTTGCACCATTTTACTTTGCAGAACGCTTTTTCCACGTCGAAAAATCCTATGAACGTGTCTTGATTTTTCTTTGGTGTTGCTTCCAGCTTTTACCAACGGAAATTAGGACTCATATGTCCAGGCCACGTTTTTCCAGTCGTTTAGGGTCCAGTTTATACGGTTATGAGCCCAGAGAGGCGATGTACTGTTAGCGAAGGCATGCGCATCGGTCGAATGCTGAACTCAAAACGCCGAATTTCTCCGCACTGCCCTAACGGATCCATTCGCCGTGCATCCCACATTTATTTCTGCGGTTAATTCACACAGTGTTGCTTGTCAGTTTTGTCATTAAGTAAATGCCGTCGACGGCTGTGTCGTCCGTGGTAAGAGGTAATGCCTGAAATGTGGTTTTCGCCGCACTCTGTTGATAGTGTGGATCACGGGACTGATGACATTGCCCTTTAGTTCCATAATCCCCCACAATCAATTAATCAATCTCGGAGTATTTAATGTCATAACGATTTTCGAAATGGAATGTCCCATGCGTATAACTCCAACTACCATTCCGCGTTCAAAGTCTTAATTCCCGTCATGCGGCTATATTCACGTCGGAAGCCCCTCCGTATGAATCACCTGAGTATAAATGACAGCTCCGCAAGTGCACTCTCGTGTTGTAACTTGTGTACGCGATAGCACCGCCATTTGAATATGTGGATATCGCTATCCAATGACTTTTGTCATCTTATTGTATAGCTTTGCGGCATCATAGGGAAATATAAACATCCGTTGTCTCGACACTGTACTGAAAATCAGCCGGAGTCGTTGGTCATTCGTACCTCCCGATTTTGAAACTGAATCTCGATTTTTCGTTTTTGGAACTTGGTAGATTACATTTTTTATTAGGACAGAAACAGTAGCCACATTAAAACATCTCGTTAATACCGTGCATCATTGCCTCTAACCTTGGTAAAGGAATTCTGCGAGGTTGAGAGCCCACATGTTTCTTCGGGGGTGCCATATCCATCTACAGCAAGACACTGACGTTCACAGCTTGCAGCGACACCATTTTGAGAAAGTCTGATTTCTCTGTTTTTCCACTGGAACATGTAACCCCGAACCTGTCTGTGATTAAGAACGTGTGATTTATGGGACCAGTTGAAGTGCGACAGTGGTCAGACGAGAAACATATGCGTACAGTCCTTTGAGCAAGACAGTTGTCGTTTTGTAAGAACATAGTATCTATTGCATATTCGGCGTGAAGATCTAGAAGAAATGGCAACACTTCGTCACCCAAAATGTAGAAGTAAACACCCTGTTCATATATATGAAGATGGTATCTGTTTTTTTTTAACATGTAGAAAGAACAGACACTATATATATAAGGCTCACCGGCCATTTGAGCATCTTCTTCTGTGCGGATGCACAAACAGTGCCCGAACACTTCCGGGAATCGACAGTAAATCCGCGAGTAATGAGTATAATGGGCAGGGGCACTATGAAGCCGATCGTGGTGGCCGAGCGGTTCTAGGCGCTTCAGCCCGTACGGCGCTACTGCTACGGTCGCAGGCTCGAATCCTACCTCGGGCATGGATGTGTGTGATGTCCTTAGGTTGTAGTTCGAAGTCTAGGGGACTGATGACCTCAGATGTTAAGTCCCATAGTGCTTAGAGCCATTTGAACCTTTTTGTTGTTGTTGCAGATAGTATAATTGATTCGGAATATGGTGGGCATGTACTGGGAAGTCAAGGACGGCCGGCAATATTTCTTTGAGATAAGAACGATAACAACTGTTAGTCGCGCCATTTTGTTTCGTACGGTTCAACAGGCATCGAGCGAGGTACCGCAGTGATTAGCACACTGTACGCGCATTCGAGATGATGATGGTTCAAACCAACGTCCAGCCATCCTGATTTCGATTTTCCGTGATTTCCCTAAATCGCTTAAGACAAATGCTGGGATGGTTCCTTCGAAAGGGCACGGTCTGTTTCCTTCCCTGATACGAGTTTGTACTCTGATGACCTCGGGACGTTAAACACTAATATCTTCTCCGAAACGAGGCGTTCTGCAGATTATAGTACGCAGAGCGGCACGTTATTTTACTGCTTGTTTCATTGTCTGAATTCTTGTATGAACTGAGAAACTGAAACAAGTTTGAACGATATCCTTTCTTATGGCATTCGAAAGCTCTTGGAAACACGAGTGTAGTGATGCAATGCTTGGTAATGGAGTTCAAGACTTTCGTAGGAAATTTCTGTGAGTTATAAGAGTCGAGGGACATAAAAAGGAAGAAGTGGTTGGGAAGGGAGTAAGTCAGGGTTGTAGCAAGAAGTAAAGGAAACAAAAAAATATTTGAAGTAAGAATTAAAATCCATGGAGAAGAAATAAAAACTTTGAGGTTCGCCGATGAGATTGTAATTCTGTCAGAGTCAGCAAAGGACCCGGAAAAGTAGGTGAACGGAATTAATAGTGCCTTGAAAGGAGGATATGAGATGAACGTCAACAAAAGCAGAACGGGGATAATGAAATGTAGTCGAATTAAGTCGAGTGATGCTGAGGGGATTAGATTAGGAAATGAGATACTGAAAATAGCAAAGGAGTTTTGCTATTTTGGGAGCGAAATAACTGCTGATCGTCGAAGTAGAGGTGATATAAAATGTAGACTGGCAATGGCAAGGAAAGCGTTTCTGAAGAAGAGAAATTTGTTAACATCGAGTATTGATTTAAGTGTCAGGAAGTCGTTTCTGAAAGTATTTGTATGGAAGTGAAACATGGACGATAAATAGTTCGGAAAAGAAGAGAACAGAAGCTTTCGAAATGTGGTGCTACAGAAGAATGCTGACGATTAGATGGGTAGATCACATAAAAAATGAGTAGGTACTCAATAGAATTGGAGACAACAGAAATTTGTGGCGCAATGTGACTTGAAGAAGGGGTCTGTGGGTAGGGCATTTTCTGAGACATCAGCGGATCACCAATTTAGTGTTGGAGGGCAGCGTGAAGGGTAAAAATCGTAGAGGGAGACCAAGAGATGAATACACTAAGCAGAGTCAGAAGGATGTAGGTTCCAGTAGGTACTGGGAGATGAAGCAGCTTTCACAGGATAGAGTAGCATGGAGAGCTGCATCAAACCAATCACTGGACTGAAGACCACAACAACAGTTCTACCGTTATCAAAAATAGCACGCAATAGAGTAAAGGGTAGTTGGTATTAAATGTCTGGAGCGCAGCGTTGTATGTAATGAGAACTTCGATCATGGGAGAACTGCAGATGTTTGGAAAGTGGTGTTACGACAGAGAGCTGAAGTTGGCAGATTGTAGCTCACCCCTTCTCTCTCAGCCACGCGAAGTCGCACCTGTGCCATGGTCACGAACTGTGCGCCCTTACGGCGCACGCGAGCCCGCGGAAATAATTGCACTGCTGTCGGCTAAAGAGCTCTTAATCGGAGCGCTT
This sequence comes from Schistocerca gregaria, assembly GCF_023897955.1. Classification (NCBI taxonomy): domain Eukaryota; kingdom Metazoa; phylum Arthropoda; class Insecta; order Orthoptera; family Acrididae; genus Schistocerca; species Schistocerca gregaria. The sequence goes on along the minus strand of NC_064920.1, from coordinate 199,744,827 downwards.
GGGTCAGCTCGACGCACTACTGCATTAGCAAAACAAACGTTTCTTAAAAGACCGCCAGCCTCGATCTGACCCATGAGACAACGCTACGAAGTCACCAAGCCCTGATACTGGGGCTCGCTGCCCGTAGCAATATGATGGGTCTCGGAGACCCCACTAATCAACTGGAAATGTACAGCACTAGGAGTCTTTGTTTTCCTTGTATAAGTTACTACCAGTAGCTTCTGATGTCTTCGCTAATCTCACCAAATGATGAGGTATAGTATCATTAGGAAACATGTATAAGAAACGTGGAATCTTGTACGAGGATGAGTCAAATGAAAACCTTAAATATTTAAAAAGATATTATTTATTGTGTTGAAGTAGTACAAAGCTGTATCACTTTTCAACATAATCTCCCCCACGCTCAATGTAAGTCCTCCAGCGCTTACAAAGCGCATAAATTTCTCCAGAAAAAAATTCTTCTGGTAGTCCGCGCAACCACTCATGCACCCCGTGGCCTACCTCTTCATCAGAACGGAACTTCTTTCCTCCCAGTGCGTCTTTGAGTGGTCCAAACATACGGAAATCACTTAGTGCAAGGTCTGGTGAGGATGGAGGATGACGAAGACGCTCAGAGTGCAGGTCTGCGATTGTTGCAACTGTTGTACGGGCAGTGTGGGGCCCTTGCATTGTTGTGTTGTAAAAGGACATCTGCTGACAGCAATCCCCGTTGCTTTGATTTGATTGCAGGCTGCAGATGATTTTTTTAGGAGATCTGTGTATGATGCTCTGGTGACAGTGGTCCCTCTAGGCAAGTAATGCTCCAAAATGACGCCTTTTTCGTCCCAAAAGAGAATCAGCATAAACTTCCCTGCTAATGGTTGTGTTCGAAACTTCTTTGGTTTTGGTGATGAGGAATGGCGCCATTCCTTGCTTGTTCTCTTCGTTTCCGGTTGGTGGAAGTGAACCCAGGTTCCGTCTCCAGTAGCAATTCTTGCAAGGAAGCCTTCACCTTCTCGTTAAAAGCGCCGAAGAAGATCTTTACAAGCATCAACACGTCGTTCTCTCATTTTAGGAGTCAGCTGTCGTGACTCCCATCTTGCAGACATTTTGTGAAACTGGTGCACATCTTGCTCAATGTGGTGTGCTGATCCATGACTAATCTGTAAACATGGTGCGATGTCATTCAGTGTCACTCGGTGGTTTTCCTTCACTATGGCTTTAGCTGCTCCATTGCTCTGTGGAGTGACAACTCGGTGTGCCTGACCTGGACGAGGAGCATCTTCCACTGAAGCCACAGCATTTGCGAACTTCCTAATCCATTCATAGACTCGCTGCTGTGACAAACGTGCATCACCGTACTGAACCTTCATTCGTCGATGAATTTCAATAGGTTTCACACCTTCACTACGCAAAAATCGAATAACAGAACGCTGTTCTTCCCTGCTGCAAGTCGCAAGTGGGGCGGCCATCTTCATACTGACAGTGCGACGGCATGTGTGCATCTGCACTATGCTGTCACCTACAGGCCATTCTGCACGCTGTTTGTAGCACGCATACCAACTTGCAGGATAACGGCGCGAAATTGTGATTTGTTATTACAAATTCAAGGTTTTCATTTGTCTGATCCTCGTAATTGAAGACGTTGATGTGTAAAAGTGTCTAGGGGAGACACTTTTTTCACGTCTCGTCCTCTCCCTTATGAAGCCTAGCGGGCTTTTTGAAGGCAAGCATACCCACCCTTTCAGCCATGGAGTACAGAGGGTAGATGGTTTTTATTTAGTATGGCTCTCGGCAGTGCACTGGTCAGCTAATTGGGTTTCACATACCCTGAAATAGTAGTACGGTTTTCTGTTCAAGGGGCTTTTGTGGACAGCTCCAGCATTCTCCTTAATACCAGGGAAGAAAAAATTGACCGATTCGTGGTCGTCATACTATAGATGACGGCGATGATCATCATCATCATCATCATCATCATCATCATGGACTGAAAAAAAATAATACACTTAACCTAATGCTGACTTATAAAAAGTAACTGAATGAAGCATTATGCCAAAAGAGGCTATCTCGCACACTCTACGTTACCGAAGAAATCAATACCCTAGACTGCAGTTTTATAGTATAGTAACCATTACATTTCGGATTATAAGTGGACAATGAAAGGAGACACTGCCAAAGTGGGGATATACAGATGGTGGACAAAAATATGGAAACACTAAAAAACCATTACCAATTCTCATACGGTGTAGGAATTCCGTTGGAATTCAAGATGGTTTCCAGTCGTCTCGCAAAGGGTATACATAGGTACTATATGATTTACTAGGGAATCTTACAGCATTCTTCGTGCAAAATTGTGTCAAGTTCAGATAATTAGGGTAGAGATGCATCGCGATCATTATTCTTCTCTCCAGAGTAGATAAGGAAGGCTCAATAACAGTGAAATCTGGCGACTGTGACAGTCAGCTGAGACGCGACAATTCTTCATCCTGCTGTTTGCAAAACCATTCATGGTCGATGCGAGATTTGTGAACAGCGGCACTACCGTCCCACTGGTTCAAAATGGCTCTGATCACTATGGGACTCAACTTCTGAGGTCATCAGTCCCGTAGAACTTAGAACTACTTAAACATAACTAACCTAAGGACATCACACACATACATGCCCGGGAGAGGATTCGAACTTGGGACCGTAGCGGTCGCGCGGTTCCAGACTGTAACGCCTAGAACCGCTCGGCCATCCCACTGGAGAACACACATTCTATCATGGGACGGGCATCATCAGCCAGAATAGCGACATAATCTTTGGCAGTAATGCGACTTCGCAGAGTAACCACGGGGCTTCTTGGAGTACCACGACATGACTGCTAAAATCATCACCGAACCGTCTTCATATTTCACTATTGGGACGTAAACTTGTCCAGAAGTATAAAAACAGTGTGCAACAAGAGTTATCCGACCAAATGACATTCTTCCACTGCCACACAGACCAGGTTTTATGGCAATACGTTTTTGATTACGGGCATTGTCGTTGGTGAATGGTTTCGAAATTCAATTTCAGCTTACAATTCGCTGTTTATGGAGCTCCCTTCGTGAGTTTTTTGGTGACGACAGGTTTGGCGAGTCCGCATTCAGTTCTGCAGAAACTTTTGCATCTTTCGTGCTCCAGTTTTTCACCACAATCTTCTGTTTTTTTTTTTTGGACGTCATCGTAATATGCCGTTATGAGAACTGATCTTCGGGGAAAAAGCAATTACGAAACCTTGCACTAGACGATTACGTAGAACACGTTTTTAGTGGCGTGTTTTCTCATGTGGGTTTTTGCGGTAAATTGCACTGCTCGGCAGCGCGATTCTTCTAGGGAGAGCAGAGTTGGCCGGCGTGGCAGTGGGAGTCGCGGCACGCGTTCCGGCGAAGTGTTCACTTGTGGTGCAGTTTTACGTGGAAACAGCCTGAGCTGGCCGCTACCTGGAAATGTGCGGCGCGCCGGCGGTGGAGAATTCCGCGAGCCGAGCAGTCGACGCAAACAGCCGAAACACTTTATAGACGCGAGCGTGTTTCGAGGAAGCCAGAACATTCAAATCACGTGGCGAAACCAGATTACCTGCGAATTGTGCTGAAAGCATATTGCAGTAGAGTCGAATGACGTAAGCGGGAAGCAATAGTTCAGTAAGCGAGACAGGTTTCTTATTCTACGCCACGTGTTATACACCCTGAGCGTATGTCAATCAGTAAAGGAAAGCAATCTCAAATTTTGCAGAGGAATTACAGATTAGAGAGAGAGAGAGAGAGAGAGAGAGAGAGAGAGAATAAAACAAAAGTGAGGTTTGCCGGTAACAGTGCAATTCTGTCAGACAGATGAAGATAGATGTGCACTACTGGCCATTAAAATTGATACACCACGAAGATGGCGTGCTACAGACGCGAAATTTAAGCGACAGGAAGAAGATGCTGTGATTTGCAAATGAGTAACTTTTCAGAGCATTCACACAAGGTTGGCGCCGGTAGCGACACCTACAACGTGCTGACATGAGGAAAGTTTCCAACCGATTTCTCATACCAAACAGCAGTTGACCGGCGTTGCCTGGTGAAACGTCGTTTTGATGTCTCGTGTAAGGGGGAGAAATGCGTACCATCACGTTTCCCACTTTGATAAAGGTCGGATTGTAGCCTATCGCGATTGCGGTTTATCGTATCGCGACATTGCTGCTCGCGTTGGTCGAGATCCAATGACTGTTAGCAGAATATGGAATCGGTGGGTTCAGGAGGGTAGTACGGAATGCCGTGCTGGATCCAAACGGCCTCGTATCACTAGCAGTCGAGATGACAGGCATTTTATCCGCATGGCTGTAACGGATCGTGCAACCACGTCTCGATCCCTGAGTCAACAGATGGGGACGTTTTGCAAGACACCAACCATCTGCACGAACAGTTCGACGACGTTTGCAGCAGCATGGGCTATCAGCTCGGGGACCATGGCTGCTGTTAACCTTGACGCTGCATCACAGACATGAGCGCCTGCGATTGTGTACTCAACGACGAACCTGGGTGCACGAACGGCAAAACGTCATTTTTTCGGATGAATCCAGGTTTTGTTTACAGCACCATGATGGTCGCATCCGGGTTTGGCGACATCGCGGTAAACGCATATTGGAAGCGTGTATTCCTCATCGTCATACTGGCGTATCACACGGCGTGATGGTATGGGGTGTCATTGGTTAAACGTTTCGGTCACCTCTTGTTCGCATTGACGGCACTTTGAACAGTGGACGTTTATTTCATGTGTGTTACTACCCGTGGCTCTACCCTTCATCCGATCCATGCGAAACCCTACATTTCAGCAGGATAGTGCACAACCGCATGTTGCAGGTCCTGTACGGGCCTTTGTGGATACAGAAAAGGTTAGACTGCTGCCCTGGCCAGCACATTCTCTAGATCTCCCTCCAATTGAAAACGTCTTCTCAATGGTGGCCGAGCAACTGGCTCGTCACAATACGAAGGTAACTACTCTTGATGAACTGTGGTATCGTGTCGAAGCTGCATGGGCAGCTGTACCTGGACATGCCATCCAAGCTCTGTTGAACTCAATGCCCAGGTGTATCACGGCGGTTATTACGGTAAGAGGTGGTTGTTCTGGGTACTGATTTCTCAGGATCTATGCACCCAAATTGCGTGAAAATGTCTGTTCTAGTGTAATATATTTATCCAATGAATACCCGTTAACATCTGCACTACTTCTTGATGTAGCAATTTTAATGGCCAGTTGTGTAGATTAGTAGTTCAACCGGTTGGGTAGTGTCATCTTCTTCTTCTTCTTCTTCTTCTTCTTTCCCCTCCCTGCATAGTCGTTGCTCTGGCTGTTGAAAATACATTTGGTCTTTCCATCTATTGCTGGTCTTCCCATGCATCTTATTACTACGCAGAGTAAATTGCCATTGCTGACAATATCGACTCTTCCATTCGTAACAGATGGGATATCGACTTCTGCCTATTTTCTTCTACCTTTTCCTTTATATCAAAAGTTTTGAATTCCTTCGTAATAGAGAGGGTGGACAAAATAATACGAACACCTGACATACAATATGTATTCGTTATCAACGAGATGGACCACTATTGGCTTTGAGAACAGCTCTAATTTGTAGCGGAATAGATTCAACGGGTTGTTGTCGTATGCTTGTATCAAAAAGGCCGCCGATTGCTTCATCGATACTGGAACTGGAAATATGTTACTCATTCTCTGCTCTAAAACTCCCCGTATCTGTTCAGCGACATTGCCCGCTCTCTTCGTTTCCGGTCGGTGGAAGTGAACCCAGGTTCCGTCCCCAGTAACGATTCTTGCAAGGAAGCCATCACCTTCTCGTTCAGAGCGCCGAAGAAGTTCTTCACAAGCATCAACAGGTCGTTCTCTCATTTCAGGAGTAAGCTGCCGTGGCACCCGTCTTGCAGACATTTTGTGAAACTGGAGCACATCATGCACAATGTGGTGTGCTGACCCATGACTAATCTGTAAACATGCTGCAAAGTTATTCAGTGACACTCGGCGGTTTTCCTTCACTATGGCTTCAATTGCTGCGATGTTCTGTGGAGTCACAACGCGTTGTGCCTGACCTGGACGAGGAGCATCTTCCACTGAAGTCACACCATTTGCGAACTTCCTACTCCATTCCTAGACTTTCTACTGTGACAAACATGCATCGCCGTACTGAACATTGATTCATCGATGAATTTCAATAGGTTTCACACATTCACTACGCAAAAACCGAATAACAGAATGCTGTTCTTCCCAGGTGCAAGTCGCAAGTGGGGCGGCCATGTTTATACTGATACTGCGACGGTATGTGTGCATCTGCACTATGCTGCCACCTACAGGCCATTCTGCAACCTCTTTGTAGCACGCTTACCAGCTTACAGGATAATGGCGCGAAATTTCGATTTGTTACTACAAATTTCAGGTTTTCACTTGACTCACACTCGTATGTAATCTCTACAGATTTGCTATGCACCGTCGACCACGAAGGGGCAGCATGATCGAACTTCTGAAATATTCCTCACAGCCAAACTTGTACTGCGTCAAAGTGACGTGAAAGAGAATGTCTCAAATTCTTTTCTTGAGTTCATAATTGATGCTTATGATACTCTGTAGGACATCATCTGCCTTGGTACTAGATATGTAGGTGTAGTGTTCTTTTCTATATGTCCATTAGATGCCAAAGACAAAACAAGAGTAACGACATACTCACAGTATTTCTTCATTGTTCACTATGTTTTCTCAATCTACAAGTATGTTGGGTGAGTAGAAAGTTTCTCTGAGAAGAATCTGAAATTTCCACTTCCATGTCTTAATTTTCGCTTTCTCGGGTGCTGCTCCTTGTTGGGGCCCATAACTAGTCAAGTCTTCGCCTTTGCGTGTGTGATGCTATTATTCATTGAGTGCGCTTCCACTGACTGGCAAAAGCTTCTCTCGCACTCCGCGCCAACACACTTATATACGAAGTTAACAGAAATTTAAAATTTCAGTTGATTTCTCGTCCTTTCTCTTATTTAAGATAACTTTATTTCGTTTCCACTTCAATGTCTTATTTATAAGATAGCTACTTACAAAGTTTGTCATTCCGTGTCAGAACCAACTATTCGCTGACAACGCGGCATTTAGGTGAGAAGCACGTAGCCATAACCTGTTCATTGTGCGAGGACTCCAGGACACCAGTGCCGTCCCCATTGAACCTGAGAGCCCCATTGTGCTCGCAAGAAAACTGGCGGCAGGTGGCCCGCGAACAACGTACACACTAATAATTTTTTGTTGACACTCTTCCATTGGCCCTTGTTTGCATACAACAACAATAATATGAGTTGTGGGTCTGCCTTGATACAAACACACTTTTGTTATTTACGTATGTATTTTTTCCCAAACTAGTTTCAGCGACAGTTATCGCCATCATAAGTCGCTCTTTGATTCTAAAACATGCAGAAATAGCATACATATGAAACATTTTAGAACATTATTACATGTGTCCTGTTTGGTTCCAAATATTGTTTTCTGTGAATCATTTCGTAATACCGTATATTTACTACACGTCACAGCATGGTTTACGAACTCTTGCCTCTGTTTCCGACATATTTTCTGCGTTTTTTTTGCCGTTTTTCTAGGCGTGCGTCGTGTCATCTGCAGCTTTATGAGTGGCTATTAGTAAACAAATACAAAAACGTGAACTTAAGTATGTCAACGTTATACGATTGGGACTGCGGTAGTATTGTGGATACAGTTTTGGTGTGTACTAGGCTGTTCCGTGTTTTGTCATGTATTCAAGCTCGTTGGCCGGCTTGCAGCTACTTCCACACACAAAAACATAACTTCCGCACCTTGTTCGTAAGCCAGACATTACACCATCATGCTGTACGCGCGTGTCACGAGAAATGTTTCGCATATTGCGAAAAGGTTTTGAATACTGTAGCGAAACTTCTGACGACTTTTGTTATGTCTAGAGTGACATTGTATTGTTGCAAAATGTTGTGTTTTCATGTGTTACGGTTTTCACTTACACTGCAGCCTTTTGTAGGCAATAAGTTTCTTGTACTGACAGTTATCGAGATAAACTGTTGATGTGTTTCAGGATGTGTAGATCACTTTCGATATTAGTTTAAGGCAAAAAACCTAATCGACGAAAACGCATCACTTTGCAACAACACACTTTTTACCACTCTAAGAGAAGTGACACACACACACACACACACACACACACACACACAGAGGGACATCTTCGCAATAGTGATGCATTGTCGCGACGCGCGCAATCAGCAAGATGGAGTAAAGTTTTGGATTACTCTCAAAGTACGAAAGTTCTTTCTGTGTCGAAAAGCAGCTGCAAGCCGTCCAACGAACGTGAGTACGTGCCGAAACTGTATCCACAAAACTACCGCAGTCCCAGTTAAATAACGTTGACATACATAAGTTCAGGTTTTTGTGTTCATTTTCTAACAGCCACTCATACAGCTGCAGATGACATGATGCATGTCGAGAAAAGCGCAAAAAAGTCAAGAGAATACGCCGGAAACAGGTTAACAGTTGTAAACCCATGCTGTGACGTGTAGTAAATAAGGTATTACGAAATTATTCACAAAATATATATGACGGTAGTATCTGTTCCTGAAAGAACAGTTACCGTTGATGACCATGCAGCTTTGCTCGAAATGAAATGAAAATTAAATGGACACCCTAGCTGCAAACCGGCGTTGATATACTTCATTGAGGACATGTTGAAAACGTGTGCCCCGACCGGGGCTCGAACTCGGGAGATAGAGCGTCTGCCATGTAAGCAGGAGATCGCTGGTTCGAGTCTCGGTCGGAGCACACATTTTCAACATGTCCCCAATGAAGTAAATCAACGCGGGTTTGCAGCTAGGGTGTGTCTTTATAATTTTATTTTATTCACAAAAAACAATATTTGGTACCAAACAATACACATGTAATGTCGTCTTACAATGTTCCATAAGTCTGCTATTTCTGCATGTTTTAGAATCAAAGAACCCACTGATGATGGCGATATTTGTCGCTGAAAGTACTTTCGGAATAAATAAATAACGAAAGTGTTTTTGCATAAAAGCGGACCCACAGTTGCATACCGTTGTTAACGCACACACCTCTGAGCGACAGGTCACTTTGCACCATATTGTAGTTCTGTAAATTTTTATGCCCCAGTCAGATTAATCAACTGCCGTTCATTGCTCGGTGATGTATTTCCGTGTAACGTAGCAAACAGTCTCGTTCCGCCGTACATCCCGACCCGCTACGAAGCAATGCCGGCGTTCGCTACTCTGCCATTCAGAGAGGCCACCATTGAGAGAGGGAGTGTGTGGCACGTGCTGCTGGCACACGCCCACTGGCAGACGGGCAGTCCGCATTCATTATTCGTCTTCCCTACCTGCCTAACGAGAACAAGTGACTGTCTCGCCTGTCAAAAGCAGGTGTGAAACAAGCGCTTCCTGCAACCAGACAGCGGCGCCGCAGCTTCCGGCCGGCCAGGTTCTCATTTCGCCACTGGGTGCAGCGGAAGGACGGACAGAGCAGTCAGTGCCCGGCTGCCTCCCTGCTGCAATCCTTCCTTCCTTAATGCCCGCGCCGCCAGCAGCTGAGTGTGCCGCCGGCCGTGGCGCTCGTCTTTTGTTCCGCGCTTTCCTCTGACCGGCTCAGCAGCGCCTCGCCCGCCAGACACAGTAATTAAAACAGTCCGCCCCACTCCACACCGACACACCCTCCCCTCCCCACCCCACCCCACCACACCCCACCTGCTACAGGCCTAGCAGTGTCGGCGCGAGAGGAATTGTCAAAGCCCGCAGCGAGCCAGCTCACCTACCCAGCACTCAGCTGATTCGCTCCCGCCTTTCACTACCAGCCGGCAGATGCTCGCTGCACGGGAAAAGATTCTCCTCGCTACTTGTACTGTCAGTTCCCCCTTTAATGTTTTACAGAGTTAGCCAATATTTCAGAACGCACGTTCTTTGCATGGAGAATACAGCCAAGAAGTCCTATGCGTTTGAACTGATTCTATTAATATGCGCATGCGCATGCGCGGGTGACATGTCACGTGGTGTCGTGCTCGAAATTAGTTACTTTATCCACAGCAGGTTGAGACTTGATTTGTTTTATCAAAACAACAGCAATGTTGCTGTTGCCGCTTTCATTATCGAAGCATTAAAGGAATACGGGGAGGTCGCCTCTTACTGCACTTGTTTTCAAGAACATAATTTACAGTTTGTACAGAACACAGATGGCAGTTATAAGAGTCGAGGGACATGAAAGGGAAGTAGTGGTTGGGAAGGGAGTGAGACAGAGTTGTAGTCTCTCCCCGATGTTATTCAATCTGTATTTTGAGCAAGCAGTAAAGGAAACAAAAGAAAAATTCGGAGTAGGTATTAAAATCCATGGAGAAGAAATAAAAACTTTGAGGTTCGCCGATGACACCGTAATTCTGTTAGAGACAGCAAAGGACTTGGAACAGCAGTTGAACGGAATGGATAGTGTCTTGAAAGGAGGATATAAGATGAACATCAACAAAAGCAAAACGAAGATAATGGAATGTAGTCGAATTAAGTCGGGTGATGCTGAGGGAATTACATTAGGACACTTAAAGCAGTAAAGTTGATTTGCTATTTGGGGGGGGGGGGGCAAAATAACTGATGATCGTCGAAGTAGAGAGGATATAAAATGTAGACTGGCAATGGCAAGGAAAGCGTTTCCGAAGAAGAGAAATTTGTTAACATCGAGTATTGATTTAAGTGTCAGGAAGTCGTTTTTGATAGTATTTGTATGGAGGGTAGCCATGTATGGAAGTGAAACACGGACAATAACTAGTTTGGACAAGACGAGAATAAAAGCTTTCTAAATGTGGTGCTACAGAAGAATGCTGCAGATTAGATGGGTAGATCATATAACTAATGAGGAGGTATTGAATAGGATTGGGGAGAAGAGACGTTTGTGGCACAACTTGACTAGAAGAAGGTAGGACATGTTCTGAGGCATCAAGGGATCACCCATTTAGTATTGGAGGACAACGTGGAGGGTAAAAATCCTAAAGGGAGACTAAGAGGTGAATACACTAAGCAGATTCAGAAGGATGTGGGTTGCAGTGGGTTCTGGGAGATGAAGGAGCTTGCACAGGATAGAGGAGCATGGAGAGCTACATCAAACCAGTCTGAGGACTGAAGCCCACAACAACAACTACAACAACAACACCAACAACAACAACAATTCCGAAGTTCGAATTAACTAGCGTTTTTGAATTTTTCCTGTGAGAGGCAGACGGTCAATTGCGCCATAAATTATTAAGAAATACTGTTGCCACGGCTGAGAGTGCTGGACGCAATTTACTACACTACTGGCTATTAAAATTGCTACACCACGACGATGACGTGCTACAGACGCGAAATTTCACCGACAGGAAGAAGATGCTGTGATATGCAAATGATTAGCTTTCAGAGCATTCACGCAAGGTTCGCGCCGGTGGCGACACCTACAACGTGCTGACATGAGGAAGGTTTCCAACACAATTTCTCATACACAAACAGCAGTTGACCGGCGTTGCCTGGTGAAACGTTGTTGTGATGCCTCGTGTAAGGAGGAGAAATGCGTACCATCACGTTTCCGACTTTGCTAAAGGTCAGATTGTAGCCTATCGCGATTGCGGTTCAATCGCAACGTTGCTGCTCGCGTTGGTCGAGATCCAATGATTGTTAGCAGAATATGGAATCGGTGGGTTCAGGAGGATAATACGGAACGCCGTGCTGGATCCCAACGGCCTCGTATCACTAGCAGTCGAATGACAGGCATCTTATCCGCATGGCTGTAACGGATCGTGCAGCCACGTCTCGATCCCTGAGTCAACAGATGGGGACGTTTGCAAGACAACAACCATCTGCACGAACAGTTCGACGACGTTTGCAGCAGCATGGACAATCTGCTCGGTGACCATGGCTGCGGTTACCATTGACGCTGCATCACAGACAGGAGCGCCTGCTATGGTGTACTCAACGACGAACCTGGGTGCACGAATGGCAAAACGTCAATTTTTCGTTTCTGTTTACAGAATCATCATGGTCGCATCCGTGTTCTGCGACATCGCGGTAAACGCACATTGGAAACATGTATTCGTCATCGCCATACTGGCGTATAACCCGGCGTGATGGTATGGGGTGCCATTGGTTACACGTCTTGGTCACCCTTGTCACCCTTGTTCGCATTGACGGCAATTTGAACAGTGGACCTTACATTTCAGATGTGTTACGACCCGTGGCTCTACCCTTCATCCGATCCATGCGAAACCCTACATTTCAGCAGGATAATGGACGAACGCATGTTGCAAGTCCTGTACGGGCCTTTCTGGATACGGAAAATGTTCGACTGCTGCCCTGACCAGCACATTCCCCAGATCTCTCACCAATAAAAACGTCTGCAAAATTGTGGCCGAGCAACTGGTTCGTCACAATACGCGAGTCACTCCTCTGTGCTATCGTGTTGAAGCTGCATGGGCAGCTGTACTGTACACGCCATCCAAGCTCTGTTTGACTCAATGCCTAGGGGTATGAAGGCCGTTATTACGGCCAGAGGTGGTTGTTCTGGGTACTGATATCTCAGGATCTATGCACCCAAATTGCGTGAAAATGTAATCACATGTCAGTTGTTGTATAATATGTTTGTCCAATGAATACCCGTTGATCATCTACATTTCTTCTTGGTGTAGCAATTTTAATGGCCAGTAGTGTGTCTGCAAGCAGGGGGGAAAAGTCGGTCGTATCATTGTAAAAGTATCATCCTGCCACAGCGCACGATGCAAGGAAAAGGCGGAAAAAATAAAGTTGATAACTGTACAGGGATATGGACCCGAGACCTACCGAATGAGAGCCAATAGCCTTACCCTCTCACCCCAGACAGATTTACCGACGAGGTTTGGATGTGTGGGATCCGGGAGGAATGTGCTTGTGAGTTAATCACTTACCAGTCTGGATAGTGCTAGCAAATTCGTTTAGATTCTGATGTGCAGAACTTAAACATAGAAAGAAGACGATACCCTGTCCGGAATGAGCTGCTTCTTATTCTGACGGCACTACCTCTGTTCCCTCTCCCTTCGTGATCCCTTTTGGCACTGTCAGTCAGCATAGAACATACGAGACAGGCACCGTTTGCGGTTTCCACTGCCGCGAACACCATTTGATCGTCACGAAAACGCAACCACGCACGCTTCTTGGCTCAAGTGCGGGAGGCAGGGCATTACGTGTGAGAAGCGGGTGACAGGTTGTGGTACGGGACAACACACTCTGAGTTGCAGCAACGTGCTCCGAACCGAGTCCCATTTGGCACTTAACGCGACCGTTCCGTTAACGCTAGGCTGCTGGGACAAACAGCGCGGGCAGGTCGTTGGCCCGCGAGGCGGAACAGTCACGATGAGTTATGGCGTACTGGGCGCTCTGCCGGCAGTGTGGCAGCTCCGTGCACGCCATTGCGGTGTATGAACTCTGTGTGTGCACACGCACACACACATGCGCTCGCGCTGGCCTTCCTGTTTGCCTCGGAAAACAGTATAGGCACTAGACGGCCTGTCGGTTGTCAGCGCCGTGCGTCACTTATCTACATTTAGTTTCATATACTGTGCGAGTCACCTCATGATGTGTGGCGGAGGGTACGTCTCGTAACATTAAGGCGAGGTTTACTATATTTTGGTTCGAAAAAATAGATTTTTTTAAAAAAATTGCGTAGTTGGATCCGTAAAAGTGTTTAGAATCCACCCCTGAAACGGTTTTTCCGAAAACGGAACGGAAATGTTTGTTATTCGCCGTTGAATACAAAAAATGACCTGCCTGAAATCGGCCTTTTTCACGCGCCATTATTTATTCTTCCAGAAGACGAGTTATTGTACTGGTGATTGAGAGGGAACACACAAAATTCTAATGAAAGTTTGAACGCGTGTGTTTGGAAGTTAAGACGAAATAAATCTCGGGTGAACAGCCTGGTATGAGTGTGCATAGGACACAATATTTCGCCAGTCGACCACGTTGCTACCATCAGGTGAGCTGATGTACTGACCGGCGGTGGGCCGGCGTCTGTATATACAGGGTGTTATAAAAGGTACGGCCAAACTTTCAGGAAACATTCCTCACACACAAAGAAAGAAAATATGTTATATGTTATGTGGACATGTGTCCCGAAACGCTTACTTTCCATGTTAGAGCTCATTTTATTACTTCTCTTCAAATCACATTAATCATGGAATGGAAACACACAGCAACAGAACGTACCAGCGTCACTTCAAACACTTCGTTACAGGAAATGTTCAAAATGTCCTCCGTTAGCGAGGATACATGCATCCACCCTCCGTCGCATGGAATCCCTGATGCGCTGATGCAACCCTGGAGCATGGCGTATTGTATCACAGCCGTCCACAATACAAGCACGAAGAGTCTCCACATTTGGTACTGGGGTTGCGTAGACAAGAGCTTTCAAATGCCCCCATAAATGAAAGTGAAGAGGGTTGAGGTCAGGAGAGCCTGGAGGCCATGGAATTTGCCCGCCTCTACCAATCCATCTGTTGTTTAGAAGCGTACGAACACTTCGACTGAAATGTGCAGGAACTCCATCGTGCACGAACCACATGTTGTGTCGTACTTGTAAAGTCACATGTTCTAGCAGCACAGGTAGAGTATCCCGTATGAAATCATGATAACGTGCTCCATTGAGCGTAGGTGAAAGAACATTGGGCCCAATCAAGTCATCACCAACAATGCCTGCCCAAACGTTCACAGAAACTCTGTGTTGATGACGTGATTGCACAATTGCGTGCGGATTCTCGTCAGCCCACACATGTTGATTGTGAAAATTTACAGTTTGATCACGTTGGAATGAAGCCTCATTCGTAAAGAGAACATTTGCACTGAAATGAGGATTGACACATTGTTGGATGAACCATTCGCAGAAGTGCACCCGTGTAAGCCAATCAGCTGCTGATAGTGCGAGCACACGCTGTACATGGTACGGAAACTACTGGTTCTCCCGTAGCACTCTCCATACAGTGACGTGGTCAACGTTACCTTGTACAGCAGCAACTTCCCTGAAGCTGAGATTAGGGTTATCGTCAACTGCACGAACAATTGCCTCGTCCATTGCAGGTGGCCTCGTCGTTGTAGGTCTTCCCCAGTCGCGAGTCATAGGCTGGAATGTTCCGTGCTCCCTAAGACGCCGATCAATTGCTTCGAACGTCTTTCTGTCGGGACACCTTCGTTCTGGGAATCTGTCTCGATACAGACGTACCGCGCCACGGCTATTGCCCCGTGCTAATCCATACATCAAATGGGCATCTGCTAACTCCGCATTTGTAAACATTGCACTGACTACAAAACCACGTTCGTGATGAACACTAACCTGTTGATGCTACATAGTGATGTGCTTGATGCTAGTTCTGTAGAGAAATAAGTCGCATGTCAACACAAGCACTGAAGTCAACATTACCTTCCTTCAATTGGGCCAACTGGCGGTGAATCGAGGAAGTACAGTACATACTGACGAAACTAAAATGAGCTCTAACGTGGAAATTAAGCGTTTCCGGACACATGTCCACATAACATGTTTTCTTTGTGTGTGAGGAATGTTTCCTGAAAGTTTGGCCGTACCTTTTTGTACCACCCTGTATATGATGGGACAATCCCCCTCTTGCTCCTCTCTCTGGCGCTTCCTATGAGTCGGTGCGGTCCGCGCCCCGCGCACGGTCCAGGTACAGCGTCCGTTCTCCCGCCGTCTGGGCGCTGCGTCCTAGGTCTTCTCCTCCAGGAGGATCTGCCGGCACCGCTCTCGTTATTCTTCCCTCCTCCCTCGAAGTCGGTACACCCTGGGAAATATTCTTTTTCTTCTTAATCCGGCTGATCGCAGGTTCCCACGCCGTGCTAAGGATGTAACCGCGATCACGATTTAGTTGTGGCTCCCTTACTCTGATCTATATGGCTTTTTTGATGACACAGTCCGAGTATTTGGAAATCCGTGTCAGGAGTTTGGTTTGGTCATAATCTATGCTGTGGAGTTCCTACAGGCAATGCTCAGCGATTGCCGTCTTACTGGGCTGTTGTTTGGAAGTTAGCTCCAAAGCATTTGCTTTCTGGTGCGAAGACTGTGGAGATTGCCACTTTCCTGGCAGTGAGCTGCTTCAACGGAGGGTATTCAGCAATTCTGAAGACCATGGCAGCGATGGACGTCATCCTGGGACTCTATTCGACGCAGTTCGCCAAGCATTCGGACGATCACCGGATTCAAGCGGCCGTAAAGCGCCTGTCACCGGCCGCATGAGCGGCTCTGCAGCAGCGCAGGATGGCCCAGATCGAGCAGAACGCCCTCTGTGAGGAAGAGGAAGGACTAGTTTATGGACCGGGAATAGCAGATTGAACGTGCGTCGCATAGTATTGCATTTGTATGAAGTCAAAACTTCAAACGCGTTTTTCTCGAAAGGACTTTTTTGTGTCGCGCGGTATCGTAACTTCAAACCTATTGAATCGATTGGCATGATTCTTTGTTTCTGACGAAGCTAGCTAAATTGTCTAGGAGTACCACTTTTATTCCGATCCATCGACTATTAATATTTTTATTTGGTCGACGAAGTCGAAAAATCAGTGAAAAAACCTATTTTTTTTCAAATGGTCGTCATTTTGTTTCCTGTAGTCCAAATAACCTAAGCAAGGTACAACTTCGATAGAATCTAATATATATTTCGCTAATGTAAACTCAGTTTTGATTTCAGACGAGCCGGCTGAGCTGTGACATATCGCGCGTGGAGGTCTACATCGAAATATTGTTTCGTTCCGACGGCACTTCAACCTTTGCTCTTCGACATTTCGAAAAAATTCCAGTTTGTAGAAGAAATATCAATAAACATTTTGACCAAATTTGACATTGATATCTGTAACACACCCCGAGAAAAAAATTCTCAAAGAACATGCTTTTTTTCGGGCCAAAGATATTAAACCTCCCATTAACTGATATCCTCCCTCGCCCCTTCTCCTCCCCTACACTGCTGCAACCGCGAATGCTTCGTGAGAAAAATGGCTGTCGGTAAGCCTCAGTTTTTCTCGTCGTAGTCAAAACGCGAGATCTATGTGGAAGAAAGTAATGTGTTGTCCGACACTACACGTCAAGTGCTTTCTCGAAATTTTGATAATAAAACTCTCCGTGGTGCACAAAACCTCTCTTGTAATATCTGCCAACTTAGTACGTTGAACATATCTGTAACTTTCTCTCGCCGACTAAACGATCCTTTGAGGAAACGCGCCGTTCTTCGTTGGATCCTCTCTATCTCATCTATCAGTCCTACCTGGATAAGGATCCCATGTTGATGAACAATATCAAAGACTCGGCGAACAAGCGCCTTTTAAGCCACTACAGACGTGTTCGAATTATTAGACTTCAGGCAATTTGCCAGAACTTTACATTTGTTACACATTTACATGGTTCAAATGGCTCTGAGCACTATGCGACGTAACTTCTGAGGTCATCAGTCGCCTAGAACTTAGAAGTAAATAAACCTAACTAACCTAAGGCATCACACACATCCATGCCTGAGGCAGGATTCGAACCTGCGACCGGAGCGGTCGTTCTTCTCCAGACTGTAGCGCTTAGAACCGCACGGCCACTCCGGCCGGCACACATTTACATCCACTTACAGTTTATATTTATACATTCAATACTTTCTGTGCATGCCTTTGTTCTTAATCAAAGTTTTCATCCTGTTTGGCATAGTTTTATGATCTTTTCACATGACATTTTAATATCATTGTCATGGTACCAGATTTCCTCTAGTTTCTCCGTGAGATCTTGTTTGGTGATTATTGTAAATTTCCTTATCCTCTGTTTCACAATAGCCCATTAATTTTCGATTGGGTTCATATCAGGACTACTCCCTGCCCAGGAACACTTTCAGTTGCTTTTCTTCCAAGTACTTGAAAACGATTTTAGCCTTGTGCCAAGATGCCCCAAAATGCATAAAAATGGCATCTTTATTACGAAACCACTCACTTAGTTGGGGCAAAAGTTCGTTTTCAAGGAGAAATCCAACAGTGGCCGGCTGAAGATCTGGAGACGAAATCCTGCAGGCAATAGTGAAGTGTCCCATTCACACAAGATAGTTTCTGCTTGGTTCTGTCTAGGGTTTGTTCTTCCGGCAGTGTTAGTTGTACGTTAAAAGTGATATTTAGCAGTACCGACAAGTATACAGATCGGGAATTGGCCGATTTGCTCTTCGCGTATGGGTTCACTGAACGCAGTGGAATAGACCGAGAATGACGTTACAGTGAGCTATTCCCTTAGCGGCGAAAAGTACTCCACAGTTCTTTCTCATGTGTCTGAGGCTTTTTGTGTTGTACGATTTGGCGATAGCATATTGCACGATTTTTCACTGCTGTGGAGGTATTTTCGTTGAAACGTAGGTAACATAGATAACAAAGCGAATAAACCGTAAGTACATCATTACTCTGTAACGGGCCAGCGGAAACCACTGTGTTCTTACAGGAAAATACTAAAAAAAAAAAAAAAAAAAAGCCCCTGGCCAGTCACCGAAATTTTGTCTGAGTTGGGGTTAATCTTGCGCAACTAGTTATGTGCTTTAAGCCCATATTCGGATGGACATTCATATGCGGCTTCACACAATTCTCCCGTATTATGATATTTAATAGTATATATGGGCATATTTACAATTCTATAGTTCTCACTTATAGTGAAATAGCCGTCCAATTACAATAACACAGATTGTTTTCTGTGCACCAAGTTCACTCGCGATATAGAGCAATACGACGTACGCGCTAACTAGCGTGTGTTACGGCTGCTACTGTTGTCATGTGAACTCTGGCGTCGTACTTGCCGTAACTGAGGACACTAAGACGGAAGCAGTATGCGTAACTTCCCGCGCTGTACTGCGGAACGAAAATAACAGGCAGACTTTCAGGAATCAATCCTCACACGACGGAAAAAAAACTGTATTTTCTTTCCCTTTTGTATCCAGACTGCTGTATTTACTGCTTATTCACAGTCTTGTGGCTTCAGAATCGGTAACAAAATAATTGGAAAGCATTAAATACGGGTTTTTGTGCGTAGAACGAAAGCTCCGCCAAGAAAATATTAACTGACATCCTTCTCTTCCTCGTGACTGCAAAGAAATATAGAAAACGAACGTGGGCGCTAAAACACTTAATTTGCGTATTAAAAATAATTTTCTACAACTTCTCACAGTACATTCACTATAAGGTGGCAGGAGCATACCGTGCCAGCACCTTCCATAAAATACACTATGTGATCAAAAGTATTCGGACACCCCAAAAACGTATGTTTTTCATACTAAGTCCATTTTAATGCCACCTACTGCCAGGTACTCCATATCTGCGACTTCAGTAGTCGTTCGTGACAGCAGAATGGTGCGCTTCGTGGAACTAAAGGACTTCGAACGTGGTCAGTTGGTTGGGTGCTCCCTCCTGCCGGAGGTTCGAATCCTGCCTTCGGCATGAGCCTGTCTGCTTGTTGCTTTTAGCGTAAGTTAGTTTAGCTTAGTTCAAGTAGTGTCTTAAGTATCGGTACCGATGACCTCAGCAGTTTGGTTCCTTAGGAATTCACACTCATTTGAACTTTTTTTGATTGGTGTCATTTGTCATACATCCTAAACATCCCAAGGTCCTCTGTTTCCGATGTGGTAGTGAAGTGGAAACGCGAAGGGACACGTACAGCACAAACGCGTACAGGCCGATCTCGTCAGTTGACTGACAGAGACTACCGACAGTTGAAAAGGGTTTGTAATGCGTAATAGGCAGACATGTGTCCAGACCATCCAAACTGCATCAGGATCCACTGCAAATACTATGACAGTTAGGCGGGAGGTGAGAAAGCTTGATTTTATGGTCAAGCGGCTGTCTCATAAGCCACACATTATGCCGGTAAATGCCAAACGACGCCTCGCTTGGTGTAAGGAGCGTAAACATTGGACGACTGAACGGTGGAAAAACTTTGCGTGGAGTGACGAATCACGGTACACAACGTGGAGATCTGATGGCAGGGTGGTGGGTATAGCAAATGCCCGGTGAACGTCATCTGCGAACATGTATAGTGCCAATAGTTAAATTGGGAGGCGGTGGTGCTATGGTGTAGTCGTATTTTTCATGGAGTGGGCTTGCAGCCCCTTGTTGTTTTGCATGGCTCTACCACAGCAAAGGCCTACATTGACGTTTCAAGCACCTTCTTGCTTCCCACTGTTGAAGAGCAACTCGGGTATGGCGATTGCATCTTTCAACACGGTCGAGCACCTGTTCATAATGCACGACCTGTGTTGTTACACAGCAATAACATCCCTGTAGTGAACTGGTGCGCAGAGAGTCCTGATGTGAGTCCTACAGAAGACCTTGGGTATCTTTCGGGACGCCGACTGCGTGCCAGGCCTCAGCGACCGACATCGACACCTCTCTTCAGTGCAGCACTCCGTGAAGAATGGGCTACCATTCCCCAAGAAACCTGCCCGTACCTTATTGAACGTATGCCTGCAAGAGCGGAAGCTGTCATCAGGGCTAAGGGTGGGACACCACCATACTGAATTCCAGTATTACCGATGGAGGGCGCCACGAACTTGGAAGTCATTTTCAGCCAGTTGTCCGGATACTTTTGATTACATAGTGTGTTAAATTTCCGCGCGTGTCACGTCTTGCAAAGTCGTAATTATTATCTCGCCGATTTTAGCACCATTTTCTTCCACCAAGGCTGAATGAAAGCCTGTACAATGCATAGATTCCCATACAAAGCTAAAAAACATAAAACATCTGCCATTGTGCCTGTCACAGCTAAATTGCTCAGTTTCGACGCGTACAAAAATGACTCGTTTTAGACCGTTTCTTTTCTTGTTCTCAGACGCTCGCAATATGTACAGTCAGCTGCATTTAAGTTAACCATAGCATCGGTTGCATCTTCGCTGTCATCAGAGCTGAAAACATGGATTTCTAGTGGCAGTTTTTAAACACTGAAGGCAGAAAAGGCCTTCGCCAGACTTTTAATAAACTTATAAGATGTACGATGAAATCTCGAATTGAACAACATTTATGAAACTATCTACAAATTAGGAATAAACAACGGATTTTACTTGACATTTGAAGGGACAGCCTACAATCAGGGACCTACATTATCTCACAATGAATTTTACAAGGAACTATGTTTAAGACCGGTTGCAGGGCGCATAATGTGGAACAATCTTCAGGCACCTTGATTAAAACATTTCTTACAGAATTACTGCAGTGGCAACATTCCCGACGACAAGTACCTGGATTCTTGTTATGTTGACTTATTGGAAAAAAAATCGGGGCTGCCATCGCAAATCACTTATATGGGTTTCCGGTCATCAGATAACACATGCTGTAGGCTCAAAAATGGTTCAAATGGCTCTGAGCACTAGTGCGACTTAACTTCTGAGGTCATCAGTCGCCTACAACTTAGAACTAATTAAAGCTAACTAACCTAAGGACATCATACACATCCATGCCCGAAGCAGGATTCGAACCTGCGACCGTAGCGGTCGCTCGGCTCCAGACTGTAGGGCCTAGAACCGCACGGCCACTCCGGCCGGCTGCTGTGGGCCGTTTCATCGCTAATCTAACTATGGGCAAGTTGGATTTTGAGGCTGCATCAAACCCTATTTATTTTATTGTAAACCGTTGGAGACAATAAGTAATTGAACAGTTGCTAGATTCATTAATGAAGGAATTCAGGTACAGTGGTTAAATGGCGTAGGGAGAAGAGAGGGTCCTATTGTCATAGGCAGATGCAGTTCCATAATCGTTGAAAACGAGGAAATTGCTTAATGCATTTCATCCTAACTTAGCGTGTGTTACATGTACGTCTCATGCGTTTCAACGAGTGGTAGAGACAGCCAGACATCATTTCCCAGAAATAAATACACCGATATCAGCAACGAAATGTGCTTATCGTGTACAACGCTATCATCAGCAGCTCCCTGATGATGTACGTCTGCCTCCGAAGCCAGTGATAACAAGGTGGGCAACTTGAATTGAAGCAGTGATCATCTACAGTAAGCAATTTTAAACTGTGAAGTCAGCGATGGAGAACTTTTCTCCTGATCCTGCATTGTCTGTGAGTGAACCCTTGCCAGCATTTAACAGTTCTAAAGTGCTCAGTTCAGTTTCACACATCGCAAGTCACTTCATCTGTCTTCCCGATAGTGTTAGAAACTGGAGACGTCAACTATGCCCCTCCAAGAGGTTATGGGAATAATGGAAGATGCAGTTCAGAAGATCGGTGTTGCACCAGTTGAAGTGAGAGGTGTAGTTTCTAGTAACCTCCAGTCTGAGCTGAATAAGAACCCTAGATACTCAAATCTTGTTAATTTGTCTCGATTATTTAATAGTAAAATTGTAGAAACTCCCAAGAATATTATTCGTAGCACAATTCCTCTGTATAAATAAACGCTGTTTACCTCTTGCGTCATTGAGCTACCCTTATCTATTTGTAAAACCATATTGTCAGACAGAAGACAGTACGTGGCGAAAGAAGATTGAGAAAAGTATTTTCTAATTAATCGTACATACGGTTCCAGTATGACTTAAATACTTGAATAAGAGGAGCATGTACTTCAGTACCTTGTAGAAGAAATGAACAGATAAAGAATAAACATAGATATTTGAGTAGCCTACTGTGAACTGACATTTTCTAGCCAAAAAAAAAAATGAAATTTTGTGTTTTACATATAATTACTTCATTCACACTTATTTACATATTACACTCATTTTGGGTACATATTTCTTAACTTGATATTGCATAAAATCCGGTCTCTAGTGATAACAAACGCGTTTTCACTGTAGAAACATGCCGGTCAGTGTTGGGAGTATGCGCGTGTGTGCTGCGGGTTGCAGACATTATGTTTGCAGGCGTCCGTTGTCAGGTTGCCGGTCCCACAGTTTTCCGATTAATTATAATTTGCTTGGGCGGACTCTGCATTTGACAAGATTCATTGTTACTGTGTGAAATCTTATTACTAGATCCTGCATGTTAAGCGGTTACTAAACTGATAATCTGATAATCATGTTGTGGATTACTGCTTGTTTGAACATTCACAAAACGCGAATTGCACCTTTTCTGGTTATCGCTACGTGTTCAGGTATTAACAATAGGCACTGTATTAAAACCTCTCTCTCTCTCTCTCTCTCTCTCTCTCTCTCTCTCTCTCTCTCTCTCTCTCTCTCTCTCTCTCTCTCTCCCCCTCACCTCCCTTTCTCTTACCCTCCCCCTTCCTCCGTGTGCTCCTTTATTATATCGGTGTGTGTGTGTGTGTGTGTGTGTGTGTGTATGTGTGTGTGTGTGTGTGTGTTTTTCACGGAACCATCAGCCTTTTTCTCTACAATTAGCCACATACTGTATGTTTGACATATTGTTTTTTGACTCCGTGTATGCGGCCAGATTGGTCCTTAGCAAAGGCTTAAAAACTGTTGTTGTACCGGTTATGATTTTCCTATTGTCACCGTAATTTCATAAACATTTGCTATATTAGCACGTTTCAAATTCGAAGAGAGTAAACTTCATTCTGTGTGTTCCATTGCTTGCCTTCAAATAACCGTGTAGAGAGATTTACTCCGAAAGCTAAAGTACTCCAGGTTTATCCGAAGATTTATCCTCTGTGTACCTACAAATCGCGTAGTGTCCTTTCTCACTAGAGCAATGGGTCCCAACGCTTCTGAGACTATTACCCCTGGTATGTCAGCCAATACTCCCAACGAAATTTAGCACCGAACTAAACTTCAAATGTTGTACTCCTATTCCTAAAATATTGAAAGATAAATGGCATTAGTTACCCCTTCAGACAAAGAGAAATTAAATGTTATAAGAGTGTTTTATTGAACTAAGACGTAATGATTCAATGAAGCGATTAATACTGGTCGTTTCCTACACTCAATTTCATCCTGTGCCGCGCCGGGTAGCCTCGCGGTCTGGGCGCTTTGCCACGGTCCGCGCGGTTCATCCCGTCGGAGGTTCGAGTCCTCCCTCTGGCATGGCAGTGTGTGTGGCTGTGTGTGTGACCGATGACCTCTGCAGTTTGATCCCACAGGAAGTTACACAAATCTAATTTTTCATTCTGTTCGCTCTCTGATGCTGCACACAGTTCCAAAATCTGCTTTCATGGCAGTAAGTTATAGTAAACACAATTAGTATTCTTTTGGCTTTTTCCCGATGGTAATGAATACCCGTGGTGAACCCGTTGCAATAATGTTTCAAGTTATGTTTTTGTAAAACTGTTTGTCAGTACCTCCTCTTCGCACAGATTAAGAATTTGTATTTGCTAAAATTTCAGTGTCTGGAAATATTAGTTCACACGTTGAAAATGATCTTAGAACCCAAAACAGTTGTAGTAGAGTTTTTTACTGAGAAATGTTGTCTGCTTTCATCTGTGAATAAGCGTTTCCATTGCTTATGTCGAAGATGTTTGTGGGTTCTGGGAACATAGAAACATTTTCAATTTAGTGTATTGGCAAATCCTCAGTTAGGGAATAAAACTGCCACCCTTAACATGTTGTGTTAAAATACTTGCCGTATTCCTGCAGACGATGACGCTTGCTGGGTTCATTTTTCGAAATAAATCTCCGGAGCATGTCAGCTTTGAAATAAATATACAACCGATACAATCGGTTATTGGACTAGTGATCCACTGATTAGAGAAATCCTTCAATGAGAATTGAGGTAGTATTTCCGTCAGACGACAGTACACTCAACGCCAGGCAAGTGGCCCATCTCTACTCGTTCACTGACTGCGGGCGAATTTCAGTTAATATCGTTCACACATTCTTTTAAAAAGCTGAGGCTTCCCCACAGTGAATCAGAAACGGATACACGGATCTGAGAATTCTAGGTAATAAATATTATAGTATAATGAAATAGTGGCAGTAGACATGACTCTGTTAAAATACTTTGACGTAAATGGAAA